>NC_064245.1:10366785-10968928 GCF_003254725.2 Canis lupus dingo
TATCATTTGATTTATTATTTGTAAAAATTAAAACTGGATGAGAAAACTACCTTTCAAGAAGGAATTATTTCAAAATATTTGTCTCACCTGTATATTGGAATGTCATGCAACTATTTAAAAAAAAAATGAGAACCAGGCTTCCATGTGCTGATATTGAAAGATCTCTATGAGATAAAGCTTTTAGGATAGTATATACAATTCCATATAATTTATTTAATAAAACAACCATATGCTTCTATGCACAAAGATAATAGTTTAAATTAATTCTTAATGAATATCAAAATGTACCCCAACTGTTAATGGTTATTTAAAAAGCATAGTAACAGAGAAGATAAATGAAGTTTAATTATAAGAGGGAAGTTAAGAGACTTATAATTTTTTAATGTATATTTTAATGCATTGCTTGAATCATTTTCCTAGAGTGGTGCATTCATGTCATATTTGTATAACCTTTTTCAAAAAAAAACAGAAATGAGACATTTAAAGCATCTTTTACCTGTGTGCCTTCCACCATCATAATTTCCTTGTTCCTCTAAGCCAGAGATAACTATCATGAAAATTGTGTATTTTTCATTCTTTTTTTTCTTTTTAAAAATAATATTATTTGTACCTTACATAGATAATCCTAAGCAAGAAGCTTACATCTGTTGTATATTATATTATTTAAGTTATTTTGTATGTATTCTGTGACTTACAATTTTTAATACCACTATATTGAAAGTCATGGGGTTTATTTCTATTTTGGTCCATTGCAACTATATTCAACTGTAGGACTAGAACATAATTTATAACTAAGGAATTACTCTCATGTTTGTCTTTTTAAAAATACACATCAATGAATCACCCTCCTTCTTCTTTTCATATTGGTTTTTATGCTACAAAAAAAAAATCCTTCTACATACCACTTAAATTTAATCAAAGTACTTGGGTATATACATTTTTTCAGTGATAAACAGGATCTTTCATTGTCAATTTTTTTATTCAGAAGTGTGTTTTCAATTTCTAAATATATGGCGGGTTGTTAATTTTTTAATTAAAATCTCCATAGGCAGAAAAAAAGTCTTAAAGTCACATGTGAAACCTGCCCTTATGGTCTTTTAAGTGGTAAGTTTAATGAATTCTCTAATATAGTATATTCTTCAATTTTTTTAGTTTATTCTTTTTACATTCATTAGATCAAACTTTTAATTTTGTGCTACCAAATCTATATTATAACTTCTTTTACAGAAAGATATGTTAAAACCTTAAATTGTTTTGTAGTATTATCAATTATTTTTTAAAATGTTAATTTTACTTTCAATATTTTAAAACTAATTACTACCTAAACACAAGATCAGAATTTTCACAGCTTACAGGTTGACTGAAGTTTTATTATGTATTGTGACCTTTTTTATTCCTAGTAATGTTTTTAGCCTTAAAATCAATTATGCCTACTTGAGTGTAGCTGTGAATTTTAGTATTTTCTGTTGAGTTATAGCTCTTACAGAAAGGTAAAAATGTAGATCTCGGTTAATTAGTTCAAAGTATACATACCTACCAGATGAAGAAATCCAACATTGCCAGCATCTCAGAATACCAAATTTTAGTGTTGCCTGTTTTTGAACTCTATAAATAGAATCATAAAATATGTATCATTCTGTGTTAGAGTCTTTTCTTATTTATCTGTAGTTCAAGTATTTTATGGTATTTCATTCTATGAATATACTATACAATTATTTTATCATTCTACCAATGATAGACACTGAAGCTGTGACAAATGTAAAACTGTGTCAAATAATATTGCTATGAATATTACTATATTTTTCTTCTGGTGCCCACATGCAGTTTTTTTCCTGTCACATGTTTACCAGGAAACAGAGTTGTCACATAAAATACAAGATACCAAGTTAAATGTAAATTCTAGATAAGCCACACAAAATATTTTATTATATGTATTTACCAAATAGTGCCTATGTGCATTTACACAGAACAAGATTCTCCGGTGCTTACGTGAGATCTACATTTAACTAGGAATCAGGCAGTTTTGTTAGCTACATTTGGCAAACCTGCATAGAAAGAAAAATAAAAATTTAAAAACCTCTTTTTAGTCAAGGATGTATTTACTATTTTTAGAAGCTTTTTTCTTAGGCCTTTCACTTTTCTATATCTTCTTGGATTAGGATTTCATTTGTACTGTGAATTTTGATTTGTCAAGTTTTAGTTTTCTTTTCCAAATGGCTACCCAATTATACTTGAATACTTTATAGAAAAGACCTTTTTTTCTCTCTCCTATGTAGTTCCACTTTGGGTTTGATGAAAGCTAAAATATGTAGGGATGTTAGGTGGGATGATATTAAACCTATTGATCAATTTGGGAAGAAAGGACATCTTTAATATTTTCAGTATTCAAACTGTGAACATGGCATATGATTCCAGTAATTGAAGACCTTTTTTTCTGAAACTATTTTAGTGTTTATGTGTGCATCTCGAATATATTTTGTTAGGTTTATTCCAAAACATGTGAAATTGTGCTGCTATTGAAGTCAAGTTTTATGAAATTATCCATAATTAAGATGGAACTGTTTACCAAAATTTGCTGCTCTTTCCATATACTTTTAACAGTTGTGATTTTTGTGACTGAAATTACTCCCTGTCGTTTGACTGTAAGATTTATTAAAGCAAGAATTATATACAGTTTTATTTACATTATATCCACAGTGCCTAGCTCAATTGGTGGCACATAGTAGGCAGTGACTTGAAAATTGGTTGTCAATTCTATTCTAGAATATTTTGATAAGCATGCTTTAGAAACAGAAATGCTAACCTTCACCACATGCATAGTAATCTTCTAACAATTTCTTTATGCTAGAAAAACATGAGACTAGTCCATTTGAATTTAGATTAGGAAGAGAAAGTTAGGAAGTAATTATCTACAGGACCAGATAGGGGAAAATTGGTGAAATGATCTTTAGATTTCACTCTTGGGTATTTAAAATACAGGACATACGAGTTCAGAAAAACTATCAAGATTGCTCTGCATTATCATAATCCAGAATAAAAAATGGATCCATTGGTAAGACCCTGTGTTTCATTTAGTTCAGAAATCCAGCTTTTTTTCAAGGGGCAAGAGTCAAAATACTTGTAAAGAAAGAAAACAGAATAGGAAATCTCTTAAAAAAAAAAAAAGAACTATGTTTGAAAGCTTTTAAAATTAAAAAAGGGAATATTAAACCTTCTCTCCAATGAGCTGATTAGAACATTGGTCTCACCCTGTGAAGCTCCACAGAGTTATAATATCAAAGGATTAAACAGGACAATCAACTCTTGGTTAAGTATATGAAAAGCATCATAATAGACTTTCCTAGACATGAAAAGGACCTATCACTCTATCAAAGATGAATTTTATCCCCCTTGTCAGAGCACGCCTGCAGTCTGTGAGCATTGCTGTCATCCTTCCAATTACCAGTCTTCTCCAACGTAAACAAATAGAAAGGCATAATATTGTTCAGTCTCCTTAGTGATTATTATCCTTTACAAAACAATCAGTAAAGGAACAATTATTTTTATGTAACACTGTATGTTAACTATACTGGAATTAAAATTAAATATTTAACAATTATTTTTATAATGTGAAGAAGTTATGCAGTCCGTGTATATTGTAATATACGAAGAAAACATATATATTCTAATAGATAGCATGTGTATGCATCTTTTTAGGAGGGGTGTGGTTCACTAAAGCAAACAGATGAAAACAGTGTGGTAGGTACACAAACCAGAGATGATTAGGTATATGAAATGAAAAGATATTTTCTGGTTTCTTATAAATATTTAAGAAGCACCTGGGTGGCTCAGTTGGTTAAGCATCTGTCTTTAGCTCAGGATATGATTCCAGGGTCCTGGATTGGGTCCAAAATCAGGTGCTCTGCTCAGTGGGAAGTCTGCTTCTCCCTCTCACTGTCCCTCCGTGCTCTCTTTATCTCTCTCTCAAATAGAGAAATAAAATCTTTAAAAATAAATAAAATATTTAAGAGAACACTCACTATAATTTATATTTCATTATAATTTTCTTTTTTAATAATTTTATTTGATTTTTAAACTTATTTTTTATTTTATTTGAATTTAATGATGATTTGACATGTTACATTTTGAAATAACTTTTAAGTTTTAAAAATAGAGCAACAAAAATAACTGCTCCTGATGTTGCCTGCCCCCTCTTTTTATTTGCAGGCATAAAATCATATATCAGTAGCCTTGTGGGTAAATGCAGATACAAGTAAAGTAATGTGCTATTTTAATTTAAATGCAAAATATTTATTGCTCTTACATAAAGTCAATAATATCCATACTGGTGAATAAGTGCTTCTGATCCAAATCAATTTCTTAAATTACATAAAAATTTATTATAGCTCATAACTTTATATTTCTCCAGATACTGTGTAAATCTTTGAAAACAATTAGCAAATCCAAAAGCACTTTGTACATCTATGAATTTTTAATGCTCCTTTACATGCCATCTTTCTTCCAAGTTGAAAAAAATAATCGCTTTAAATGTCCCATCTCTCTTCAAACCCTTTAACTTCCAGCACTAAGGCAACTATGTAGAACATAAATAACATTAATTTTCATGGCTAATGAATCAGACAACATTATGAATGGATTTTCAACTGGTATAAATGCCTTCCAGTCACACTGCCTCCTATGCAGTCATTGGCTGAATAAGTATGAGACAACCTTCTTAGATGACATGAAGGCCTCTGAAGAAATGCCACATTTTTCCTGATGTTGAAGGGCTAATCATTGAAGAGTATGGGAGGTGATTAAATAAACAATAGAAGCTGAAAATGGTGGCAATGAAACTCTTCCTCATAGGGTCAAAAATTGTACGTATTATTCAGATTCAAATGATACATTTTACAGGGAGTGTCTTCGCTGGAGCCTGGCTACTTATTAGCAGGCTTTAAACAGCAGGAATACCGTTGTTTCAGGGAAGGGTTGTGAATGTAGATTTAGCATTAGTTAAGGAGGGTGATGAATACCAACTCCATTAAATAACCAGTGTTAATACTCAATTTTCATCATTATTTAATAATTTCTTTTATTTTTATTTTTATTGTTTTAAAGATTTATTTATTTTAAAGAGAGAAGAGGTCTAAAGTGAGCAGGTCAGAGGGAGAGACTATCTAAACAGGCTCTCCTTTGATTATGGAGCCCAATGCTGGGCTCTATCCTACAACCATGAGATCATGACCTGAGTGGAAACCAAGGGTCAGATGCTTAACTGACTGAGACACCTGGGCGCTCCTTGTTTTTATTTTCAATAGGGATTTTTTTTTAATCTGTCAGAGAGAATTGTGTTCAGCCATTGTCTGCAATGATAAAGGAGCAGAATTCTATGTCTGTGCTTCAGGGAAATTAGACAACACTGGTGATATCTGATGAATTACTGAGCTTAAGAGGCAGACAAATACTAGCTTTCATATCTTGATTTTCACTTGATTTTGGCTGAAGGAAGTATATGCGTGAATTAGGAGTGTTGTTACAAGTTAGAAATGGAAATAAATGGTAAGATGGATTGGGTCCCAAATGTTGCAATAAAACAGAGTTTGAATCGTATGGAAACAGAGGCTTCAGAGTTTTGGGGTTTTTTTTTTTTTTTTTTTTTTTCCTTCCTTCAAGAACTTCATGTAGCACGGCTCCTGAGAGGGGGGACAAAAAGCTAACCAGAGAGGGCAAGATAGGCCAAGAGCACAATCCTCAACCACAGTGATGTTAAGAGTGGAGAAGATAGGAGCCCCTGGGGGGCTCAGTTGGTTAAGCGTATGCTTTTAGCTCAGGTCATGAGATCAAGTCCTGCTTGGGGAAGCCTGCTTCTTCCTCTCCCTCTGCTCCTCCTCCTACTTGTGCTCTCTTTCACTGTCTGTATATCTCTCTCTCAAATAAATAAATAAATAAAAACTTTAAATAAAAAAAAAAAGAGTGGAGAAGATAGACGCATTTCTCTGATCTCCAGGTGTGAGACCATTGAATGACATCACTGAATCCAAAAGAAAACCCTCTCAATGAGCATAGCCAGGATTTTCAGGCAATCTCTCAAAAGAAGTTGTTCTCATGGAGGTTGGCTTGAAGAAGAATATGATAGGTGCTTTTCTATTTTTGTTTTTTGGTTTAATTTTGTAATAAGCCAGGATTTTCAGGCAATCTCTCAAAAGAAGTTGTTCTCATGGAGGTTGGCTTGAAGAAGAATATGATAGGTGCTTTTCTATTTTTGTTTTTTTGGTTTAATTTTGTAATAATTTTAGATTTACAGAAAAATTACAAATATAAAGAATCCCTGTACGCCATTCAGCTAGATTTTTGCTAGTGTTAAATTTTTTTTTAAATGACAGTATATTCATTAAAGCTGAGAACCAACATTTGTATGCTACTATCAACTAAGTTCCAGACTCGATTCAGGTTTCCTTAGATTTTTTCCAGTAGTACTGTGTCTGCTCCAGACTCCATCCACAATAGCACATTGCATTTAGTTATTAGTTATCCTTTCTCCTTTGTCTCTTCCAACCTAGGACAGTAAGTCTTGTTTTGTTTTATTATGACCTTGATAATTTTGAGAAATACTTAAAAGTTTAGTGATTATTGTCTTTATACACATGTTACAAAAAGATAGAAGTTTGAATTATCATCTGTCCTTCCAATTTGTCAGATAAACTACAGCTTAGAGATAATTAGGGAAATCTGGCAATACTGAAGAAGATGGAAATAGTGCCTGGCTGTGGATGTCAATAGGACAAGAAAAACTTTTTATTTTGTGTTAAAGATTTTATTTATTTATTCATGAGAGAGAGAGGCAGAGACACAGGCAGAGGGAGAAGCAGGCTCCATGCAGGGAGCCAGACGTGGGATTCGATCCAGGGTCTCCAGGATCAAGCCCTGGGCTGAAGGAGGCTAAACCGCTGAGCCACGTGGGCTGCCCAAGAAAAACTTTTAAACAAAAGATAAACTATAGGAATTATATGGGTTCAATTATTGGGACATAAGAAACTCATAGAAGTTACCCCCCCCCAAAAAAAAGGCAAAGTGAATGAGGTAAACAATACATATATGTAGTTCAGATTATAGATAATCTAATACTAGATTTTTTTCAATATAAATCTGTCATTCTGAATTTAGTACTACTCTTTCTTCTTTTGATTCCACATCATATTGAGAGTTTTGGTGAATTATGTATCTCTTCTATTAATTAGATATATTGCTAAAATGGTAGTGCTAAAACAGAGCAGATGGTAGAGGTTAAGCTTATTTAGAGGTGAAAACTGAAGATTATATAGCAGTTAGGAAAAGGTAAGTCTTTTACTTTATTTCTACACACAAAAGTATGCTCCCTTTATTTCTAGAAATAGTTCTAGGCACTGTTCATTGAGACTGATCTTATGAAATAGTTAAAACCTCATGCATGTAAGGCATTAATGTAGATTTCTGTTTTATCTGTCAAGTCCTGATGGACAATGAAATATGTGTTTCAGATTCATCTGTTTCTTCCATATTGTTTTCAATCTTTAAATCGCTTGCCTCAATCTAAATGCTATTACTTATTCTTTTATCTATTTAGAATTATTGATGGAGACGTATGGTACTGTCAAAGACAGAATTCACCAGACAATTAAGAGAGGATTTTATTGGGCAACTGCAATAGGAAGAACAGGATGTATCTGAGAGTCAAAAAGTGTCTTAGCAGAGTATTTTTGCCGTAGCATTTTTTATAAGGAGGGGGAGAGAGTTGTAGACAAGGTGCTTTACCCTCAGGGTTATTTTGTATGTAGGGAACGTGCCAGTCACCTCTTTGAATGGGAAATGTTTATCTCTGCATCAAGCCAGTTTCTGGGGTACAAACCAGTCGAATCCTAATCACTCATGGGACCAAGAACATGACATGACACTAGGGATGAAAGTGGAAGGAACCATATCTGACATTGTTATTAGGTATAAGCAAAGGGAAAGGTCTAATTTTGATCTTGTTGGTAACTATTATAAAAAAAAATATTCACATGACATTATTTCTCCACTAAATATTCCCTCATTATCCTTGCTGTGCGATATCATATTTAAGACTGGCTGGATCTCACATAATCATATTTTAGAATTCTATCTGGGATATGAAGACAGGCTAGATCTTCTAATTTCCTCACAAATGTGGCACAGATGCCTATCTGGCCACCGACAACAAAAACCCCAGATACCTTTCTCTTTCTCTTCTAGAGAAGTAAATAGTATGAAGTCCATGGTATTTTGGGGTTTCTATTTTAGAATTTCATATTGCTCCAACATAACAATAACTTCAATTTTCTGGGACTATGCAGTAGCAAATGCACTGTTCAGAAATATTCACTGCTGATATTCAGAACATTTGCTATCTCTAGTACTACCACTGTGCTGCATCTTGTTATATTTTATTTTTAGATATTTTTCTCAAAAGCTATGTCTACCTAAATTTTCAAACCAGCCTATAATTCTTGACTTTTCCATTTTGTCTATATATATAGTTTACTACTAGAATCACAAAAGGTTTTTAAGCAATGGCTTTTCATAAATTAGCCTTATTTATTTTATGTTACACTTTTTCATCTCTGTAGCTTAATTTATTTTATAATTGGAAGCTTGTGCTTCTTAATTCCCTTTATTTTACTGATCCACCTCCCTTCTGGCAACCACCAGTTGGTTCTCTGTATTTAAGTGTCTATTTTTTGTTTGTTGTTATTTTTTAAATTCCACATATAAGTAAAATCATATAGTATTTGTCTTCTCTGACTTATTTCAATTAGCATAGTACCCTCCTGGCCTATCTATGTTGTTGCAAATGGCAGGATCTCATTCTTGTTTATGGCTGCATAATATTCGTGTGTGTGTGTGTTGTGTGCGTGTACACGCACCATTTCTTTGTCCTTTCTTCTGATGGGTACTTAAGTTGCTTCCGTATTTTGACTATTATTAATAAGTGCTGCAGTAAACATAAGGATGCATATATCTTTTTGAATTAGTGTTTTCATTTTTGAGGGGTAAAAATCCAGTAGGGGAATTTCTGGATCATATGGTATTTATATTTTTAATTTATTGAGAAACTTCCATACCGATTTCAACCATGGGTGTACCAGTTTACATTCCTACCAATAGTGCAGGGGGGGTTTGTTTTCCACTTGTTTTTTTGTCTTTTTGATACTAGCCAGTTGGACTGGTATGAGGTAATAGCTCCTTCTAGTTTTGATTTGCATTTCCCTGATGATAAATGATGTTGAGCATCTTTTCATGTGTCTGATGGCCATCTGTATATTTTCTTATTTTCTTAAATGTCTATTCAGATGCTCTGCCCATTTTTAAATCAGAAAATTTTATGTTTGTTTTTGTTTTTTGGGGTGAGTTTTATATATATATATATATATATAGTGAATATTAACTTCCTATGAGATATATCATTTGCAAATATCTTCTCCCCTTCAGTAGGTTGCCTCTTTTTTTTTTTGTTTATGGTTTCCTTCACTTTGTAAAAAAGCTTTTTAATTTTGTGTAGTACCAATAGTTAATTTTTGCTTTTGTTTCCCTTGTCTTGGGAGCCATATTCATAAAAATATTGCTAAGAAATTAGCCATAGTTTATAATAATTATGTATACATGATAAAGGATGTATGAAATGTTAACAGTACACACATAGATGTTAATACTACCCCTAGTGTGAATTCAAATGCCATTACTAAACAGAATAATTTTGCATTTTAGAAATGGCTTTGGTGATTCTGCTTTGCATGACTTATCTGGAGAGGATATGTCCAAAAATAATATGTTTGTTACTTTAGATATAGGGATAGAAAACATTTTCCTCCAAATCATCCTTTCTTGGTTATAAGAGAAATATTAGAAGCACTAGTAGACAATGGGACCTCTCTTTTCTAGAACTTAACAAATGTTAGACTCGATATTAGTTTGGATCCTAGGAACTTCATCTAAAAAAAAATTAAGGGTTGACTTTGGGTATATTCTATGAGTGTGAAGAATTTAGTGAGAATTTGAAAAAAATAAAAAACAGAAACTAACAATGATTTCCATACCATCATATAGAGCCCTTGCTACCACTCCCCAAAAAATATATTTAGTGTTATATAAAGTATCATTCACTTTGTGAAAAAAATTCATTCTTAGACATGTTGTAAATTTAGAAGAAACAGTTTTACTGAAGAGTAAAAGAGAGTATCTAGTATTTACTTTTTCTGGAGAAGACTGGTTTAGACAATATTTTATCTTAATACAATAATGTGAATAATGATAAGTATCAGAAGATGCTTTAAAAAGCGGATGAAACCTATGTAGATCTATATAGATGGATATAATTTCTGTATGGAGAACAATTTGAAAACCTTTTAAGTGACAGGGTAGGTAAAAAAACAATCCATATTAAATATAGATTCATACGTATAACATGGAAAATACTAAGGTCTATGTACTCATTCAGATAATTCCACTTTCTCTTCTTTCTGCTTAGTTCTAGTTCCATTGTCATTTGATATGGAGAGGTAGAGAAAAACAGAATAATCAAGGAAAAGCAAATTCGGTTCACATTAAAAGAACTAAAGACAGAATGAAGTTGGGGGTAGACACCAAATTTGACGGAACAACCCTTGAGATGATAAGAAATTTGAAGGAAAGACTGTCCAAAGAAGAATTTTTGAACATTGGTGCTATAAATAAGGGTGGAATCCCACAGTTTCCAGGCTTCATGTTTGAGGACTTTGCATCAAAATTACATCACCTTCAAGCCTTTTTAAAGTTGGATTTATACTCGTTTAGAATGTCACACATTGTTAAATGGGTGAGTCTCACCAAGAAAATAAGAAAAGAATAAAGTATGTAAATAAAGTGATTATTAAGAATTAGGACTCTCCCCTGGACCACAGGTGTAAAGGAAGTTCCTCATGTTAGAGTCTCCTGCAGCACTCACTTGCCACCTTGTGGAATTCATGCTGTGTAGAGTGTAAAGAGAGCTAGAATTACTCCAGTGTGGGCCTAATCAGAAAGAATGAGAATTCAGTTCTTTCTTTGCCTGTATCACTTTATCCAAACTTATTAACTTGGACTGAAGGAATTAAAACTGAAAGGTAGAAGAAATTGATAAAGGTATTTTACTCCTTGATAAAAGCAAGCCGCAGTCTATTGGATTCCACTGGGGAGACTGTTGGCATCACCACTGCAAGGGTCCAAGTCATAAGGGATGTCAGAGGCCTAAAGAGAAAACTTACATAAAATGCAGTGCTGAATTTAAAACAGCAGATGATGTTCCAAATTCAATTTTTATAGACCAAATGATCATTTAATTTTGATTTTAAAAAATTCTAGTGTGTTGAATAGCAGATGGAATACCTCTGCCATGGTGCAACTGGGAAGTTTATCAAAAGTTGCTCAGAAACAAGGAAATTGAAGAGGAAAATTCGCTCTCATTAAGAATCCTTAATGAAGAATTTAAGAGTAAATCTGATTCCTGTAAATGGGAAAATACATAGAAAAATAGGATGAAGGAGGTGAAGCCGAAGTTCTCAGTGAAAGTGGAAAAGAAATGTGAATACTTTTAAATTTTGATGGTATCTACTCTCTGGCAGTATTAAAAATTGAAGTGTGAGCTAAAATGAAAAAGGTTTCATTTCTTTATAGCACTGTATGAAGCAATTATATAGTTATTTAGATAAAACTAATAAGGCTGAATTGAGTGATGCCAGGTTTATTAGGCAATAAAAGGGCACCTGGGTAGCTCATTTGGTTAAGTGTCTGCTATTGGCTTAGGTCATGATCCCAGGGTCCTAGAATGGAGACCCTGCATGGAGTCTGCATCTCCCTCTGCCTCTCCCCAACTCCCCCACCCCGCCACACACACACACACACACACACACACACACACACACACACACACACGCTTGTGTGCTCTCTCTTTGGCTCTCTTTCTTTCAAATAAATAAAATCTTAAAAAAAAAATGTTTTTTAAAGGAAATAACAGAATCCAGAGAAGAGGGGAGACATTCATTGAAACAGAAAAAACAATTCAGAAATAGAACCAAAGAGTAGGAATTTTGTTGACAATAAAAATGTGATGTTAATAAAAAATCCTTAGCCCTTTGGGAGAAAAATGAAGCTGGATCCCACACTCACACAAATGGATAAATTAACCATCCAAACAACTAATCTAAAATGTCTAGAACTGTGCTAATGTGATAACTGCTAGCTCCATGTGGCTTTTGAGAACTTGAGCTATGGCTGGTGTAAATGGCAGTTAAAGTTTTAATTTTATTTAATTTTTATTTAATTTTAAAACTGATATTAGACTCAATTATTAGGAAATACTGAGGCATGATGGAAAACACTTGATATGTCAATCTATGTTTTAAACTGTAAATCTTATAAAATTAAAATACAGATCAGATATTTTCAATGAAAACTTCACTTCAAATTGACAGTAAGTATAAAATACATCTTAAAATACTATAGTAGATCTCATTAATAATTTTTATATTGATTACATGTTGAAATAATAATTGAATATATTGAGTTAAATATTTTATTAATATTAATTTACTTGTTTCTTTTTCTTTTTTTAATGTACTACTATAATTTTTTAAGTTCTACATCTGGATCACAACGTACTTTCACTTAACAACATTATTCTAGATAAAACAAGGTTTTGATATATTTATGATCCAAAAGTGGAGAAATCCTTTCAACCCAAAATCAGAAATCCTTTAATCAGGAAAAAAAGGAAATCATTTAACCAGAATTTATTTTTCAGTCCTTTAAGTCAAAAGCCACAAAGGGGAATATGTTTACTTTTGTTTTACAAAATAATAACAGCAAAGAAAGGGAGATAGAAGAAATAGGAAAAAACATATTTTTGCAAACAACTTTTATTAATGTGAAAAGGCTTAACCAAGATTTAGAAAATAGGCAAATTACAAACAGATAGAAATCAGCAATTGAGAGCAAAATAAAAGAGCAATTAGAGATATTAGTATATACCTAGAAAGATATATAACCTCACTTGTAATTAAAAAAAATAAAAATTATAAGGAAGTTAACATTTTTTTTAAACTATCAGATACCTGGTAATTGAGAGAAAATGAGAGAAAGAAACAGAGAAAGAGATAATAAAGTGAGGGAACAAATTTATGGCAACTCCTAACACCTTTCGGGCCAAAACTAATGAAATCTACACAAATTAAAATTGCAATTTCTTTATGAACAGTAGATTCCATTATGAGTAATTTGTCATAGGATTATACTTTAAAAATATACTTATCAAGAGGATATGTTTTGCAATATTGCATATAATAGCAAAAAGTATAATGTAAAGTTTAATAAGCAGAAATTTTTTCTAAAATTCTGGTGAGAGAGTGTGTGTGTATATAATAGAGTTATATAAAAAGAATGAGTTAGATCTTTATTATGCTGATATGAAAATATATCCAAAATGTACTATAACTAAAAGGCAGTAGATATAAAGTTTATAGTTTAATGAATGTACTGTATACTGAAAGAATAAATTGAATTAAAAAATCCATATGTTTCTATAAAGGATATGAGCTGGCTTGAATTTAGTTATTGACCTAGCTATCTGTTTAGTATTGTGGAATAAAAATAAAAATGTTAAAAGTACATGCATATGACAAGAAGGATAGGGAAGTGTGGAAAGGAGTATGGAATTTTGCTTTTCATTTTATACATTTGAATTTTAAACTTATTTATTTATATTTTCAAAATCATCAATACCAGTTGATTGTATAGAAAGTGGGGCCCTTTTTTTCTCTTCATAGTTTTATATTTAAAAACTCTTAATAGCTTAAATATTTATAAAACTTGCTATGATTTTATTGGTGAAAATTAATTTTCTAGTTTATTAACAATCTCACAATTTATCTTTTAACTCCCTGAGAGATACATACACCATTATTTCCTTGTATCATGCAAAATAGGTTTATTTTATATGGGCTTTGTGTTCTGGTTATATTTTCTTACCTTTCACAAAATCCAATGCTATTCACTTCCTACTAGCCTACTTGTACAGCATTTTAAAGACACAATAAATATTCACCACCATCATGCTCTTCAATCTGGTGATATTTTAAAAATATATCTTTCTGATGAAACAGAATTTTTAGGATATATTGCAAAGATTGTTTTACTGTACATAGAAAACCAGGTTTGTAATACAAATTAAGCCTTACTCCATACATCTTAAATTGCTATGAGATTGCTTCCAATTGAAGATAACTAAATTAATATTTTTTTAAATTATGATTTAAGTAATCTCTATACCCAATGTGGGGCTGAAACTCAGAACTCTGAGATCAAGAGTCTCATGCTTTCCTGACTAAGCCAGCGAGGCATCCCACTAAGTGAATATTGTAAAAAAAAAAAAAAAAAAAAAAAAAAAAGGAATGTCATAATATTTATGAAATTTCAAACCTAATTATTTTAAAAGATTTATAAATAGTTGAGAAACATTAAAAATTTGTGAAAAAATCACATCCTCAGTTTTATTCAATAGAGTGTATATATTAGCAGATATTCCCTGAACTATTAATTTAAATAATATGTACTAATGGCATTATTGCAATCTGATATATAGAAAATTATTCAAAGGGAGTTGTTTTCATAATAGTCTATAAAAATAAAATAATTTGGGCACCTGGATTGAGCATCTGCCTTTGGCTCAGGTCAAGATCCCAGGGTCCTGGGATCGAATCCTGCTTCAGGCTTCCCACAGGGAGCCTGCTTCTCCCTCTGCCTGTGTCTTTGCCTCTTTCTCTATGTCTCTCATGAATAAATAAATAAAATGTTTATAAAAACTAAAATAATTTTAACAATATTGAAATGGATATTGGAACCTTAATAGAATGAGTTCTAAGCATCAGACCAAATATAAACAGAGAAGAAAATTTAAATGGAAACTTGTTTTAAGACTAGGATTGAAGTTATAACTAAATGATTAAATCGCTGAAAGTAAGTGGACTAAAGGAGTAAAGGGGAAGGCAATAACATTTATTTAATCAATATTAATGAAAAAGAAACAATAGAATCTATCAAAGGAGTAGGATCATAGATTGTGTTCAATATCCTAAAATATCACTCTAGCGGTATTAAATAGGAAATTGAGCTTATTTTCTACTATGATAGGAATAGAAGGACAGTATGGAAAGAGAAATGGGTCATCCAATTTTAATAACATAAATAGCATTATTATGTAGCCAATAATACTGAATCATACTAGTTTCTGCCTTTGTTATCATTGTGTTAGGCACAGATCTCTGGAATGCATTGTGAATTCAGGGAAGTTTTCTTGTCACCTAGACTCTAAAGAAAATGTTTACAATTATAAAAGGCTTGTTTTCCTAGTTTAATCACGCTCAATTTGATACTTCTCTTCTTCATTATACTTATTTATAGCAGAATCTAACCAGATGATATATATTTATAAATCCATGCACTATAATGTGCTTTTCTGTGCAGTCACTCCAATAAAAACAGTGTAATCCACTGTGCTGCTAAATGGCTGTATGAAAAAGAAAAAAAAAAAAGAACTACTACAAGTATATACATTTTCTTTCTTTCTACCTTAGAAGCCAGATCAAAGCCTTTTATATTATGTGATGCTGCTGCCCCTCAGGGCAGAGCAATAAACTCCTTAAAATTTCATACCTGCTAAGTTAGCGATATAAATGTCAATTTAGTTTAGCTGAAGCAGACTTTTGTAATCAATAGCAAGGATTACTGTCAGTAGAAAGTATATCTTGCTAGTTCTTGCAGGTAAGTGGTTAGTTGTGGAAAACATTAAGTGAATTGAATGAATCATTCATTCTCAAAATGTTGTCAGTGAAATTTTATAATTGACTGCTTTCCACTTGGTATTGCTGATATTAAATTACCAAACCTAGAGTCTGTTCACAATTCCTATTATGTTAGATTATCTACCCTCAGCACAGAATCTCAATTTTCTTGGCTTGAATGTTTCCATTTACTCATAGCCATCTTAGGGGGAGAAAAAATAAAATTAAAAAAAATATGTAAGCAGACATGATTTAGGAGCCATGCCATCAAAGGAATTCTATGCATGCATATGACTGTCAAACTGCATTGTGTGGCATGGCTTACACAAAAACTTCTATGAAGATGTAATTTTAAATCTGTCAAAGGATGTACATCTCAGGAAATAGAATAGCAAAGATTCAAAGGTACTTAAAGACATGATTTCTAATGTAGGACATATCTTTGACAAAATTCTATCTCCATCTCAGAAGTGTAGTAGTACAACAAAAATAATGCCCAGTATTAATTACAGCCCTCTCCTACTTTATCAAATTGTGCTGATGAAATCTTTTTTGTTGTAGTCTTCCCCCCCCGCCCTTTTTTTTTTTTTCGATTTTCATTATTGAGGCAGGTGACCTACAGAAATCCCAGTGGATTTAAGCTATCAAAGGAAATTCTGTGTGGTAGAAGTAAGGAAGTAGTCAATGCTACAATGGCCTATGTAAATAATTCCAGACCTTTGAATACTCAAGAAATGATTGTTGGCTGATGATTACTCAGTATAGGAAGATAAGGACATGGGAAGCAAAAATACTATCTCCTCCTAAAATTCCCTAGTATTTCCCCTTTTTTAGCTTTTTCATCCTGTGAAGTTAAGAACAGATTGGACCCAGACAAACAGTTGAACAGTTATTCTGTATTAAACACTAAATAGATACAGAAAACTTACACTCTACTTGCAGCCCTCCAGGAACTACACTCCAGGCCCAGTCTGGATTCAGTCAGGGAAGCACAAACCACTCTCCACTGAGCATAAAATAAGGCATTTAACTGACTCTGCAGTTGCTTGAGGGGTGACATCTAAGGACACTTCTCACCAATTGTTCGAGGTGCTGGCACCAAAGTTCATAAAAATGCTGACATTGAAGTTTTTTCACTACCTGAAGAACTAAACCAGAGTTTCTCAAGTGACTGCCCGGAAGCTGCTATACTATTTGAGGACTTCTGGAGAGGCTCCCACAAAATGCTCAGTCTGTAACAGTGAAGAGGATGGTTCTCAAGCGCTTGTGAGAATGCCGTGATGAACTTCATTTCTGCCAGGGAATAAGTGCTTCCCCTTCACCTTCACTCCAATCTTCTCCTACAGAAATGCTATCCAATAATCATATAATGGAGAGGATTCTGGGAAATGTAGCTTCCATTTCCCAGGTTGAAGTGATGCCTGATTGACCTCAGTCCTATATTGTGCACATTATTTGTGGACCTCACATCTGTGCACACCCCTCTTATGCATATTTAAATTCTGACCAAAAGTAAAAGCATAATGCTTTACTTAACTTCTCAGAACTATTTATGTATATCCGAGGTATAATAATCTTCTTCCCAAAAGGGGAAATACAAAATTCCATATGCCATCTTATTAATCTCTAGATAACGTTCATATCTTTTTTAGCTCAGTCACTATCCCTCTTGGATGCGTTGAAACTCAAAAGCTAAAATATAAATTCAATTTCTAGTGACACCATTTAAATTAGATAATAAGAGAGCCATGGAGAGAAAGATGAAAAACAGATTTGTTATTATTTACAAATGTATGTGTATATAAAAACCAAGAAGAAAATATGCATAATCATTACAATCCTCACTTTTTGCAAAAAGTCACATTGTCCTAGTTGGCATCAAAAACTTACCTTCTCACTACCGCTTCCACATTCCCTCATCTTCACTAGTACGATAGCCAATCATAGGTCTTTGTCTGGTGCGTTCTCAAATTAATCGCCAAAGGAACATGTTCCCTTGTACTCTTCCCTGTGTGAAGTAGTTTTATTTTTTTCTGACCTTTTTTGTTGTTGTTTAACCAGAAACACAGATGTAGTAGGTGAATCTCTTGAACTCCAGGCCTCTGCCTCCATTGAATAATAGCAGTTCAATTAAGACAAATCAGCTCAGCTAATAGAGTAAAACTCTTCCCTTTACCTAATGCTCCAGTGACAGAAGGAACATAAAATGTGTAACTTCTGGTTTAGTGGAATCTGTCTTGAGTCCTTTGGTTCAAATATCCTTCCCTTTTAAGAACCCTGACTCCATATCATCAGTATAGAGTTGTGGAGATAGGATACAAAACTTGCTAATGGGAAATTAAGGTCTGTGATATGAACAACTACTAAGAGAAAGAACACCACCCTACTGATCACAGAGTGTAAAACACAGCCAAGAGGACAATGCCCAGTCACACAAAGTGTTTACGCTGCTCACTTTCTTCTTCAAATATCCCATGGCTCTTCATCAGCTTTAAGGTTGCTGTGTGTATGTATGACAAGGCTTTAGAGTAAAGGATGATGTATGATTATGGATAGAGCATTAGATAAGGCAGGAAAAGCAAGTCTATATCCAGAAGAAATATCTATTCTAAGGGTATGCAGATGCTGTCATTTCTAATTTGAAGGTATACGAGATAGTCAATCCACTATGCAAATTAATTAATCTTCTCTTAGGTGACACATTTGTCCCAGGGGAACGGTGTCATGTTGGGAGCTCATAGCTAGTCACGACTACAGGCAAGTGGGCCCGAGACAAAATCTTGGATAGAGGAAGGGCTGTGTTTTAAAGCCTACAACTAACCTCCACTCCTGTCACCACAGTCACTTTTTCAAGAGGCCATTGAGAAAGAGAAGAGGTTTCTGGAAAGAGAGGCTATCGGACATTCACGGAACCAATCATCTTTCCTATCTCAATATTAAGAACTTTGTTGTGATAATGTATTTTGTCCAAAATAAGATGTCCTTTTACTTATCTCCTTCCCAAAACTCTTGTTACTGATTTATACATTGTGTTTCATTCTACTCCATGGTGTCCAACCAACAAGTGAGTATAGTTTATGCACCTCTGTAGATGATTCTGGTCATCTCTACTTCTAGAGGAAGTGAAGAATCAGACATATTTTTTGAACTTGTGTCTGCTGAGCTTGTCCTTCACCCCTAGTGTTCAAGAACATCCTTCTATTTATTGCTATTTTCTACCAATAGTGGTACAAAGTTCAACTTTTTTTTGCCTTTAGTCAGCTATTTACAGGGAGTTCCTCATGTTATCATGCATTTGGGCTGAAAAGGGAGCTATAAATCAGAAGTAGAAGCCATGAGAATAAGACTTTTAGGACTTGGAACATAATCGAATTGATTTGTTCTTAAAGGAGTTCCTTGAGCTTGATCTCACATATCACACTTCCATTTGATTATGGAATAGTTTTCAGTTGTAATATTATGTACACATAATTCTATTTGAGGCCAGTGGCTTGTGCTCTTTAAAAATTTTAATTTTGACACTGTTTTGCAAAAGTATTTCACTCTTACCTATTTATGTGGATAATAATACAACAAAACTTACTAGAAAAAGTTGAGAATTTGAAGAATAATTGTTGCCGTCTCTCAGAGAAAATATTACCCAAAGCATATTGATGGTATTAGTAATTGTGAGATTAGAAAACAAAATCCCAGATACATAGAAAGATTTTTTAAAAAATACTTAAGGTAAGGATTTCACTATCTGGCAGGAAGTTAATGATAACATTGATAAAAATAAAAAAGGTGAAATAATAAAGATAAATTCATAAATTAAGAAACAAAATCATAAAACCAATGAAGACCAGTGAAACAAACATATTCTGCCAATAAAGTTTTCAAGAGGAAGCAAACAGCACTATCAGATGTGAGTCAAGGGAAACGGGAAAGTGAAGAAGAAAAGTACACTGTGAGAGAAGTTGTGATTTTGAGGTGATAGCAGCAGTTAGCCTGAGGTGACTCCACAGAGAGGATCTGATAAAATAATCAGCATCTTTCTCGCCTCCCTCAGATCCAGGTCTAAGGATCCTAACGCCTGAAAAAACAAAACAAAAGGAGGAAAGGGTACTCATTGATTTAGTCTGTCCTAGTTTGCTTCTTGTAGAGAGCGGATTATAAAGCAGTAGAGAATGGATCTAATGAATCAAATGGAAAAAAACCTTTTGAAAGGACACTGGAGTCCATTTTACATGATCTGTGTGTTTTCCATACCTCTCTACCTGAGGAGGACACATATTTTACAACTTAGATTAAACAAATTTATACCATGAACAGAGAGGTTAGGCATGTGCCACAGGTCGGAGCAACAAAAGAACCACATAAACTAGCACTTGATTGTTTCAGAAATTGATATGAAGCCCAAATTGAGAAAATCTACCTATTCATAGTATGTCAGGAAAGATCTATTCCTAAGAAGGATATTAGACTCAGATACTTTGGAAGTGTAAGTTGGAAGTCAGATTACTTGACAAGTAGTGAGATCATCCTTGAAGAATCAAGCTAAGCAAAGACTGCTAGAATCAATATATGAGCAAAGAGACAAAAGCATGAGATTAAGGTCCATGAGTCCATTCATGGATGATGCTAGATACAACCACAAATTTTTCAGTTCCCAGCTTTCTGAAGCAATATATGCACATTTCTTGGTTAAGATTGTTTAATTTGGGGGCACCTGGGTGGTTCAGTAGTTGAGCATCTGCCTTTGGTTCAGGTTGTGATCCCAGGGTCCTAGGATTGGGTTCTGCAACAGGCTCCCCATGGGGAGCCTGCTTCTCCCTCTGCCTATGTCTCTTCCTCTTTCTGTGTGTCTCTCATGAATGAGTGTATAAAATCTTTAGGAGAGTTTAATTTGGGTTTTGGTCACAGAATTCGATAAATGAAAATAGAATATTTCAAGTGAAGGACCTGAAATATGATGTTGTCCTAGTTGAGGTTAGAGGAAGAGCAATGAGAATTCCTTCATCTTCACTTGGGATGTGCATAGTACTTACAGTAAAGCAATTAAACTCTTGCCTCTTGTATATTTGGAAATCAGAGGGTATATTCCTGAGACTACAGTGTAGAAAAATGTTTTTCACAAATATTTATCTGATATTTCTTATGTTTTCCAGTAAAGTTTTATAAAGATTAGAAGCTATTTGTATCCAAGTTAACCACCTATAATCTGAAAAAGAATGTGATCTGGGTTTTTATAAAAGGTCCTATGGTCCACAATTTATATTAAGTGATTAATCATATCATCTTTACCAAGAAAAGCTAGTCCTTTGCTACCAAATAATTTGTTTCTACTTGGATATCGGCCAGACAACAAGCTTTCTTTCTGGTTTCCTCAATTAGTGAGTAGCTTTATTTGGTAGGAGTAATTGCTGACCCTTGAGTATTGTCATTTGAGCTCTGTTGTATTTTTAAAATTAATTTTCACTTAATTTCATTTAAGTGAAAACTTAAAAGAGAAATATATTAATCTCATGACATTACTATCTTCAGAAGCAAAATGCCATATAACCATAATTGTCACATTACCACAAAGATGATCGTTTATCTTGTTGAATCTTAGATTTTTGCTATATTTCTAGCTATTAACTATATTAAATATGTTGGGAGTTAAGAGTTTGAGAAAGAAATATAAATAAGTATATTACAGCATTTGCTCTATATGAGTTATAAAGCTAGCAGTGTTCTGCTTACAAACTTATTTTGACATCATTAATTAAAAATAAAAATAGAAAAACTATTATATGTATAGGCTTGTTGTTTCTCCCTAGGAATTTAGATATGAGTATATGTGTATATAAAAATACTTTTATTTTAATCTGGATAGATATAAATTGTGATATTTCAAAAAACAGTAATATAAAGAAGAGAATGCTTCAATATGAATACCAGATAAAGTTGTCAGATCAGATGAGTCCCAGTAGCCACCTTAACCAATAAGATCTAGGTTGGTGAGTTCCCAAATAAGCTCAGCGAAGCCAGAATTCGTTTTCTCACCCATTGATAACAATTATAACTTCAGTGAGTAGATAAATCCTGTTATAGAAATGAACAGAACAGATTCTCTTAGAACTGATGCCATTATAAATTCATTTGATTAATGTTAATTTCTGATTATGATTTGGCATTCCATGTAGGTCTGCTTACTTGTGTAGCTAGGTTCATGTACTATGATAAAATATGATTGGTATTCTGTTTTCATATGCCAATCTTCAGGTTTGTTTGTATAACTATTCCTCAGGTAGAAGGCCTTTTACTTGTTTTGATGAAATTGGGTTTCTTAGCTCTTCCATATGAGGACTATAACTTGAATCATGGTACAATGATAACATCACCAGAGCAAAAGTATCTTGGATGAGAGCCACCCATCACTCGCTCCTTCTCAGCACAAAACTATCATGCACTACCCTCTTGACTTCCTCCAATTAACTTCTAACCACATTATGGGGAGGTGTGTTGGTAACTACTTACATGAGGAACTCTTCAAAGAAAAAGACTGCTTTCCCTCAAGGTGATTCATGCAAACCATGTTCAGAAGCTCTTCTACTTAAATGTTATTTGGAAAGAAATTTCCTACACATGCTGCAATAATTTCTCCCAATTTAGATTCATAGTTAAATATAGCATATAAGGGCAGCCCGGGTGGCTCAGCGGTTTAGCGCCGCCTTCAGCTCAGGGTGTGATCCTGGGGACCCGGGATCGAGTCCCACGTCGGGCTCCCTGCTGCATGGAGCCTGCTTCTTCCTCTGCCTCTCTCTCTCTCTCTCTCTCTCTCTCTTTGTATCTTATGAGTAAATAAATAAAATATTTAAAAAATTAAAAAATATATAGCATATAAGCTATGTCTACAGGATCTAGAGGCAATATTTGCAAGCCTTACTGCTAGTGATCAGGACAATCTTTGAAAAGAACAGTCAGTTTTGGCTATGTAAGTAAGCTATGATTATTTGGACAATTTTAATTTATTTGCAATCAAAATTTGACAGGGTATCTGAAAATGCTAGGCAGTGTTTCCAAAATCACAGTCAAATTCTGCGTCAGTAGATTGTATTGCCAAAAGGACTAATACATCTCATACATGATAAAACTATGTCCTAATCTACATTTTGCTAACCTTTGGCATCTTTGAAATAATCTATAAAATCATTTCCTTATGAAGTAAAAATTCCTGTTCTTGAAGAGCATAAGCAGTATTGTTCGGTAAATGTTTAATAACTATTGGTGGGAGATCTAAATTGTAGCATTCAATAATTTTTACTGTTCCAGTACTACTACTACAGCTGAATCCAAGCTACAACATGCCACCAGTGAATGTGGAGTTAGGAAAAGATGCACAAAATGCTCTCATAAACCAGAGTCATATGGCTTCAGCGTATAAGTGAATCAGATAATTTTTAAAAAATTTTAAAAGATTTTTAAAATATGTATTTATTCATGAGAGTCACACAGAGAGAGGCATAGACAGGGGAGAAGCAGGCTCCTCTCAGGGAGCCTGGTGTGGAACTCAATCCCAGGACCGGGATCACTCCCTAGCCAAAGGCAGACGTTCAACCTTTGAGCCACCCAGGCATCCTAATGAATAAGATAATTTTAATATAGAACTGGCCATATTATTTTTAAAAGGTTTATTTTAGAGAGGGTGAGTGCACGAGTTGGGGGAAGGACAGAGGGAGAGACTCTTCAAGTGAACTCCCCCCTGAGTGCAGAGAAGGACATAGGATTCAGTCCTAAGACCCATGAGCTCATGACCAGAGTGGAAACCAACAGTCCAACATTCAACCAACTGAGCCAACCAGGGGCCATAGAACTGGAAACAATTTTTATCATGAAAAAACTAAAGGATCCAAGTTTAATATGTCATAAAGAGGTAATAAAAACTAAAATATGGGGAGTTTAGATTTATTTAAGTTCAATTTTAAATAAAATGATTTGATTTGAAAGTAATATATTAGAATATTTTACCCTGGCTCATTCATTATAGAAGAAAGGAAGTTCCAAAGTATAGACTAGTTCGTTGACAAGGCTTAAACTATGATTAATTCTTCATATGCTTACAGTGAATAAATGGACTAAAAAAAATGAATAAACATTCGGTAGATCAGGGGACCCTGGGTGGCTTAGTCAGATTAAGCAGCCGCTTTCAGCTCAGGTCATGATTTTAAGGTCTTGGGATCAAGCCTCACATCAGGCTCCCTGTTCAACAGGGAGTCTGCTGTTCCCTCTGCGTGCTCCCCACCCCACCTATCTCATGCTCTCTCTCTCTCAAATAAATAAAATCTTTAAAAGAAAAAAAAAAAAAAAGATTCAAGGATCTCTGGGTAGCTCAGCGGTTTAGCTCCTTGCCTTTGGCTGCAGTAAGTGCAAGTCAGAGCATCCCACTAGGGGGACAATGACAAACTTAACACTCTGGATGATAGATTGAATTTTGGTTTTACAACCAAACGTACCCACTGTAGTTTACTTCTCAGAGCCCTCTAGCTGTTCTATGAATCTTGGAATTGACTCCACATTAAGTGAAACTAGGACTCTGCACCTCATCAGTAATTGTTTTTATTCTATCAAAGAGTATAATTATTAGTCTCAAAAGGAAGAAGTCACTGAACTTGGATTTCCAGAAAAACCCAGTTTTAGAACTCTCTAAAACTTGAACTACTGAATCTTTTTTTATTTTTATTTATTTATTTTTTGAAAGATTTTATTTATTTATTCCTGAGGGACACAGAGAGAGAGAGAGAGAGAGAGAGAGAGAGAGAAAGGCAGAGGGAGAAGCAGGCTCCACACAGGGAGCCCAATGAGGGACTCAATCCAGGATCACGCCCTGGGCTGAAGGCAGTGCTAAACTGCTGAGCCACCCAGGCTGCCCCTTATGGAGACTTTAGCAGGGTTCAGGGCATGTATACATTCTATGTGCTCTCAGTAACACATTACTCTCTCAGATTTGCACACTTGAAACCAGCTTCTACCATGGAAACGGTGGCAGAAAATACATTCCAAAAACGACGGAGGTGGGGATGAGAATCCTCTTGATTGTCCAGGTCCAGCTCCAAGGTCAAGTGTCAGTCATGTCTTCTCCCGACCTCCTTCAATTATGTGCAAAGAAACAGGCACTAAGACATGTTGTAAATTGTTAAAAATTAGAGACAAAGAAAAAAAAATACCAGAAGCAGCTAGAGGAAAATGTACAAGCTGATGGCAATGCAAAGGACAGTATATTTCTCTTCAAAGGCTCCAGAGGCCAGAAAGAAGTAGCACAATTTTTTTAAAATGCTGAAATAACCTGTCAACCCAGAAACCTATAACCAATGAAAATTGTTTTTAAGAATGAGGGTGAATACATTCGGAAATTAAAAATAAATAAATAAAAAATAAACAAACTGAGAGAACCTTGTGCAAGAAGAACCTGTTATTTTTTTTTAATTGCTGTACAAAGTTCTTCAGACAGTAGTAAAATTGTATTGAATGACAGAACATAGAAGAAAATTATCACAGATAAAAGGGATATTACATAATAAAAATGTGAATTCACTAGAAAGACATAATAATCTAAAAGATACATTCACGTAAACAGAACACATGGAGGAACCGTGGACATAGAGGAGACAAACGCTTTGTTCTCACTAAGACTTCCAACGCTCTTCTTGCAGTAACTGATAGAACTACTGGAGAAATAATGAGTGGAGAAGAACTGACAAAGTTATAAACCAGCTCGAAATAACTGACATTTACAGGTATGTCACCCCATAGCGGAAAATATTTCCTTTTCTGGTATACATGGACTATTCACTGAAATAAACCATATCTTGAGTCAGAAAACAGAGCTAAAAATAAACATAAAATGGTTGTGGAAAATGACAGATCAGTACACATTTTTACTTCCTGCTATTACCTTCTCTTTCTGCTAACTTCCTGCCTCCTATTGAAGGGTTATATTCATTTTATTTTTTTAAGAGTTACAGTATTTAAGATGTAGTTTCTTTCTAGAATACATAGCTGTTTGGACTTAGGTTCTGGGGAAACTGTTCTACTTGCTCATTATCAGTTGTCTGTTTTATTTACCACAGCTTTCCACTTCTAATTATCTTACTTGGGTTGATTTTGCTGTTGGCTGAAATCCACTCAAGGGCTTCCTTCATGACTTTCTCCTAAATATCTTTTTTTTTAAGTTTCATCTTTGTTGTCTGAATAAGTTCCCGACAACTCAATGATAATTTTTGGGTTGAAATTGTTCTGAAAAATTTGTAACCACTGCTCCATTGTCATATGATATTTGCTGTTTATGTGGAAGAGACCATCGTGTATGCTTGTGTATGACTTAACACAAATTTGTGAGCTCACTGTTCTGGAGGAGAGAGGACCAAGATTAGCCTCACTGGGCTAAAATCAGGATGTGAGCAGGGCCACATTTCTTGGTGGGAGTTCCAGGCAAGAATCCATTCTCTGGACTTTTCCAGCTTCTGCAGACTGCCCCCATTCCTTGTGGCCTGTCTGCCTTCCAATTCAGTTATGCCACCCTGGGTCCCTCTCATGCTGCCATCTTGGATTCTCTCTCATGCCTGCCTCTTCCCTCCATTTATAAGGATGGTTTCAATTGTATTGTGCCAACCTGAATAACCCCCCAGGTTATCCTCATCCCTAAATAAACTGATTACCAGCCTCAATTCCATCTGCAATCTTAATTCTCCTTTGCCAGCTAACCAAACATTCACTATTTTCTAGGGATTAGGACATGGGCATCTTTGGAATCCTATTACTCTGCTACTAGAGCTTTTCAATTTATCTCATATATATATACACACACACACAGTAATATATATATTTCATTATATAATATATATTTTCAGATGTACAACATAGTGATTTAATGGGTCTATATATAATGCCATGCTAATCACAAGTGTAGCTACCATCTGTCACCATACAATACTATTAAAGCATCCTTGACTATATTCTCTATGCCATACCTTTTATTCCCATGACTTATTCAATCACTACCTGGAAGCCTGTAACTTCTACTCTTTTTTACCCATCTTGTCCATGTCCCCACCCTTACCACCTTCCTTGGCAGCCATCAATTTGTTCTCTGTACATATGGGTTTTTTTTATGCTTTTTGTTTATTCGTTTGTTTTTTAGATTCCACGTATTAGTGAAATTATCTATTATTTGCCTTTCTGACTTATTTCACTCTAACATAAACCTTCTAGGTCTATCCATGTCACAAATAACAAGATGTCATCATTTTTATGGCTGAATCATATTCCATTATATATGAATATATAAATATACATTTATGTATATATGTATTATGTATATATAATATATATACATATATATGCATACCCCACATCTTCTTTATTCATCAACACCTGGGTTGCTTCCATGGCTTGGCTATTGCAAATAATGTTGCAGTAAAAATCAGGATGCATATATCTTCTCAGGCTTTGTTCTTTGGGTAAATACCCAGTAGTGGAATTACTGGATCATATGGTAGTTCTATTTGTAATTTTTTGAGAAAAACTTCATATTGTTTTCCATTAGTGGCTGCACCAGTATACATTCCCTTTAACAGTATATAAGGATTCCTTTTTCTCCATCCTCGCTAATATTATTTTGTGTCCTGTTGATAGTAGTCAATTGACCAGTGTAAGGTGATGTCTCCTTTTGTTTTTAATTTGCACTTCTCTGATAAAGAGTTATGTTGAGCATATTTTTATGTGTCCATTGACCATCTGTATGTCTTCTCTGGAAAAATGTCTATCTCCTCTGCCCGTTTGTTTTTTGTTTGTTTTTGGTGTTGAGTTCTGTAAGTTCTTTATATACTTTAGATATTAACCCCTTACTGGATATCTCATTTACAAATATTGTTTCCTACTCAGTAGGTTGCCTTTTCATTTTGATGATAGTTTCCTTTCACTGTGCAAAAGCTTTTTTATTTTGGTGTAGTCCCAGTATTTTATTTTTGCTTTTGTTTCCCTTGCCTGAGGAGACATATCTAGAAAAATGCTGCTGCAGCCAATGTTAATTTATTGGCTGTGCTCCCTTTTAGGAGTTTTATGGCTTCAGTTCTCACATTTAGATCTTTAATCCGTTTCGAGGCTATTGTTGTGCATGGTGTAAAAAGTGGTCATTTCATTCTTTTACATGTAGCCATGCAGTTTTTTCCAAGCACCATTTATTGAAAGGAATATCTTTTCCCCATTGTATATTCTTGCCTCTTTTGTCACAGGTTAATTGACTTTATAAGTGAGAGTTTATTTTGGGGATCTCTATTCTGATCCATTTATCTGTACATCTATTTTTGTGCCAGTACTATACTGCTTTGTTTACTATAGCTCTGTACTATATCATGAAATCTGAAGTTGTGATAGTTCCAACTTCTTTCTCAAGAGTGCTTTGGCTATGCAATGTCTTTTGTGGTTTCCTACAAATTTTAGTATTTCCTGTTGTAGTTTGGTGAAAAATGCTATTGGTATTTTGATAACGAGTGCACTGAATCTGTAGATTGCTTTGGGTAGTATGGATATTTTAATTCTTCCAATCCATGAACATGGGATATCTTTCCATTTGTGTCATCTTCAATTTCTTTCATAGATGTTTTACAGTTTTCAGAAGACATGTCTTTCACCTCTTTGGTTCAGTGTATTCCTAGGTATTTTATTTTATTTTATTTTATTTTATTATTTTATTTTATTTTATTTTATTTTATTTTATTTTATTTTATTTATTTTATTATTTTATTTTTTATTTTATTTTATTTTATTTTATTTTATTTTAATTTTATTTTGCTACAATTGTGCTTATTTGCTCTCTTATAAGGGATTTCCTTCTCTCTCTCTTTTTTTTTTTTTTTTGAGGAATTTGCTTTTTATACCTTTTTTCTCATGAATCGTTTTTATTTTAACCTTTTAATTTAATAGCAAAAAGGCAATATCTAGTATTGGTTAGCTCTTGCCACAGTAATAGTATATAACTACCCACATGGAAACAGTGGCATGCAGTGATAAGCATTGTTCATATGTCTGAGTTTGGGCAGTGGCAGCTCTGCTCCTGGCTGTTGATTGCTGGTAGGTAGGGAGGATTTGCTCTGTGTATCTCCTTTTATGATCCAGCATAATGGGGCCCTGAATATTGGGTCATAGATTTCTCTTTTTTTAACAATTTTATTTATTCATAAGAGACACACAGAGAGAGAGAGAGAGGCACAGAGACACAGGCAGAGAGAGAAGCAGGCTCCATGCAGGGAGCCTGATGTGAGACTTGACCCCAGGTCTCCAGGATCACACCCTGGGCCAAAGGTGGCACTAAACCACTGAGCCACTGGGGCTGCCCGGGTCATAGATTTCTAAAGCAATAATCACAAGCTTATCAAGGACATGCAAAATCTCTCAAAATCTCAGTAGGCCCTAGGCTCTAAACAGGCCTACCATATGTCTACACATATTCCCAAAGTCATTACTTGCCCAAACATCAATGGGGCAGGAAATGATTCTCCAATAATAGGTAGCAGGGAATGATTTGCTGAATAATCCGATCTATATATCTCAATATTGATTTTTCTACATAAAATTTTCTTGTTCTGTGGTGTGCCTGTTTTAATATACAGATTTAATCTTTTATTTAATTAGTATTTTCATTTATGTAACTATCATCTTGTCTTCAATTTCTTAAACTTCAACCACTCTCTGCCTTCAGTATTTAAAGCTGAAAAATTTGTCTATGCCAGTATTTTGATTGTTATCTGAATTTATTCAGTCGCTGTAAAGTCAGAACTTATTTTAAACATGTATACAAATGAGCTTTATCAATTTGTTAATATTGCCTAAATTTCTCCTTTTACCTTATTCATTTCCTTATTCACTTAATACATATATTTTAAGTGCTTATTATGTTATCAGGCACCCATATGGATAAAATAGTTACAGAATTATGTCATGTACATTTTAATTTTGAAATTAATCAAAGAACAAAAGCATTTAATTGATGATAGCCTGAAGGCTTTAAGGGAAAAGTAACTTTAGACTATAACTTCAAATAATCATTTGTTGATTCTTGTCTTTCTTTCCCTCCCTCTTTCCTCTGTATATATACACATATATATTATCTACTTATATATGTGTATATATATATATATATGCACACACACATACATACTCATATATGTATTCTCTCTATATTTTTTTTCTTTTTGATGAGAATAAGTTCTACTCTCTCAGCAAATTTCAATTAAACAATACAGTGTTATCAACTATAGTTGCCATGTTGTATTTCAGGTCCTATATAGATTTGCCTAATTCTGGACATCACACATATATCAAATTATAAATATTTGCTCCTTTGTAACTTTTTGTTTTGTTTTGCTTTGTTTTGTTTTTATTTAACATAATGTTATCACAGATCATCCATGGTAGCATGTAACGGTTTTATAACCACATAATAATCAATTGTTTGGATATACTGTATTTTATTTATATATCAGTTTTTGGACTTTTCTACTTTCTGGCTCTTGAGAATGATGCAATAAATATTCTTGTGCAAGTTTTGTATAGACATATATTTCATTTCTCTTGAATATACACCCTACAGTCATATGGTAATTCTGTATTTAACTATTTGAGAAATTGGCAGACCATCATTCAAAGTGGCTACACAATTTTACTCTCTCACCTGCAATATATGAGATACCCATTTCTCCACATCTTTGCCAATATGTATTATCCTATTATTTATTCTAACCATCCTAGTAGGTGTGAAGTTAGATGTTTAAGTTTTAGGGCTCTTCAGGGAAATTAGAATTACTACAGGGAACTGATCCATAACAAGAAAAAATTATAACCTGGTTCTAATCCTGAAAATGAGGACACTCTACATCACATTTGTCCAGAAATCTGAACTTAGTCTCAGAAGTCTCTCCTTGAAGTCTAGTCATCATATTTAATTCAAAATTATCCATTGTAAGAAGAAAGTTTATTTTTTTTTACTGCTTGATTAAATATAAAGCATGATTTAATAGTATATGTCTGTTATTCGCGGCTTCACAGCATTGTGAACATTTTAGTAACTCTCCGTATTTTATGTCCTGATTTTCCGGTACAAAAGGCAGATAACCTGAACTGTAAACTTCTCTATGCTTAAGGTGCAGGTGTATGACCTAGATTCCAATCAGTCAGAAACAACTAACCAAGATTTGTGTTTGGAGTCAATCAGTGTGGTAATGAAGACTCAATTCTTCATGAATTGTGGTGACAGAAATGCTCGTAGCCAGATGCAGTGTCACTGGTACTAAATGGTGTGTTTTGGCATAGTTCCTACTTTCTGGCTCTTGCCAACAATTAGTATTTTACTAATCTACCAAGAATGGGTTTTGTTATTTGTATTCCCAATTGATAATGTTCTAAAATATTTTTCCAATTTACTTCAAGTTATATATAAGCCAATAAAAGAATTATATACATATATAAAATAATCCCTTTTATTCCCATTACATTCCCTTTTTATAATTCCAAAATGATAACATTAGACAAATAATAAAAATTGATTTAAGTATAGCAAAAAGTTCATGTCAACACTGTTCCAATGGATATTTTACTATGCAGGCTTTTACTTTTTATCTTTTTAAAATTATGGCTTTATATCAAATAAAAATTACATATATTACAAATCTGTTTACATATTTTTATTTGCATTCACTTCTATTTTCTTCAGATTTTGAGGGAGCATTTTTGTTACAATTTTGTACAAATTATTTGCTTTGTTTGCATTCTTTTCTTTGATGCCTGCATTAAAAACAAGATCTCTGGCCACAAAACCTGTTCATACAGAAATGCACCTCCAACACTATGCCAGGAAGGCTTTATCTTGCCTGTGTGAAAAAATATTCTCAGGAAACTTCCTGTGCAAACTACTCTCATAAATTATGGACTACATTGGAAGTTACAGAATGAGTAAAGTCATCTCAAATGTTGGTTCTGCTGTTAGCAGAGAAAACCAGAAAGAATAAAATAACATTTTATGTTTCTGCAATTTAATAATTAAAATAATATTAAAACTCTCTGAGAAAAACAGACAAATGTCTATCTTACTATATTTCTTTCACTTCTTTCTGTAGTTTCCCTCATTCTGTTTTTGGCTTTTTCAGTCTTCACTATACATGCATAATAAGGAATTGTAGGTATGGTTTAACTAATAGTATCATACTGAAAAATACTGAAAAAATAACTTCTTCTACAAAAATAAAATGGTAATATCTGTATTTCTTTGTCTACTTTGTGAAATTTGAGGTTTCCTAATCCAGTACCATGTGGCAAGATATGGGGATTTTTTTATGAATTTATTTTTTACTGGTGTTCAATTTGCTAACATATAGAATAACACCCAGTGCTCATCCCGTCAAGTGCCCACCTCAGTGCCCGTCACCCAGTCACCCCCACCCCCACCCACCTCCCTTTCTACCACCCCTAGTTTGTTTCCAGAGTTAGAAGTCTCTCATGTTCTGTCTCCCTTTCTGATATTTCCCACTCATTTTTTCTCCTTTCCCCTTTATTCCCTTTCACTATTTTTTATATTCCCCAAATGAATGAGACCATATAATGTTTGTCTTTCTCCGATTGACTTATTTCACTCAGCATAATACCCTCCAGTTTCATCTACGTCAAAGCAAATGGTGGGTATTTGTTGTTTCTGATGGCTGAGGAATATTCCATTGTATACATAAACCACATCTTTTTTATCCATTCATCTTTCGATGGGCACTGAGGCTTCTTCCACAGTTTGGCTATTGTGGACATTGCAGCTATAAACATCGGGGTGCAGGTGTCCCGGCATTTCACTGCATCTGTAAGAGATGGGGATTTTAAGAGGAAACAGATATCCCTAATTTTCAGAAAATTAAATCACACTATTGTTTTTTGTTGTTGCCTGGAACATCAAAAAACACAGAAACTAGGCTTTTCGGGGCTAGATCATCACGGCAATGGTTTGTGAAGTATTCCCACTCCAATACTAGCAGAATTTCAGGGTTCTGAAAGCATTTGAGAGGCTTGGAAAACCAAACAGCCAACAAAGCCTCTAAACATCAACAGAGGGGATCCCCGGGGGGCTCAGCAGTTTAGTGCCTGCCTTTGGCCCAGGGCATGACGCTGGAGACCCAGGATCGAGTCCCGCATCGGGCTCCCTGCATGGAGCCTGCCTTTTCTTTCTGCCTGTGTCTCTGCCTCTCTCTCTCTCTCTCTGTGTGTCTCTCATGAATAAATAAATAAGATCTTTAAAAAAAATTAAAATAGAGGGACAGTCGTGGGTCGGCTCTGGTGAGGGTGCCCCTGCGGGACCGGCTGGGAAGATGCCAGTGGGTGATGGTGGAAAGTGCCTTCAGCAGTTTCAAGAAGCTACTGGATCAGTGCAAGAACCAGGAGCTCGAGGCTCCTGGAGGAATGCCCCCCCCCGCCCCCCCTTGTATGGTCAGCTCTTAGCTTTCTATCTGCTCCACAATGACATAAATAATATATCTTTGGAAGAGGATACCACCTGCTATAAAAGTCTGCAAATTCTGAACTTGGGGGAATTTGGTCAGTAGGACAGAGAATCTGGCCGAGAGATTTCCCTGGGATCTATATGACCATCAATGCACACCAGTGGTTGGAGACGGTCCAACAATCATGGAAGCACTTAGAGATGCAACAAGAAGAAGAGCCTTTGCCCTGGTCTCTCAAGCCTGCACCTCCATAATTGCTGATGACTTGGTGGCCTTTGTTGGGCTCCCTGTGGAGGAGGCTGTGAAAGGTATATTGGAACAAGGATGGCAAGCCGACTCTACCACAGGAATGGTTATGCCCAAAAAGCTAGTTGCAGGGGCCCTGGATGTGTCCTTTAACAGGTTTATTCCCTTATCAGAGCCCGCCCCAGTGCCCCCAATCCCCAATGAGCAGCAGTTAGCCAGACTGACTATGTGGCTTTCCTTAAAAACTGATGTATCATTCTGAGTCCAAGATCCACCTTCAGAATCCTGTATACTGACAGATATAGAAATGTAAATTTATTGGATGGATGAAGCACCTCAGCATTCCTTACTGAGTATGTGATAAAATACATATATAAAGTATATTATTATATATTTTGTCCTTAAACATTATGCTGAATAGTTATTGAAACAATTCTCATTTTGTAATATTTTACAATTTGGATGGAGCCCGTCAGTATTATGCAGTTTGTATTTCCTAGTGACTGACATAAAACAGCTCTCCTGCTTCATGTAGGTCAGTGGTTGTCAGCTGTTTGCCCCTGCCCCAGCGTACAGCATACCCCATAGGCACTGATGGTTGATAGTTGCAGTGATTCCTTTGGGGTCTGAGGAGGACTGTCCAGAGACAGTCTCTGAGCTGCCAGGGATTCTGATGCACCCCCTTCAGAGAATATGCTCTCCTTTCTCCTCACCTCCTGAATATCACTCTTAATGATATGCTGAAGTGTAGCTGAGGAACAGAAGACCACTTCCTCAGTAAACCAGTTTGTTAACTTCGATTTTTTCCTGATAGTGTGAGTATATCCATTGCTGGCAGTGGAGGGCTGGCCATGAAAATACAACTATTTAAGACCTTCAGGAGAAATGTTAGATGTAATAACTCCTTTCAGAAGAAGGGAATATTAGGGTGGAACGCATTATATTGGCAAAGAAGCTATTAAGATAAGTGATCCACTTTGTACAACTGTCTTGCAGCCTACTGGTTGCTTATTTTTATCCTTTGGTTCAAGTTCTGCCTTTTGGAGAAATACCGAACAATCTTGCAGTTTTTGTGTGATGCCCTCTGAATATTTGGAGGTGTTTATTGTATCTTCAGGTTAAAAGCCCCCCTGATTCATTTATTCTGCATTTGTTCAATAAATATTTAATTGAAAAAAAATAAACATCGACAGAATATATAGAAGTCTTCTCAGGAAATTAAAAAAATATATGACATTTTCATATATTAAATTTTGGGGAGCATTTGTCAGGACCACTTTCTATGCTGTCTAGTGCCAAGGTGTTTATCCTTGTACATATCAGATATTCTTTATCTGATAAGGGGGATATTATTCTAAATGTCTGCTGATAAATTAGCATATTCAAATCATCTAATAGGCATCTACTCAGATCACTGTAAAGTACTGTTCAGGAACTATACAGTCATTCAGGAAATAGTACAGCCATGTGGCCATGGTTCCTTTATTGCTTTCTTAGTAACAGCTGTACATTATCTGCTATTCTAGGCCCTTTCCTTCATCCTCTGTTTATATTGTTCAGCTTCGGATCTTGCCACTGCCTGTACTCTATTTCTGTGTGTCTTATGCAAAACTCTTCAAGACAGGACTGATTGGTTTGGTTAGAATAACTCATATACCAGTATTATTATTAAGCTCCAGATTCACCTATGGTTGGATGGCTTTGGGCCAGATATCCTTTCCATGCCCACTCAGCTGTTGTAAGAATGACTGAGCCTTGTACTCAGCTTTTCAAGGGAAAAACCCTCTGAAGTTTTAATAAACTTACTATTTACTATTTATTTAGTAAACTTACTATGTACTATTATTTTATACCATACTAACATTGCACTATTTAATGAATTCCTCTTGTATTATTTTAATACTATACCATTAGTTTAGGGTATCTGCATATACTCATTACGTTCTGATAGAGTTTAATGACACATGTGCTATTTCATTCTCACTAAAAATCATCTTGGGATAAATGTATAAATGTGAAAAGGATTTAATAGTAAAATCTGAAGGTTATACATTTAGTAAGTAGAACATATGGGATTACAACTGATCCATATCTGACACAAACATTAATATTCTAGAATGAGCAGATACTTAGCCAAGTCTTTTATACAATACCAATAATATACACATGGTTCCAGTATATCCAGCTTCATTGAAGGTCAGAAATGGATACAAGTCAAGAAAATGAGAAGACAAGCCACAGGGTGGGAGAAAATATTTGGAAAGGATGTATCTGACAAAGGACAATTATCCAAAATTACAAAGAATATTTTAAAATGAACAGTAAAAAAATGAATAAACCAATTGATAAGTAAGCAAAAGACCTGAATAGACATGTCACTAAAGAAGCTATATAGATGAGAAACAAGCTTTTGAAAAGATCCTCATCATCCTATGCAATTAGAGAACTGTAAATTAAAATAACCATGAAATAATGCTACTAATCATGAGGAAATAGCAAATCAAAACCATAATGAGATCACCTCACACCTGTTAGGACGGTTATTAAAAGACAAAGATAACAAGTGTTGGTAGAGATAAGAGAACTCTGATGGTGAGGATGTAAAATGGTGTAGCCGCTATGGAAGATAGTATGAGACTTCCTCAAAAGATTAAAAACAGAACTACCATATGAACCAGGAATCTCATTTCGGGGTAAATATCCTAAAGAATTAAAATCAGGATATCAAAGAGATTTATGCACTCTCAGGTTCATTGCACCATTATCCATAGTATCCAACAATCTAAAGGCTGTTTAACAACTGTATTGCTAAAGAATCTTTGATATACACATATAATCTGAATATTACTCAAAAAAGAAAATCCTGCCATATGCAGAAACCTGTATTAACCTAGAGGACATTATACTATGTGAAATTAGCCAATCAGAGAAGGGAAGGTACTACATGATTCTACTTACACGAGGTACCTAAAGTTGCCAAAGTCATAGATAGTAGAATGGTGGTTTTCAGGGTCTAGGAGAGGGGAGTTGGAGAGTTGCTGTTGTGTTCAGTATGAAGTTTTACTTATACAAGATGAGTAAGTTCTAGAGATAGGCTTTACAACATTGTGTCTATAGTTAACAGTATTCTATTGTACACTCAATACGTTTTTAAAAAGGTAGATCTCGTGGTAAGTGTTCCTAATAGGATAAAAGTAAGATAAATTTAAAAATCAAAAAAAGGATAAAGTAGTTGAGATGTATGAAAGAATATAATGAACAATTATTGAATAAGTTATGCTTTTTTTTCTCCATCTCAGGAATTTTATTTTAGTGGGTTTCTTTTTAATTAAAACCACTCAATAAGATCTCTCAAGTTTTCAAAGCCAAATAGGTATCTCAGAAATTAGATTTAAGGCATCCCTAAAGAACAATTGATTTAATGCTGATTTAAAAACCATCCTACAGAATATGCCATTTGGTCTAAATAATTTTATTAGAGAAACTCTAGGTTCATGTAAGTTTTACCATCTGAAGCTATCAGAAATAATCTATTTTATGAAGACATTGGATATTATAATTCAATTTATTTGGATGCCTAATTTACACTTTTCATTGTTAATATAATCTTAGGTTAATCTTAAACATCTATGAATGTAAAGTAGCCTAAGGCCAGTAAACTTATTATAGAAAATAGAGTTTGATTAATTATGTTTTCTGTAACACAGTAAAGTAAATATAAAACAAACTAGATCACAGTTAAATTTTTATAATCTGGTAAAACCAGGGCAAAATCATATTATCAAATTTAGGTGATTTACTTAATTTGAAATATCATATAGAATTTCTTCCTTTTCATATTTGTAAAATCATATTAACACTTTAAAAACATGAAAAAGCTTCATTCCTTGCAATTTTATAACCAACTAAATAAGGATAAATCTCCTTTTAAAATTGCTGTCTAAATAGCAAAATTTTCCTTAGAAAGCTAAACATTATTCTAAAAATACCTAAGTATTCAGTCTTTGTAAGCCGATTAACATTAGAGCATCTGAAGATTTTTAAAACTTTATAATCTGATATTTTAATTTACTTCCATTTTGTTTTATAGCTTACTGTGTTGACTAGATATTCCTAGAATATGCACATCATGACAAATTTTATAAGCAACTGAAAAGGCTAACCATAATTCTAATCAAAATGGATTCCAGTGAGGGACGAGGGCATAACTGTTGCTAGGTTAGCAGTACCATGCTTCACATAGAACAGACACAGAAAGGTGGTCTTTTACAGATGAAAAACACAAAGAAATCCTGAAAAAGGCTGCAATAGCTTCTCTTCTCCCCCCAAATCACAAGTAGACAAATAATCAAAGCTGAAACTTTAGGGGCACCTGGGTGGCTCAGTCAGTTAAGCATATGCCTTCAGTTCAGGTCCTGATCTCAGACTCCTGGGATGGAGCCCCACAAGGAGCCCCCTACTCAGCCCCTGCTGAGTCTGCTTCTTCCTCTCCCTCTGCCCCTCCTCCTACTCATGCTTTCTCTCCCTCTCTCTCTCTCTCAGATAAATACATAAAATAAAATTAAAAAAACACACACACTGAAATTTTATTGGAAAAAAAAATTTTAAGACCCTTGGAGAATTAAAACAAATTTTCACAGGAGACTGTAATTTTCTCTATGACTCACTCATGGTGTGGGGCACCAAAAAACTAACCTGAGCAAAAAAGCTCCATGAAAGCTAATGTTTTAATGTTCCTTTGGCAAGTAGCGCGGTGTTTGTGAGTGAAGCTCCTGAAGAAATCTCAGTGGAACCCTCATACTGTTAAAGTGTAAAAACACTACTGAAGGTAAGAACAAAATGAAACAAAGAACAACAAAATACATACAAACAAACCTCAGTCTGTTAATTTGCAAGAGAAGGAAACCCTTGAGAAGTGATTGAAGGGTTTCCTAAGGGTTTCCTAATAATGAGGAATTTTTAAGCAAAGAGAAGGGCGGGGTTCATTTTAGTTAAGCTAATTAAGGGTTAAAAGCAAAACTTCCCTATAAGCCTGTACTGAGTTTATTAAAATAAGTCCCAGTGCTGCTTGTTTAGGAAATAGTCTTTATTTCAGTCCAGGAAGGGTCTGGTGTATTGTGGTGTAGTGTAGTCTCTCAGAGTTTGTGGGTTTTTTACCTTCTTCATTTGTTAGAGTCACTTGTAAGAAATCACTACATTTAGTTTTAAAGTTGCCTAGGCAAGTGTCACATTAACTATAAAATGTTCTTTCTAAAACAGATCAGAGAAACTACAAATAGTGAGCTACATTGCTGCAATAAAAGCTTTTTTTTTTTTTTTTCCAACTTGAAACTTTTAAAGGACTTTCAATTTTGGTCAGAGAAATAAAAAAGTTATGGGCTTAATTTTTAGCAGCGTAGAAAGTAAATAGGAAACCATGTGCTCAGGTTTAAAGTTGACAGTAACATAGATATCACCTAGTCCAAAAGCTTTATTTGATGTAGAAACCTTGCATCATAAGAAATGTGTCACTTGCTCAACATTAGACCCTGTGCTAATTGGAGAAGTATGACTGGTGTCCATGTTGAGAAAAAAAGTAACAAACAGGTTACTGTTTTTCTATTGTACCATCCAGCTCACTGTGTGTAATATTCTAAGACATTCAAATGTTTAAAAGTAATAGAATATTGAATTTTCAAAACAAAAGTTTAGACTAAATATGGAGTAGTTTGACCAACTATGCTATGGGTATATTTATAAAAGAAAATGAAAAAAAAATCTAACTTTCCATTAAAGAAAAACATCCTTTGTGCACTTGCTTTTCTTCCTTCATTTCCTTAAGTAAAACTAGGACCCCAAGACTTTTTAAGACCTATTGTCTTAACAGTGCTCAGTCTGTCATAATTAACATTCCCGAATGCTCTCCTTGGCTTGCAGTAAAGTCATTGCAAAGACTATTTTATCCTTCAGTGATAGGTATCTACCGCAGCCCAAGCACTGTTAAAAATTCAATCTGACCTTTTCTGGAACTGTTTGAGTAGATAAATAGGAAAATGTAACTGTATATTGGGAACTGTAGACATCCTTAGGCTTTCCACTGAGTTAATGAGAGATTAAGTTTGTGGGAGCATTGATTTCATCCAATTTTCAAACTGAGTTACTGCAAACCTACATTAAAAATTTAAAATATAATGTCAACATTACAAAAGGACACAATCACTCTGTACATAAGCCTCCCTTAGTAGCTTTTGAAAATTAAAATGCTGAAAATGAAAACATGGATGCTTAGAAATAAGGACCCCTATTAAAAGGAGGATACAGGGTAAAATATGTTGCTAACCTTTTCAAATTAAAGTATTTATTTTAGGTGACAACATAATTATCTAATGTTCTTAGTTAAATTTATAAAATGAGGAATACCTAAGAAATAATTCGACTACTAATATTTCACTTAAGAGATGAACATTCTTGGGCTGATATAACATGTAAACTTATGGTAAAACAATTTTCTTAACTTAGGGACTCCTCAGAGTAAATGCCAAGATAGAAATTAATTCACCTTTTAGAACCTTGAAAATTTATGCATACTTTTTTCCTCCAGTGACAATTTAAAGAGGCTTTAAGATCTTGTCAAATAATATGTTCTAGATTTGTTTTAGGATGATCATCCAATTTGGAAAGGGCTTTCCGTTTAAAAACAAAAATAATTTTAAATATTGTCAATCAATGTTTCCTTCAGGGTTTAATGATTATGAGGTAGTAGAGCCATCTCTTTGTGTTGTGTGAATTTAAGTTAAATTCGTTAATCCACGGAATATGGATATAAGTTTTTATATAGGGTAAGGGCATCTGGTTTACCATTAGGTACATATAAAATTGTACAGTTAATTTTTTTACCAAATAAATGAGAACAGTTTGATTTTAAAGGGTTTGTAAAATAATTCCACTTAGATCCCTATATACACTTAATCTCTCTTTTTTTTTAAACATTGTATTTATTTATTCATGAGAGACAGAGAGAGAGAGGCAGAGACACAGGCAGAGGGAGAAGTAGGCGCCATTCAAGGAGGCTGAGGTGGGACTCGATCCCACGTCTCCAGGATCAGGCCCGGGGCTGAAGGCGGCACTAAACCGCTGAGCTACTGAGGCTGCCCCTACACTTAATCTCTTTTAAAAAATAGAGATTAAAAAATAAATAAATAAAAAATAAAGATTAGTTTTTCATTGTTACTTTAAAATTATAGAATAAAGATGGTATAAAATAGATTGTGTCCAAATCAGTATATGTATTACTGTTTTTTATTGTGAGATAATATAATATTAGTTTCAGGTATACAAAATAATGATTCAACATTTGTATGTAGGTGAAATAATCATAACATAAGTCTATTTAGCATCCATCAGAACACAGTTATAAAATTTTGTGATGAGAACTTTTAAAATTTACTTTCATAGAAACTTTCAAATATACAGTAGTGACTATAGACACCATGCTGTACATTACATCCACATTTATTTTATAATTGGAAGTTTATATCTTTTGATTCCTTGCATTCATGCTCCCTACCCCTCATCCCCTTCCCCTGTTAACCACCAGTCTGTTAAATATCTATGAGGTATTTTGTTTTGCTTTGTTTTGTTTTAGATTCCACAGGTAAGTGAGATCTTAAATATTTGTTTTTCTCTGACTTATTTCACTTAGTATAAAGCCATTAAAGCCCATCTGTATTATCAGAAGAGGCGGTATTTTCTTTTTTTATGGCTGAATAACATTCAATTATATCTGCACATATATATATATATATATATATATATATATATATATATAAATGTGCATAAGATCCATTATAAATATATATCACATTTTTAATCCATTCATCCATTGATAGACACTTAGATTGTTTCCATGTCTTGGCTTCTGTAAATAATGCTGTAATGACTACGGCAGTCCATATATCTTTTTGAGTTAGTGTTTTCATTTCCTTCAGCTAAAAACATAGAAGTGGAATTGCTAGATCATATGGCAATTCATTTCATTTTTTTAAAGCAACTCCAAACTTATTCCATAGTGGCTGCACGAATTTACATTCCCTCAACAGTCCACAAGGGTTTCCTTTTTTCCACATCCTCTTCAGCATTTGTTATTTCTTGTCTTATTGATAATAGTCATTCTAATAGGTGTGAGGTGAGATCTCATTGTGATTTTGAGTTGCCTCTTCCTGCTAGTGATGTTAAGCATCTTTTCATATATCTGTTGCCTATTTGTATGTCTTCTTTGGAAAATTATCTATTCAGTTCCTCTGCCCATTTTCTTCTTCTTCTTCGTCTTTTTTTTTTTTTTTAAGAGTATGAATGTGATAGGATGGGGGGAGCAAAGGGAGAAGGAGAGAGAAAATCTCAAGTAGACCCCACACCCAGCAAGGAGACTGCTGTTGGGCTCAATCTCATGACTTTGAGATAATGACCTGAGCTAAAATAAAGAGGCAGACATTTGACTGAGCTACCCAAGCACCCCACCGCTGCCCATTTTTAAATCAGGTTAATTATTTCTCTACTGATGTGTAATCTCTTTATATATTTTTGATATGAACAGCTTATTAGGTACAATTTGCAAATATTTTCCCTCTACTTCACAAGTAGAGGTTCATACTGTTGATGGTTTCCTTTGTTGTGCAGAAAGATTTTGGTTTGATATAGTCCCACTTGTTTATTTTTGCTTTTGTTGCCTTTGCTTTTGATTTCACACCGAAGAAATCATCACCAAGACAGCTATCAAGATCCTACAGTATACATTTTCCTTTAGAAGTTTTATGGGTTTAGGTTTTATGTTCAAGTCTTTAAACCACTTTGAGTTACTTTTGTGTATGGTATAAGATAGTGGTCCAGTTTTCCCAGCACGACTTACTATAGAGACCGTTTTTTGCCCACTGTATATTCTTGGCTCCTCTGTAGTTAGTTGACTATGCATGGTTTTATTTCTGGGCTGTCTAGTCTGTTCCATTGATTGGTGTGTCCGTTTTTAATGCCAATACTGTACTGCTTTGAGTACTATAGCTTTGTAATGTGGTTCGAAATCAGCAAGTATGATGTCTCCAAGCTTTGGTGTTTTTTTTGTTTTTGTTTTTGTTTTTATTGTTTTTGACTGTTAAGGGTCTTTTATGGTTTCATACAAGTGTTAGGTTTGTTTCTTCTATTTCCGTGAAAAATACCACTGGAATTTTTATAGAGATTGAATTGAATCTGTAGATTGCTTTGGGTAAGAATGAGATATGACATGTGGGTGATAATAACTTTTCCAATCCATAACCACAGGCTATACTTGTCTCTTTCAATTTCTTTCATCAGTGTCTTACAGTTTTCAGCATATAGGTCTTTCATCTCCTTAGCTAAATTATTTCTAAATATTTGATTCTTTTTGATGCAATTGCAAATTAGACTGTTTCCTTAACTTCTTTTTCTGATGATTCTGATTGTTAGTATGTAGAAATGCAACAGATTTTTGCATATTGATTTTGTATCCTGCAACTTTACTGAATTTATTAGTTCTAATAATTTTTTTGGTTGAACCTGTAGGGTTTACTATATATAACATCATGCCATCTGCATATAGTGGCAACCAAACTTACCAATGACCAATGGCTATGGTCCCAAAATTGATATCTGCTCTGATTAAAATAAATTTCAGTATATTTTGCTCAGATTTTGCCAAAATTTCTGATAGTACTGTTCAGTTGCTTAAATTGCCATTTAATAGTTTTCTTGATTTTTTTTTGGAGTGCATATTATTTGTCTTAACTCCTTAATCTGTCTCTTTCAGCCTATTTCTCAGTGTTTTAAATTCATATTTCCAATGCTAACTTGACCTATTCAGATTAACATCCTAAAGAACTCACTGAAAAATCATATCCTAAATTGATACAATAGAATTTGGATTTTAAAAAGAGCATTCTAATTATAGCTTCCAGGAAGAATTTCAGAACAAAATGTATGAGAAAAACTCATTAATCTCTTCCAGGATTTGAATGAGTTTTGAGCCATTTTTTGGAACATAATCCAAAAAAAAAAAAAAGAATAGCTTATAGGCAAAAAGTAGAAAGTTCACTTTTGATATGCAGATTTAAAATGTTAGAAAGTTTTTAAGTATAGATGACTTTGCTTTTACCACATTATAGAGTACTTTGACATTCTATCTATATAGTAAGCAAAAGTGGTTTTACTATAAATAGTTGGTTGTTCATTTAATCTTTTTGGGGCACATTATTCCAGTTAACACCATCTTGCCTTATCAAGAAAGTGGCTTAAGTAAAAGTGAAAGATATGCTTGAGTGAGAGGAAGTACTTTAAGATATTGTTTCCCATTTGAAGCCTAGGATACATCTTAAGAGAAATATAGACATATGCAACCATGGGAGACATGTCTTTTAATAGTTTGTGGATTTTTGAGAAATCTTAATATTAGAGAGTGAGGATTTCAAGGAATAAGCATTTAGCAAAGAGTTAGATTTAGAATTTAGAAAAAAATAGTTTCAAAATATACTACCGGGGCTTCAGGACATAGAATAGAGAGCCAGAGATTATACAGTAGTTACCATGCCTAAAACTTTGTATTTTGTTTGTTTTGATAATTAATTCTTTTCTGACCCCATATTGATTTGTACAAAAATATTACTGGATGATGGAAACATTAATATATTAGCAATCTTGCCACTTTTCTCACAGCTCAGTATATTCAAGCAATGTTGAAACAAATTGGTCTATCTACATTTCTCATCTGGAGATGAAACATAACTATATCCAGGTTTAGAGAAGAACCTGTCAAAAAATATATATATATATTATGGGTGGAGTATTATCTATTACTATTTTTTCTTGATTTTACTGGAATATAATGTTTACCAAAAGCTATTTTGTGATTTTGAGATAAGTGCCTTCCATGAAATAGGATATAGTGGCATATGAGAGCTCAGTAAGGTCACATAGAATGGAATTTGGAGTTAATCCTCCTAGTTAAAAATGTAGGTTGTTAGAATTCAGGTGGAAGACAAAGGCAGGGAGAGGTGCAGTTAATGGGCAGAAATATCACTAACTATTAACATAATAAATTCAACAAGGAAGAAATTAAACAGACTCATGGAAGCAACAATATTGATTACTAAACAAGTATTTATTGAAGGCTTACTCTTTGCAAGACTCTTTGACAGACATTTGGGATACAGTGATAAACAAGACAGATTTCTCTTGCTATCAAGGATCAAGTTGTTTTCATGGCATCACCTAGAGAAAAAAATTGCTAGTTTTAACATTTATTTTTCAATCTTTATCTAGTTCTCTGTCATTTTCACCTACAGAGACCGGTTGCCACGAATGGAGAATAACTAACTGTGCAAGCTAGAAAAACAGAAACACAAAGTCAAAGCCAATAAAAACTTGAAGTAAATGAGGCAGGGAAACAGACGATGAGGGTGAAGTTTTGGGTTTTACTTGAACTACTCTCTGGGAGTCCTCAAAGACTTTTTCAGGCTTAGCTTTTATGATACACTTCCTCAACCACTCAAAACTAAGAATGTGTAATTATCAAAGGTAAAATTTTATTTTCACATTAATATAAAATGAACATACATCATATGCTTTATCTAATCCATGATTAATGAAGGCTTTGGCAAAACACTATGCACAATATTACGTAGAGTCAAAATCATATTGACTCTACAGGCAGCAGTTGTAAGAGACAAATCCAAGATGAGTTTATCTCCCTTCCTACACCCTAAGTGGGGAGGATAGATTATTGTAACACAATTATTTCTTCTGCCACCAAATAGGCAGTTTTAGCCATTGCCTTGAAAACCTGTGACTTTCAAAATGATAAAATCATAACTTTAATTTAAATATAAAGTAAGCAAAATATATAAGATATTATTTTGCCCATTAATTAATGAGGGGGAAATTAAGTTATTATGATTGGTTCAATAGGTACCCGAGAAACTAAATTATTTATAGTCAATTTAACAAAGAAATATTAGTATAACACTGTTGGGTTAGATATAAAATTGGTTCATGCTCAACAGGCCATAAATCTTTAGAGCAATCTGTTCCACCAGACAGATTTTTTTTTGTATCATTACAGTATAAAAATCTACCAAGAAGAAATTTTACTTAGTCTGAAACTATAAACCAATAGTAAAAGATAAGATCAAGTAAGTACATTACTTTAGACTATTACTGCATATTTTTTGGTCATCATTTTAATATCAGATGGAGTTGGCTCCAAAATGTTTGCCTTACTTTTGCCTCATTTCAGATAATGATTTTTTTTTTCTGATAACCTTTGTCACATGGATATTTCATACTGTCAAATCTCCCTACACAAATATCTGAGTATTTGAATGTGTCATAATCCCCCTTTCTCTTGGCTTGAGTTGAGAGGAAAAGAACGTTTCTTCCTTCCTCATGGTCTTGAGGAAAAAATATATCACACTGACAATATTATCTGAGGAAATCTTCCCTTGCAAAGTTCAATCCCATCATTTTATATTCTAGACCTAAGTGATCACTAATGTGGGCAGAGCTGATTTGTAAAAAAATGTAAAAGGTCATTTACCTTTCTTTTGGATAAGAAGATGTTTATGATTTCTTTTTAAGTATTTTATTTATTTGAGCACATGGACACAAGAGGGGTGGGGAAAGGGAGAAGCAGGTTCTCCACTGAGCAAGGAGCCCTATGCGGGACTCAATCCCAGGACTCTGAGTTTATGACCTGAGCTGAAGGCAGACACTTAACTGACTGAGCCACCCAGGCAACCTATATGATCTTTTGTATATCCTTTGACTTTGGGGCTCAACCAAGATAATAACAGGGAGAGTCCATATTTAACATCCTGCTTTCGCTTTACAAATGCCATTTTATAATATTCCTCATTAATGTCTTGCAAACTGCCTATAACTCTTACGTTATTCTACAATTATAGTTCATTTTGTAGAGCTACCTGTCTCCCTTTATCTCTAAATTCTCAGCACACTGAGCCCTTATGTATAATTTGATCTAAATAGAAGTTTCAATGTATATATTAGATATCATTGATATATTAAAATATAAAATGTATTTCCTGGCTGAGATCTGAGCTGAAAGGGAATCCCTGTACCTGTGGTTCTCAAATGACAATCTGTGTACAGGTGGTATCAGTATCATTTAAAGCTCTCATTGAAAACATAAATTATCAGATACCTATCCAGGTTTATCAATCATTATTTTGCAAGGCTAATTTAGGAATCTGTACTTTTCATAGTGTCCATAGATGAGTAAAATGCCCAACCAGGTTTGAAGGACCGATCTGTTGTTGAATGTTCATGTGTTTGATGCTTCTAGTATATCCACTTACTTGGAGTATCACTTCACGCAGCAGCAGGTGATTATTTTACTACTAAGAAATTTCATGTGAATGTTTGTCTGGCTCTTTCTCCTCCCCCAGCTTACACAAAATAGAATAACAGAACAAAAATCAAAATTTTAAAGCCAGTTACTGAATACTACTCAATAGTAGTAGTATCTTCGTATCTTGAGTCAATACTACTCAAATATTCATATAGTTTCTTCATTTTATTTAAATATTTTAGTGTTATTTTTTTAATACTGGGAAATAATGAAGGGCAGAGCTACATACATCAGAAATATCCCTTGTTTATGCTCAAGTCATTATCTTTTAGATCGATGACAAACAGCTATAAGTTAAGTGACAGGCATTTTAAATGTCTGCATTTGGGAATCTGCCTCCTAAATCTGAGTCATAAAACACAGACAAGAGAGTTGTGCTCCTCAGATCTTGGGATAGTGCTCCAGGTGGTTTAATTATCTCTTGGGGCTTCTGGGCCTTGACAGTGGATATAGTTCTTGGCCTTATATTTTCACATATTTATAAAGACAGCTGTTCACAGGCTGTCACTCTAGTTATGAAATTATATTCATTTTATTCCACATGGGTACAAGATCCATTATGTGACACAACTGGCATACAGCCAGGAAAAAGATAGAATTTTAGAGAGTAACAATGGCAATTTCTGAGCTCTGGCTACCAGCATGACCCTAAGATCTTAACATGTCTACTTTTCCAGACTTTTCTATCGCCCTTTCCTTTCCTGGACATCATGACTAGACGTGCACACATCTTCACCCTTCTGAATGGGCTGTGGTATGTGCCTTTGTGCTATTGCTTATACGGTTCATATGGGGAGTCAACTTCTTCCACTTTCACATGACCAAGTCCATTGAATTTTAAAGTTCAGTTTAGAGGATGAGTTACTGATGACTTCAATCATTATTTCCTTTCTTCATGAAAAGTACACTTGCATGGACTACCATAAAAATCTATCATCTAATCTGTCATAGAGTCTGTAAAATTATACTGCAATTATTTATTTGTCATCTTTACTAGTCACAATAGTCCTTGGATACTTTATCTCGTTCAGTATGGCCACCTATTTAGAAGCTTGTAACACAGTAGGCATTCAGATAAAAACTAATGATCTAGCTAAATTTATTCTGCAGGACTACATCCCAGCCTATTGATAATATTCTTACTTTTGAAATATAGAAATAAGAGAAATGATGAGGATTTTATCCTAAAGAAATTTTGCTAAAATTTTGCATGTAATGCTATTAAATTTTCCTATTGCCTTAATTAACATTTTCAGTTACGTATGTTACATGGATTTTCACGGTAGGTCACTTTTCAAATAATTGTGTCAGAACTCTGATATACAAATTTTCAGTAACTTCATCTAAAACCTGTGAAGATACATCGGTTGTCTTTGACATTAAAATATAAATATATATATATTCATTTATAATATTCTGTAATTTTATCAAATAATCATTGAAGTAAAATAAATATGTAAATGCTGATAAGAAGCCCATAAGTATTGGTTTTTGTTAGTTGAACAAAGATTTATAATATTTTATAGAATTTCTCAGAACCATAGAACATCTGTACAAGCATATTGATTTAAATGATTTACCAAATATTTATGCTATTTTCAAGTTCTTTGAATTATTAAATTTGAATTAGCCATTAATCATGCCACTAATAGCACTCTAAAAATATACTGCTTTAGAATTAGGAAGTATAATACTAAGGAATTTTGAATTTATACCAGCAAAGATTTAATCTTAATTTGATCATGAATGATTTTATGACTTGAATATATTTTACCATGTTCTACATTCCTTTTTATAAAAACATTAAATGTTCAAAAAAACTTAAATGTTTAATTTATATTTTTGTAATATGTTGATAAATAATGGTTTGATTGCCTTTTTAAATGACATTGATTATTAATTTGGTATATTTTTCTGTATTTTCTTTTTTGGTTCTTAGAATATTGTTCTGTTTTTGTCATGGAAAAACTGTGATTATAATGTCCAAAGAGAGATTCCTTTCTATATCATTTTGACTAGTAGAAATCAATGATATATCATGAACTTTAATTTAGCTCCAATTAGATAATACAAAATAGATATTTTATTTTAAATTGGAAGTGACAAATGTCAAGTTAGAATTAACTGTAGTTATATAAAACTAAACTTACTACACAGTCAATGATAAAATAATTCTTCACAACATAAGGAGATTCTCTTAGTTTCATTTTATCTTTTTTTAGTTGAAGTATAAACAATGTTATGTTAGTTTCATGTACATAACACAATGATTTGACAATTCTATACATTATTCAGTGCTCACCATTAAAGTAGTCAGTGTCACCATACATTGTTATTAAATATTATTGACTATATTCTCTATGCTGTATTTATCATTTCTGTGACTTATTTTATAAGTGAAAGTACCTTTTAATCCCCTTTATCTATTTCACCCACTACCCTTCCCATCTCCCCAATGGCTAACCCTCTAGTTTGTATAAAAGAGTCTGTTTCTGGCTTTTTTTGTTTGTTTGTTTGTTTTGTTTTTCATTTTGTTTTTCATTTTTTCATTTGGTTGGTTGATATTTTAGATTCCACATATAAGTAAAATCATATGATTTTACTTATATGAAATCAGTCCGACTGATTTCACTTAGCGTAATATACTCTAGGTCCATCTGTGTGGCCACAAATGTCAAGAGTTCATTCTTATTTATTCCTAATATTCTATTCTGTGTGTGTGTGCATTTGAGTCTATACATTCATTTACATACTCCTTTATCCATTTATTTATCAGCGAACCCTGAGTTTCTTTCCATATCTTGGTTAATGTAAATAATGCTGCAATAAACACAAGGGTGCATGCATCTTTTCAACTTAGTGTCTTTGTTTTCTTTGATTGAATACCTAGTAGTGCAATTCCTGGATCACATGCAATTTTAATTCTTTGAGAAACCTCCATATTGTTTTCTAGAGTGGATGAACCAATTTACATTCCTACCAACAGTGCACAAGCGTTCCCTTTTCTCTACATCCTTTCCAACATTATTATTTCTCATATTTTTAGATACTAGCTATTTGGATTGGTGTGCGGTAACATCTCCTCACGCTTTTGATTTACATCTCTCTGATGGCTAGTGATGTTTAGCATCTTTCTATATATCAGTTAGCTATCTGTATGTCTTCTTTGGAAAACTGTCTACTCAATTCCTCTGCCCATTTTTTAATTGGATTGTTTCTTTTTGGTGTTGAGTTATATCATTTTAAAATATATTTTAGATATTAACCTCTAATTGGATATTCATTTGCAAATATCTTCTCCCATTCAGAGGGCTGCCTTTTGGTAATTTCCTCTGCTGTGCAAAAATTTTTGGTGTAGTCCCAATGGTTTATTTTCTTTAATTTACTTTTTTAGAGGAAGAGAGAGGGAGAGGGGCAGAGGGAGAGAAAGCATCTTTATCAAGCTTCACACTCAGTATAGAGCCCAAGGCAGGGCTTGATCTAGCCACCCTGAGATCGCGGCCTGAGCTGAAATCAAGAGTTGGATGTTTAGGATGTTTAACCAACTGAGCCACCTAGGCTCCCCTTCAATAGTTTATTTTTGCTTTTGTTTCCCTTGCCTAAGGTGGTATATCCATAAAAATGTTGGTAAAGGCAATGTCCAAGAGATTACTATTTTTTCTTTTTCTTATGGTTTCAGGTCTCACATTTAGGTCACATTTTTCCATTTTAGTTTATCTTTGTGTATGGTGTAAGAAAGTGATCTAGTTTTCCCAACACTGTTATTGAAGAGACTGTCTTTTCCTCATTGCATATCCTTGCCTCCTTTGATATACATTAATTGACCAGATAGGTGTAGGTATATCTGGCCTCTCTATTCTGTTCTGTTGATCTATGTGTCTGTTTTTATGCCAGTATCATAATATTTTGATTAAAATAGATTTGTAGTAGATCATAAAATCTGGAATTCTGATGATTTCAGCTTTTTTCTTTCTCAGGATTGCTTTGGCTATTTGAGGTCTTCTCTGCTTCTATACAAATTGTAGTATCTCTTCTAGGGCTATACAAATATTATAGGTATTTTGATAGGGATTGCATTGAATTTGTAGGTTGTTTTGGGTAGTATGGATATTTTAATATTAATTCTTCCAATCTATGGACATAATATTTATTTGTGTTGTCTTCAACTCCTTCATTGCTATCTTATAATTTCATTTATTTGTGCTGTCTTCAACTCTTTCATTGCTATCTTATAATTTTCAGAGCATGGGTCTTTTACCTCCTTGGTTAGATGAATTTCTAAGTATTTTACTCTTCCTAGTGCAGTTACAAATGAGATTGTTTTGAATTTCCATTTCTGCTACTTCATTATTACTGCATAGAAATGCAAACAGATTTCTGTATATCAGGTTTAAATCCTGAAAATGTACTGATATGTTTTATTTTTTTTTTAGCAGAGTTTAGGGTTTTCTATATATAGTATGTCATCTGCAGAGAGTGACATTTTTACTTCTTCCTTACCAATTTGGATGCCTTTTATTTCTTTTTCTTGTCTAATTGCTAAACTAGGACTTCCACTATTATTTCAATAAAATTGGAGCGAGTTGACAAACTTGTGTTGTTACTGATCTTAGAGGAAATTCTTTCGTTTTTCACCACTGAGTATAATGTTAGCTGTGCCTTTTCATATATGGTCTTTGGTATATTGAAGAATATTTTATCTTAATCCACTTTGTTGACAGTGTTTACCATGAGCAGGTGTTGTATTTTTTCAAATGCTTTTTCTGCATCTATTAAGATGATCATAAGATTTTTACTCTTTTTTTTTTTTAATAATGGGATGTATTACACTGATTAATTTACAAATATTGAACCACCCTTGAATTCCTAGAATAAGTCCCACTTGATAATAGTTAATGATTTTTAATGTATTCTTAAATTTGGTTTTTGGTAATTTTTTTAAGGATTTTTGCAGCTATGTCAATCAGAGATTGACCAGTAGTTTGTTTTGTTTTGTTTGCTTAGCAGTTTTTTTTTATCTGGTTTTGGTATCAAGATAATGCTGTCCTCTAGAATGAATTTGGAAATTTTCTTTCCTCTTTTATTTTTTGGAATAGTATGAGAAGAATGGTATTAATTTTTCTTTAAATGCTTGGTAAAATTCAACTGTGAAGCCATTTGGTGCTGGACTTTTGCTTATTGGAGGGTTTAGAGTACAGATTCAGTTTCATTACTAGCAATTGGTCTGTTTAATTTTTTTCTTTCTTTTTAAAAAAATATTTTATTTATTCATAACAGACACAGAAAGAAGCAGGACATAGGCAGAGGGAGAAGCAAGCTCCCTGTGAGGAGCCTTATGGAGCTCAATCCCAAGACCCCAGCATCAGGACCTGAGCCAAAGGCAGATGCTCAACCACTGAGCCACCCAGGTCCCCAAATTTTATATTTCTTTCTGATTCAGTTTTGGAAGATGGTGTGTTTCTAGGAATTTACCAATTTCTTCAAGATTGTCTAATTTGTTGGCACATCATTTTTCATAATATTCTTTGTATGTATTTCACAGTGTCAGTTGTTTCTCTTCCTTCATTTCTGATTTTGAGTTTTCTCTTCTTGATGAGTCGGCTATTATCAATTTTTTTAATCTTTTTGAAGAATCAGCTCCCAGTTTCATTAATTTTTAAAAGTCTTTCTTTTTCAATTTAAGTTCAATTTAACATATAGTGTATTGTTAGTTTCAGTTGCATATAACACCAGTGTTCATTATACCAAGTACCCTTCTTAATACCCATCACTCAATTACCCTATCCCCCTACTTACCTCCTCTCCAGCAACCCTTAGGTTGTTCCCTATGGTTGAATCTCCTAAAATTTGCCTCCCTCTGTTTTGATCTTTATTTTTCCTTCCCTTCTCCTATATTCTTCTGTTTTGTTTCTAAATTTTACATATGAGCTAAATCATATGCTATTTCTCTTTCTCTGACTGGCATAATACACACTAGTTCCATCCATATCATTGCAAATGGCAAGATTTCATTCTTTTCATTATTGTGGCCAAGTAACATACCATTGTGTATGCATATATACATATACATATACATATACATATACATATACATATACACACACACCACACCTTTATCCATCTATTCATTTGTCAATGGACATCTTGGTCCTTTCCACAATTTAGCTATTGTGGACATTGCTGCTATAAACATTAGGGTGTATATGCTCCCTTTAAATAACTATTTTCATAGTCTTGGGATAAATACCTAGTAGTACAATTGCTGGGTCATAGGGCAGGTCTATTTTTAACTTTTTGAGGAACCTCCATACTGTTTCTCAGAGTGGCTGCACCAGTTTCCTTTCCCACCAATGTGTAAGAGAGTTCCCTTTTCTCCACATCCTTGCCAAAAGCTGCTGTTTCCTGAATTGTTAATTTTAGCCAGTCTGACAATTGTGAAGTGGTATCTCATTGTGCTTTTGATTTGTATTTCTCTGGTGATGAGTGATGTTGAAAATTGTTTCATATGTCTGTCTTCTTTAAAGAAATGTCTATTCATATCTTCTGTGCATTTCTTGACAGAGTTTTTATTTTGGGGGTGTTGAGTTTGATAAGTTCTTTATACATTTTGGATACTGACCCTTTATTTAATATGTCATCTGCAAATATATTCCCCCATTCTGTCGGATGCCTTTTAGTTTTGCTGATTGTTTCCTTTGCTGTGCTTTTTATAAAAGCTTTTTATCCTAATGAAGTCCCAATAATTCATTTTTGCTTTTGTTTCCCTTGCCTCTGGAGATGTGTCTAACAAGAAGCTGTGGAGGCTGGAGGTTAAAGAGGTTGCTGTCTATTTTCTCCTCTAGGATTTTGATGCATTTCCAGCTCACATTTAGGTCTTTAATCCATCTTGAATTTATTTTTGTGTATCGTGTAAAAAAAATAGTCCAGTTTAATTCTTCTGCCTGTGGCTGTCCAATATTCCCAAAACCATTTGTTAAAGAGATTGTCTTTTTTCCATTGGATATCCTTCCCTCTTTGTAAAAGATTAGTTGACCACAGAGTTGAGGGTCCATTTCCGGGTTCTCTATTCTGTTACATTGATCTCTATGTCTGTTTTTGTGCCAGTACCATATTGTCTTGATGATTATAGTTTTGTAATACAGCTTGAAGTCTGGAAATGTGATTCCTCCAGCTTTGATTTTCTTTTTTAACATTGTCTATTCAGGGTCTTTTCTGTTTCCATACAAATTTTAAAATTGTTCCAGTTCCATGAAAAATGCTGGTGTTACTTTGATAGGGATTGCATTGAATGTATAGATTGCTTTGGGTAATGTAGGCATTTTAACAATATTTGTTCTTCCAATCCATGAGCATGAAATATTTTTTTTTTCCATTTCTTTGGGTCTTCCTCAATTTTGTTCATAAGTTTTCCGATTGCAGACCTTTTACTTCTTTGGCTAGGTTTATTCCTAGGTATCTTACTGTTTTTGTTGCAATTTTAAATGGGATCGATTCCTTGATTCTTTTTCTGCAAATGACTAGTAATGCAAATGACTTCTGTGCATTGACTTTATACCCTGCAACTTAGCTGAATTCCTGTATCAGTTCTACCATTTTTTCTGGTGGAGTCTTTCAGGTTTTCTACAAAGTATCCTGTTGTCTGAGAAGAATGAAAGTTTGACTTCCTTGCCAGTTTAGATGACTTTTATTTCTTTTTCTTTTGTTGCTGAAGCTAGGACTTCCAGCATTATGTTGAACAACGCTGGTGAGAGTGGACATCCCTATCATGTTCCTGACTTTAGGAGAAAAGCTTTCAGTTTTTTCTCATTGAAGATGATATTGGCTATGGGTCTTTCATACATGGCTTTATGTTATCGAGATATGTTCCCTACTTTGTTGAGGGGTTTTATCAAGAAAGGATGCTATGTTTTGTCAAATGCTTTTTTTTCCGTATCTATTGAGAGGATCATATGTCTCTCATCTTTTCTTTTATTGATATAGTGTATCGTATTGATTGTGGCTTGAAAATATGCATGGTATGATGTCATTCTTTTTGTACTGGTTGAGGCCTGATTTGTGACCCAGTATGTGATCTCTTCTGGAGAATGTTCATGTACACTCAAAAAGAACATATAGTCTGCTGCTTTAGAATGAAATGCTCTGAATATATCTGTGAAGTCCATCTGGTTCAGTGTGCCATTCTTAGCCCTTGTTTCCTTGATCTTCTGCTGGAAGAGAATCTGGAAGATGATCTGTCCATTGCTGTGGACAGGGTATTAAAGACCTCTACAATTATTGCATTATTATCAATGAGTTTAGGTCTGTTATAAATTGATTCATATATTTGGCTGCTCCCCAATTAGGGGCATAAATATTTACAATTGTTAGATCTTCTTGGATAGACACCTTTATTAGATGCATTGTCCTTCTTCATCTCTTGTTACAGCCTTTGTTTTAAAATCTAGTTTGTCTGATATAAGATAGCCACTCCAGCTTTCTTTTGATGTCCATTAGTATGATAAATGGTTCTCCATCCCCTCACTTTCAAACTACAGGTGTCTTTAGGTCTAAAATGAGTCTCTTCTAGGCATCATATAGATAGGTCTTTTTTTTTTCTATTCATTTAAGTCACCCTGTATCTTTTAATTGGAGCATTTAGTCCATGTAGACTCGATGTAATTATTGATAGGTATGTACTTACTGCCACTTTGTTCATTATTTTCAGGTTACTTTGTAGTCCCTCCCTATTCTTTTCTTCTCCTCTTGCTCTTTTCCCTTGTGGCTTAATGGCTTCCTTTAGTACTATACTTAGATTCCTTTCTCTCTCTCTCTCTCTCTCTCTCTCTCTCTCTGTGTGTGTGTGTGTGTGTACCTGTTATAGGTTTTTGATTTGTGGTTATCATTAGGTTCATATATAACATCTTATGTGTGTAGCAGTCTATAATAGAGTTGATGACTGTTTAAATTCTAATACATTCTAAAATCTTTCTAAAAGTCTTCCATATTGCTGATTCATTATTTCTACACCCTCTAGTCTTCTGTTGGTTCCCTCTAGTGTATTCTTTTATTTCAGTATTGAATTCTTTAGTTCTAATTGTTTTTTAGATTTACCATCTCTTTGTTGAAGTTCTCATTGAGTTCATTTACTCTTTTCTCAATTGCAGTGAATATTTTTATGATAATTCCTTTGAATTCCTTAGCAGGCATATTGTTTATTTGTATTTCATTTAGATTTTTTGCTGTGATTTTGTGTTGTTCTTACATTGGGGTCAGATTCCTCTGTCTCCTTATTTTGATAACTCTCTGTGTTTGTTTCATGTATTATAGAGGTCAGCTACATCTCCTGGTCTGAAAGTGTGGCCCAATATAGAAGAGGTCTTATGGCCCCCTCTTAGCACAGACCCCCTTGGTCACCAGAAGCAGACATCCAGGGTGTCTCCTGTGTGGTCTCTGTGCACCCTACTGTTGGGATTGAGTCACATTTATTCTTAGCCCAGTTGGCTGCTCTGACCCAGTTTGTCTGCTGTGTCAGCACTGGGTTGGTTTGATCCAGTGTTGTTGAGAGGCCTGAGAGTGTGGCTCTTTGTGGGAGAAGCCAGGAGTCAGACTATGTATCTCTACAATCCACCTCTCTGCCATAGCTATTGGAACACAGAATGGTAGGTCTTTCTTCCTGTGCAAACAGCCAAGAGGCCTGGCTGCAGGAATTGCAGAGGCACTAGTGTGTGGGTTTATTTTCCCCCTCTACAGGACAGGAGTCACTTTAAGGTGCTGCAGGTTTCTGCAAGAACTGCTTGCATGGTCTGGCAGGGCAGGAGCCACCTTGGTGGTTGAATGAAGTGAGGCTGAGGGACAATATGGGGTTGAGGCAAGTAGTACCAGAAAGATAGATGGAATATTAGGGCTGGTTCCTGCTATTTACTTTGGGGGAGAAGAAGAAGAGAAAAGGCATCTGCCAGCACTTGTGTTCATGTAGAAATCTGAAGATCCCTGTCCCTCCAGCTCGTATTCTGAAATCAGTAAATGAGTCTTCATTTAAATAGTAATTTGCTACTGATGATCTTTTAGGCCAATTCCAAATTTTAGATAATATGAAAAATTCTGTGAATACATTTCAGAGTTTCCCTATTTTTTGTGTGATTATCCAGGATGAGTTTCTAGGAGTTTAGTGTTGAATATAAAATAATGGACATTTTACATTTTGATTGATATATTTTTTCCAAAAATATAATACTAACTACCAAAAGTATAATATACAACATATTAATGTGTTGCATCTATGATATCCTTTATAAATCATCTATAATTATATAGCTTTGACACACAAGGAAGATGTGAATCATCTTTTATCTTTGAACAATAGTTATGATAAAAACATTTATTGAAAATTCCAAAGTTTTGCCACTAATTGAAAAATTCAAATATAATTATATATTAAAATCTAACATGAATGTGGTTCAATTCTCTTCCTTTGATTCCATTCTATTTAGGTTCTTATGCCTTTTCTGGTGTCAAATATTTAGTTTTTTTTGTTTTTTTTTTGTTTTTTTTTTAAGGAATATAAGATTAGAAAAGTCTCACTCTTAAAATATTTCCTTACTTCCTTTCCATTTTCAACTTCTCAATCATTAATCATATTTTGTTCTACAGTTATGTTTTGTTCAGACTTTATTTTTAACGTTTATTATTTTACATAACATTAAAATTGCTCTGCAATTATCAGTTTTGACTATATAATTTGTTATATCATTAGGAAAAAAACAGAAATTGACATACTATCATTTTCTGTCACCTCTTCTCTCTGTAATTTTTAAATAACATTTTTACCTTGTCTATAACATTTACTGAGTTAAACTGTTTGAAATTGGTATTTTTGTAGATGAAACATTTCTTGTATCAGCTATACTGGATGAGTCAATCTATTATAATTTATTATTCATAGTTCTTTCAACTCTAGCTTTAATTCTATATTTAGATATAGCTCATATTTAAAATGCAACATTTATTTTTTCTTTCTTTTCTTTCTTTTTCTTTCCTTTTTTTTTTTTTTTTTTTTTTTTTTTGAAGAGAGGGAGGCAGAGGGAGAAGCAGCCTCCTCACAGAGAGCCTGATGCGGACTCCATCCCATGATCTTGGGATCACTCCACCACTGAGCAACCCAGGAGTCCCTGGGGACAGTTTTTTAGAGAGGACACCAAAATGAAGAATCAAATATAAAGTTTTCTGTATCAAGGGGTACTACCTTTAACACTAAGATAACCCACAGAATGGAAGAATATATTTGCAAGTCTATTATTGAAAATATATAAAGAACTCTTAGAGCTCAACATAACAAGATAAACCAATTAAAATTGGGAAAAGTATTTGAATAGATATTTCTCTAAAGAATATATAGAAATGACTAATAAGCACTTGAAAAGGTACTCAACATCATTGTCATTAGGGAATACAAATCAAAATAATGTATAATGTGCTTCTACTTCACACCTAAAAGAATGCTGTAATAATGTTGAAACAAACATAAAACAAGTACATGGCCAAAGATGTGGAGTAAGTAGAAATCTCATACATTGCTGGTGAAACTATGATTTTAGCAAAAGATAAAACAGTTTGGCAGTTCCACTGAAAGTTAAAATTACTATATAACCCCAAGTGCCACTCCTCAGTATATAGAAATTATATAACAAAAGCATTAAAGATAGATATTCAAACAGAAATTTATACATGAATATTAGAACATTATTAACAAAAGCCAAAAGATATATGCAATGTAAGGGTACATCAGTGGATGTAAATATATATACATATATATTAATATTAAATATAAATATATATTTATATATATTTAATATATATATTTAAAGTTTTATTCATGAGAGACAGAGAGGCAGAGACATAGGCAGAGGGAGAAGCAGGCTCCATGTGGGGAGCCCGATTAGAGACTCAATCCCAGGACCATGACCTGAGCCAAAGGCAGACTCTCAAGCACTGAGCTACTAAGGTGCCCACACTTTATCTATATCTATATCTATCTATATCTATATCTATCTATATTATTATAATATATTTTTAATAAAAATATTTCTATAGATATTTCTATTTGTTTCTATAAATATATTTTAGATATGAATCAGATTATGTAATTGTGTAATTGTGTAATATATTAATATAACATAGTATAATATACAAATTCACATATATAAAATTCACCCATTTTATAAATACATGTGACTATTATTCAGCCATAAAGAAGAATAAACAGTTAATATCTACTACAACATCAATGAACCTTGGAGTCATTATGCTGTGAAAGAAACAAAGACCCACATATTTTATAATTTCATTTGTATGAGATATTCAGATTAAGTAATCTATATACTCAGAAAGTATATTTTCCCTCTGATTGCCAAGTGAAAGTGGGGATACAATCTGACTGATACCTGGTATGGGGTTTCTTTTTAGAATATTAAAATTATTCTAGAATTACTTGGGATGGTTGTATAGCCTTTGCAATATACTGAAAACCACTCATTTGTTCACTTTAAAGTGGTGCACTTCATGGATTTAAATTATATTATAGGGACTCCTGGGTGGCTCAGCGGTTGAGCATCAGTCTTTGGCTCAGGGCATGATCTCGGGGTTCTGGGATCAAGTCCTGCATTGGGCTCCCTTGAGGGGCCTGATTCTCCCTCTGCCTATATCTCTGCCTCTCTCTGTTTCTCATGAATAAATAAATAAAATATTTAAAAAAATAAGTATATAATACCATACCTATAGCAATTTTTATCCCATGAAAGTAGGATAATTGTAAGTATTATATGAGCTCAGGAAATATCACAATCATAGGACTTTTGTAGGGAGGTCAACAATGGATGACTGAAAATCTGTAGTAAAAATGTTGCCTCTGCCTCTCACTCTGTCTCTCTCATGAATAAATAAATAAAATATTTAAAACAAACAAACAAAAAATCTGTTCCCCAGTCCAATGATGCAAAGATTTGCTACTATGTTTTCTTTAAGAGCTTTAGAATTTTATCTTATTAAAAATAATTTAGGTATTTGATCAATTTTGAGTTATTTTTTAACTCAAAATGTGGACTAAGATAGAGGTTCAGGTTCATTCCTTTGCACATGAATATCTACTTGTCCCAGCAACTAAATAAAAAGATTGTTAAAAAGATTATTCTTTTCCCCATTAAATTTTCTTAGCACTCTTGTTGAAAATCAATTGACCATAAAAGTGAGGGTTTATGTCTGGATTCTAAATTCTACTCCATTGATTTGCCTATCCTTATGTTAGTAACACACTTTTCTTTATTACTGTAGCTGTGTTAGTTGGTTTTAAAATTGGGAAGTGTGAGTCCTCTAAGTATCTAGTTTTTCTAGATTTGGGCAGTTATTCTGAGTCACATATATATGCTGTATATATGTATATATATACACACAACAATATATATTACAATGTCTCTACAATATATACAACAATGTACATATATATGTTGCATATATATGTATACATACGAATATTAGGATCATGTATATTTCTGTAAAAAATAAGTAGGAAGTATTGCTACCCTAACAGTACTAAGACTTACCATCCATAAACATAGGTGTCTTTCCATTTATTTAGGTCTTTAATTTCTTCAAGCAATGATTTGTGGTTTGAATTGTACAAACTTTTTACCTCCGTGTTTAACCTTATTCCTAAATGGAAATATTTTCTTAATTTTATGATTGGATTATAAATTTCTGGCATATAGAAATATAATTGAGTTTTGTATATTGATCTTCTGCCTTGTAACCTTACTGGACTTATTTTTATTATCTTTATTCTGCAAGGATTCCTATACATAAAATCCAGTCATCTGCAAATAGGCCTGAAAAAAACAAAAATACTCAGTTTAAATTGTGAAAAATAAAACTATCCCTTATGCTCAGTGTAGAACTCCCAATACTGTGTTGAATAAAGTGACAAAAGCAGACTTAGTCTTTTTCCTGATCTTAAGATAACAGCTTTCAATTTCTCACCAATAAGAATGGTATTAGTTATCGGTTTTCTGTAGATATCCTTTATCAAAGGCATTTTCTGCATCTAATATGCATATTTTCCACATTATTTTATTAATATTGTATTGATTTCCATATGTTGAACCAACTATACATTCCTGAGACACTCCCACCTATTCATTAAATATCTATTACTTTAAATTTGGTTTGCTATTATTTTGCTGAGAATATCTGTGTCAATATCCATAGAGGACACTGCCATACAATATTTTTTCATGAGAACTTTGGCTTTACCAGCATAATATTGGCATCTTAAAATTAGTTAAGAAGTGTTCCTATATGTCTGATTTAAAAAAAAAGTGTTTAGGATGTATTCGTGTTAATCTTTTAAATGTTTGATTGACTTCACTGTGAAGTCGTCTGGTTCTGAGTGATTCTTTGTGTGAAGCTTTTTAATTACTAACTCCATTTGTTTACTTGTTATAGATCTCTTCACATTTTATTGTTCATCTTAAGTTTCGGCAATATGTATCTTTCTAGAAATATACTCATTCTTGTTTAAATGTTAAATATACTTATTTAAAATATCCCCTTAACCTCCACTTGTATTTCTGTAAAGTCTATAGTTATGATCCATTTTTAGTTCCTGATATAAATGACTGAGATTTTTCTCTATTTTCTTGGTTGGTATGCCTAGAGTCATCAACTGTGTGGATCTTTTCAAAGAATCAGTTTTTAGTTTTGTTTACTTTTCTCTATATCTTGTCTCATTTTTTTGTTCTCTATTATTTACTCCTTCCTTCTTTAGCTTGCTTTGGATTTTGTTTGCTGTTCTTTTAATCATTAAAGTTGGAGATTAGATTACTGATTTAGGATCTTCGTATTTCATTGGAGACATTTACAGCTATAAATGTGATTAATAACCACATATTTTTTAATTTCCTAAATTTCCTTCTGCTATTGATTTCTAATTTTCTTTAATGTGTTTGGAGAACATACTTTATAGGAGTCCCATCCTTTGAAATTTTTTTGAGGCTTGTTTTATGAAGAAACAGATGGTCTATCCTAGAAAATGTTCCTTAAGCACTTGAGAAGAATGTGTGTTCTCCTGTTGGGCAGAGTGTCTATTAGTTCTAATTAACTTATAATGTTATTCAAATCTTCTACTTCCTTGGTATCTTCTATCTGCTTGCTTTATACATTATTGAAAGTTGGGTATCAGAGTGTTCAAGTATTATTAAAATATCTCTTTCTGCCTTTAGTTCTTTTAATTGGTACAGTTGTTGCTACATTTGATGGTGTCTGAAGCTTTACTTTTTTTGCATTCTTCTTTGTTTTTCAGATGTCACATTGGCTGATTTTTTTCTTTTGCCTTGCACTGATCTGCTATTGATCTTTTCTACTGAATTTTTTATCTCAGTTATTTTAGTTTTCAACTACAGGATTTGTATTTGATCCCTTTTTATAATTTCTATCTCCTTATTGATATTCTGTATTTGTTGAGAGAACGTTCTCATATGTTCCTTTAGTTATTTAGACTTTGTCGCCTTTAGTTCTTTGAACACATTTAAAATAGGTAATTTATAGTCCTACCATCCAGGCTTCCTTGGGGATAGTTTCTATTGATTTTTTTTTTCTTTTGTGTGGTTAATACTTCCTCGTTTCTTTGTATGTATCATGATGTTTTGATGAAAAATGTACATTTCAAATACTTTAAGGTGCAACTCTGGAAATCAGATATTCCTCCTACCCAGAGTTTGTTATTAGTGCTGATTGCTTTTGTTATTTTGTTAATGGCATTTCTGAACAAATTTTAATGTCTGTTTCTTTATAATCTATGTCCATTAAAATTTCTATTTAGTTAGCTTAGTGATCAGGTAATAACTAAATAGGGATTTTTAAAAATTGCTAGAAAAGTAAGCTTCCCACACTTTGCTGAGGGACTGTTGTGACTGTTAGGGAACACAACCAGAAATTTTAAACCCAAATGTAGCCTTCATTTCCTGCTGTGCAGAGCCTCAGGGAATATCAGAAGTAAGACCTTATATATGTTCTCATGCTTTTTTCCTGAATATACGCACAACTCTATGAATGAATGATGCTTCCTAGGAATATGTCAGAAATTTTTAGACCCCCTATTGACATCTCATTCTTCACCTCTCCCTTTTAAGATTTTGGTTAATCTCTTGTCTTCCCCAACTCTTATAAATCATTTTAGGCAGTCAGGATGTTAAACATTTGACAAATACCTTTTGGGGAGAAGCTTTTAGCACTCAGCAAGTTCAAGTGAGGTGAAATTAAAGTAGGCTATTTGAGTAGAGTAGAACCACTACTCAGGTCAAGTAATTACTATTCTTTGTATTCTTTGGAAATAAAGTTTAGAAAGAACTACACTGCTATTTTGCTTCTCTGATACAAGGAATATGGCCTATTATCTTTTCAAGGCTACTGCTGAGTTGTATGTAGAGTGGTGGATGAAACCAGAGCAAATTAAATACCACAAAGCATCCTGTTGATGCTGAGACTCAGCCATTTTTCTTGATAAAATGCTACTTCATTGTGGAAATCTTTGGTTAATTTTCAGAGTTCTGAGGAATTTGATTCTGACAGTTTCTGACTGCTTTTATTGCTTTTTTGGAGTGTCTTTAACCCATCATTTTCACAGCTATCACTCCATCATTTATTTTCATTGGAAATTTAGAAATACTTCTCTGCTTTGAACTTGCACAATTCTGGGACAAAATCTGAAGGAAGTCTTCCTTTTACGGTGGTTAGGGGATTTTTTTTTTTTTTTTTGACAGAATGCCTAAAAAGATATGTATGTTTAAAACTCAAACGTGCCAAGTATTTTTGTCAGTGTCAGTTATATTATGACAATTGTAGAGGAGCACTTTTGTCCACTGGATTAAAATTTTAGGTTTCTGAGATTCTGCAAATTTTTTTATTGTTCCATTAAGTGGTTGGATTTTTCTGTTGTAAAATTATTTTTAAGTGGTTTGCAATTTTTTTTATATTAAGTTGCTATTATTGTCTTGATAATTTTTACTTCCTCTATTTGTCCTTTTCCTTTGCATTAACTATAATTATTTCATACTTTTCCTGTTACCAAATTGTTTCCTTTGTTGAGCATTGATGTTTTTCTCACAGCTTAGTTTACTAATTTGCCATAATCCCTTTGTATTTCATTATATCTTCTAAAAATTAATTTTCTTTTTACACTTTTCCATTGTACAACAAACTTGAATGCAATATATTTTTTAAAAAAGAAGGATTTTATGTATTTATTCAAGAGAGACACTCAGAGGGAGGCAGAGACACGGGTAGAGGGAGAAGCAGGCTCCCCACAGGCAGCCCGATGTGGGACTCTATCCCAGGATCCCAGGATCATGACCTGAGCCAAAGGCAGACCCTCAACCACTGAGCCACCCAGGTGCCCTGCAAACACCTTTTCCTTAAAGGTCTGTCTCCAAAAGGAATTTATCTGACATTTGTATTTTTTCCTTTTTATCCTTAGGTAGCATTTTTACATAGCTCCCTTCACATATCTTTTACGTATATGTATGTATATCTAAAATTAGAATTTTTTTTCTAAATATATTTTTTCTGTAAAACAAACATTTATAATTATAGGTTCCAGTTATTATTCTTATTATTAAAATACATAATAAAAAAATTCCAAATATCCCTACCCTAGTCAGCTTGCATTTTATCAAGGGAAGGACAGACATAAAATATAATCCTAGTCCCATACCATAAAATGAGAACATAGAGAATAGGTTTTATGGTTTGGAACTGAGAGCACGATTATTGAGACATCTCCATGGCGTGAACCAGGATGGTGTCACTGAGGTGTTGAAAACAAATGCCTTGGATTACAGGGACATGCAATCTTAATTTGAAATTGTGATTTGAGAAGTTAAATATTATATATTTTATATGTCTCTTCCATTGCAAGATATTTTGGGGAAAAGTGAGTTTGGTAATACCAACACCTACATAATTAAAAAACCTCCAATCTACATATTTTCCTGCCTGATTTTTACTATAAAAGCTGTTAATATCAGACATTAGCTTTCCTACCCTCTGTCAGTGTGAGCAAACAGATAGTTTAGTCAGTTTTGATTGATCAATACAAAGAAAAAGTTTGCTCAGGGGATAATTTATGGAAAAGGCACTATTTCCTGGGACGCCTGGGTGGCTCAGAGGTTGAGTGTCTGCCTTTGACTCAGGGCGATCCTGGTCCCGGGATCAAGTCCCACATCGGGCTCCCTATAGGGAGCCTGCTTCTCCCTGTCTATGTTCTGCCTCTCTCTGACTCTCATGAATAAATAAATAAAATCTCTAAAAAAAAAAAAAAAAAGAAAGAAAGAAAGAAAAGGCCCTAGTCCCTAAATTAAAAAAAAAAAAAAATGATAATATACATTCATCTCTTCAGCTAAACGAGAGATGCCCACGATTTGAAATAATGGGAAAAAAGCCTAGAAATCAAGCTAACATTTAAGGAGGCTGAAATCTGAGTTCCGAATAGCAACTCTGATGGTCTGATTTGGTCTAGAACTCTATCTCTGGACTTCTGTTTTATGTCTCGTGAGAAATTCTTAGTAAATGCATTATCATTGATACAAAATGACAAGGATAACTCATTTGGTTACTTATAATATCAAAAAGCTTGTATTGTAATCCACTCCTAATCACACATAGTTTTTTTTAAATTAATATTTGGTCAGAGATAATCAGTATTTCTCCCTCTAGCAGTTATTTTCACTGTGACAATGTCAGATTTCAACCTACGTGTCATCAGAATCTTAAAAGTAGAATAAACAGAAAATAGTATAGAAGAAGAAATAGGGCAGACCCGGTGGCTCAGCGGGTTAGCACCGCCTTCAGCCCAGGGCCTGGGCCTGGAGACCCGTGATCGAGTCCCACATCCGGCTGGTTGCATGGAGCCTGCTTCTCCCTCTGCCTGTGTCTCTGCCTATCTCTCTCTGTGTCTCTCATGAATAAATAAATAAAATCTTAAAAAATAAAAAAAAAAGAAGAAAATACTGAGGACTTTAAAAATTAAACACTAAACCACAAATCTAAGAAACAACAAAATTATGCATATTTATCCACTGAAAACCAGTGGCAACTAATGGCAAAGAGAAAATGTTAAGAGCTCTGCCAAAACAAGAAAAAATACTATTTACAAACAGACAAGGGTTAAGAATTACAGCCATCTTTTCATCCGAAATTATGCAAACAAGACAAGAGTGGTACCTTTGATGTGCTGAAAGAAAAAATAAAACTCTCAATACAGTATTCTATAAACAGTGAAAACACTCTTCAGAGCTTAAGGAGAAATAAATACTTTCAGGGAAATGAAAACTAAAGGAATCCATTGCTATAAGACCTTGTGTGCAAGAAATGTTAGAGAAAGGTCTTTAGGAAAAAGGCATGAGATCAATCAGCAAATTAGTCAGTAATATGTGAAGAATGTTAAAAAAATAGAAGTAAATACAGTTTTTCTTATTCACAGTTTTTCTAAAACATAACTGATGAAAAATAGGCCAAATTATATGTTAGCTGTTTAAAAAATAAAATTCAGGATGATGATGGTACAAAGGATGGCAGAGGGCATACGTTTTACACAACTAAAAAATTTTTAGACTGAACATGAGATGGTAATATGCTACAGGATTTAAATGTATGTTTAAAACCCAGAACTAGTAAAAAAAAATATATGCTTAAGGGATCCCTGGGTGGCACAGTGGTTTAGCGCCTGCCTTTGGCCCAGGGCGCGATCCTGGAGACCCGGAATCGAATCCCACATCGGGCTCCCAGTGCATGGAGCCTGCTTCTCCCTCTGCCTATGTCTCTGCCTCTCTCTCTCTCTCTCCGTGTGACTATCATAAATAAATAAAAATTAAAAAAAAATATGCTTAAATAATATTAAATTAAAGGGACTCAATTATAAACTGCTAAATTAAAGCCAAAAAAGGCATAAAAAGAGAAAAAAAGGAACAAGAAAGGACCAAATGGAGAAGATAGAAAACAGCTAACAAGATGCTACTTGATAATCCAACCGCATCAGTAATCACTGGGAATTTCAATGATCTAAACCCATTAGTTAAGAGAATTTTACATAAAAAAATGATTCAACTATATGTTGTCAGTAAGAAATCCACTGCAAATATAACACATGAATAGATTATGATAAAAGGATGGAGAAAAATGCAATCAAGTATTAACCAAAATAGATCTATATTAATTTCAGACTAATTACACTTCAGTAAAAGAAATATTTTTAGTAAAAAAAAATATTTTCAGGGATAGATGGGAACAATTCAGAATGATAAAAAGGGCAAATTTTACCCCAAAGACTTACGAATCCTAAATTTGTATGCATATGTCATCAGAGCATCAAAATACACAGGGAAATAATGGATTGAAATGAAAGAATAGATAAATTTGTAACTGTCACTTGAGACATCATTATTCCTCTCTCAGAAATTGACAGAACAAGTAACCAGAATCAATAAAGAAATAGATAACCCAAAAGACACCATCCATCACTTGGATCTGTTTGAGAATCCTGGAATACTCAATCTAACAACAGAGTTGTGGGTGATTTCAAAGCCCACTATGTAATCCTTAATCTAATCACATTTTAAAAACTAAGAGATTATTTGCTCAGCTTCTTCCTTACAAAAAGAAGATGGATTTTCAAAAGTACTGCATTAGGAACAACAACTGATAATAAGAGCAATTTCTTAATTTAGTCTGTCCAATTTTCCTTTCATCATTTTTCTTTGCTATTACCTTTTAAATAATATTTTATCTAGCTTTCAAGATGTAGTTTCTGATAGAACTTTTAGACAACATTGTTCATGTTTGATACATGTGCCCATTTATAATCCCTAGTCATGACTTACTGTACCTTTCATCATTATTTGCAATATATTTCATGATCTCATATAATTTAAAGGCTAAATCCAACTTTAGTGAAGAGATCCAAAGATTATATCTCATTATGTTAATTCTTTTCTATTATTATGTCTTCTGAATCTCTAATAGCCTTTTCTTCTTCCTATTTTCCTTTTTTCTCAAGTAACTATGAAAATATTAAGTATTTAATATAGTATGAAACTTTAAATATAGTATGAAGCTTTTATTTAGCAATTCAAATATAGTAAATACTTATTAATTACAAATTTAAATAAGAATTCTGCTTTAGTTTCGAATTTTGAAATCTGGGTTTATTTAGGGGCTTTTAATATTATAACAAAATAATTTTTTTTCAAGATTTTATTTTTTTATTCAGAGAGACACAGAGAGAGAGGCAGAGACATAGGAAGAGGGAGAAGCAGGTTCCCTGTAGGGTGCCCGATGTGGGACTCCATCCCAGGACCCCAGGGGGGTCCCTGAACTGAAGGTGTCAGACCCTCAACCACTGAGCCACCAGGTACCCCAATTGAAATTACTTATAATTTTATAGTATGCATATATATATATATATAAATAATATATATAATTATATATATAGTTGATAATATAAATGTTGTTATATATATATAGAGAGAGAGAATATAAATATAAACATTAATGGTTGTAACTAATGGATCAAGAGCTAACATAATCCCATTAAATATACCAATGCAAAAAATATATATAGAGAGAGAGACAGAGCAAGAAATGTTTTCAATGTCTTCAAAATAGGAATACTCCTGATTTAGTAGAAACTTTCTTTAGTCAGGTGTAGTACATTAGTGAAATTTCATTTTAAATGTATCCCACTAGTGGTCATACTCATATGACTTAAAAAGATGAAGCGAGGGAAAATTCTTTGTGGAGACCTCCTTAGGCTATTGGGAACTGGCTGTTAGCTCTACATTTGTTTGTCTTTCATTCGTTATTTTAAAATAATTTCAAATTTACAATATGTATGCAGAGATTTTACAGAACCTCACAGCATTGTTGCTACTTGGGCAGTGTATCACTTTCTTAGAAAGTTCCCACATACTGTCCATGACAATCCTTTCAATCAGATGTCATCCAATACATGGGAAAAAAAATGAGAATTTCTCAACCAGCAAGTGTGTCAGAACTAGAATTATATCTTCATCTACCTTGTTGACACAAAATAAATTAAAAAAAAATTTAAAGAAAAGGGGAAAATGTTTTATTGGAGCCCAAGTTAGGACATCTGTCTGGGATACAAGTCTTCCCAAAGAAGAGAGCGCTCCAAGGAAGGAACATTTGGTACGGGTTATCTGTGTGTTTTACAAAGAGTGAGAAATCATCATGACAAGGACATTCCAGAAAGTTAGAGATCTTATCTTATGTTTTTACTATGTGCAAGCTGCATGATTTTAATCTAGAGGGAGCAGGGAAGGAGGTTTTTGTTTTGTTTTTCTTATCTTTATGTTTAGAATGCTCCTTTTTGGTGGTTGGTTGCTTGATTTAATTTAATTAATTTATTTATTTAAAGCAGATGTACAACATGTGCTCAGGGCAGAAAAAGAGCCCTGCTTTGAGGTTTCTTGGAGTCATTTTGATCTCGGTAAATGTTAAAGTAATAACTTCCCTGAAAGCCCACAAACAGGACCCGCTAAGTTTAAAAGTTGAGCATTTCCTTTAACTCAACTCTAAAGCATTTACCCTCTACTGTATCAACAAAACCTAATACTCATATTCTTAAGGAGTAGAGTAATACATGCAAAAGAAGACTAGTTGAGGATTTAGACACTGGAACTTTAGTACTGGTTTTGCAGCTAACAATGTTGGTGACTTGAGCCATGTAGACGAACTTCTCTGGGCCTTAATTCTTACATCTTGAGTAGAAAGGAATTGAAGTAGCTAACCCATAAATCTCCACCAAGTTCTAAAGTTTTATGATTATTTTAGATTCATCCTTCCTCTGTTTATAAGCACTGGGCATTTGCCAAAGGCCATTTTAGAGAATGAGAACAGAAAAATCTTACTATTGCAAATCGTCAAAAATGTATGTCATTGTAGACACATCTGTAGGATCTTGAAGTTTAAGTTTCATTAGCTTCACTGTAACTCTGCCCTTTAGTGACATCACTCAAAATGGCTTTGATGGCATGTTTTGTTCGTGAGGTGGGAAAGAGGAAATAGTGGAATATTTAATGGTATTACCCAGAAATTCTCCTGATCCCTTTTCCTGTCTGAAGTGTTGAGGGGTAGAGGGGTGGCCTACTTCTAATAGTGACTAAGAAAAAATGAATTTACTGCTTCCTAGGAAGGATGGAAGAGCCTCTTCTAGAATCTTACTAGAGTGGTAAGATAGAAGTTGCATTGGTTGTAAAGCCAAAGTGATGAAGGATCAAGCACTTATTTTCATTTCAAAATTAAGCTGTCAACAGTGTACCTAGTATACTGGAGAAAGCAAGGATTCCCCAAATCTACTTAAAAAAAAAACATTATCTAAAGATATGAGCAATTTGGTAATCAAATATGAATATAATTAGTGACCAGCCACATGACAAACATATTTAACAGCTTGAGTGTTGGGGAAAAATATTTAAATATAATTCTAAAAATAAATGTGTTAAATGTAGGGAAAATAAGATTAGGTCTCAGGCTACCCTGCCTTTGCCTCATAAACCACTATGAATTTGGTCACACAAAAATTCCATCTCACAAAATCCCATTGGATAGAAATAGAAACTAGCCTTTTTTGTTGCAATCTAAAATATTCTGCAGACTAAAATAACTCGTAGTTTTGGATGATTTCACATCTGTCTAACATAACATTCACTTTTGTTTTTGTTTTTTTAAGGAGGATACAGCTTTTAAGCAGCAATGAGGACATTTATGCACTGAAATCTCTTCAACATAAGTTACCAAACCCTTCAAGACCTAGGAAGATGGGGCTGATTATTTCCCACATGTTGGTCAAGGTCATGGAGGAAAAAATAGTATAAAAAGTTAATATTGCAAGAAAGACTTAGCATCAAAAATGAAATAATATTTGATACTGAAAAAGATATTATCCCCATAGCTCTGCCAAACTCAATGTCTACACAAATTATTATCTCTCTTTTAAGTGTAACTTACAGTTATGTAAGTTACAGTTCTCTAAGGACAGCTTTAACTGCTTTCTGTTACTTAGAAATTTCCTCTGTTTTACTTCTCTCAGACAAAATGACTTTAATTTTTACAATGCCATTTCCTTTTATGTCAGAACTGTGTGCCATGGTAAAGAATTTCCAATTGAATATACCTATTCTCTTTCTTTCTACAAAATATACATGCCAAGTGAATATCCTACGTTTAATTTGCTAAGATAAAGAATGTCTGATAGTCTTTGTACTAAAATCTTAATATTTATCTTCACTTTAAGAATTGTTAGTTTGCTGGATATAAGAAAAGTTCACTTTCTTGTGGAGGTGATAAGGTTAATATATAATAACTCATAGATTAACACTACAGTGAGCTTTTATTCCTAGAATAAAAGATAAATATATTACAAGTCCTCTACTCTTATTTATCTTTTTTTTAATCAGCTCTGAGGAAAAAGCCTTAAAAAATGCTTTATATATAAATTCAGCCTACTAAATAGGATAAAATTGCCTGTACTGTTACAATTATACTGTCAACTTTTCTGAACTCAGTTTCTCTGTTCTTTGCTTATAGTTGTGCTTAGAAGTAACTTCTAGAATCCACATTTTCACTATGTGTCCTAAAATAAATGAATAACTAAGAAGTTCTATACCTACCTTAGTATTTATTTAAAATACAGATATTATATATATAACATATATAACCTATATATATATCGATAATATATTTTGAAAATATAAATAAAATTTAGATCTTTACCTGTAAATGTTTAATGATGGAGTTTAGGAAATATGATGGCAGTGGTGGCAGCACAGATTTTGGTCTTTCCAAATTCCCATTAAGTCGACTAAATAGAGCCAACAAAATCTCCTATACAGCATATCCGCAAACTAAATGAAAGTGCCTTCACATACTCCAAGATGAAAGCAGATGGCCAACCATGGGGAAAGGAGTAGGGATGGAGAGCCTTCAGATCATGATGCACGTTTAACAAGTGTTAAAAGAAGGAATGGGTGGGAAATGTATCAGTCTACACCCCAGTTCTGAGAAAAATTTGACCTGGCCAATGAGCTGCCCATTGATCAGTCCTGAAATGGGCAGAAATCAAATGGATCTAGTACTCCCTATCAGGCTCAATCTTTGGCTGGGAGCAGCCTTGAAGGAGCAAGGTCTTGGAGCCTGAGAAATATGCTTTGGTCTGAATGTAATAGAAGCAGTGAGGTGAGAGCTGGAGGCTAAAAGAAAGCTATGCTCCTATTAAAGGCTGCCAAAGAGATCTGCACCTTAATGGCTGCAGCAGTTTACCCATTAAACTCATACATATAGTTTTCTAAACTCTTGAATGGTTTCCTGGGGCCTCCTTTTCTGAGAAAAGTTACTGAAATGAACCACAGCTCCTTTTTTTCCCTGCTGTAACTAGGGGCACAACTGGGTAGGAATTCCAATAAATCTTTTAAAAAGACCTCATTCAGATTTTGGAACTTGATTTCTCTTCTTAGTTAGAACACTGATGCTGGATATTGAGTAGCCATCTTGTGACTATCAGGTAAAAATTGGTAAGAATGTAGAGAATATATAAAGGAAAAAGAAGTTATAAAAATTAAAATAAATATATCTGATGAAGCTAGAGACAGACATTCCAATCTGTATGATTCCAAAAATCAGAATCTTTAAGATAAAAATATAATTAATGAAGAATTAAAAGTTCAAACTAGACAGATGAAGTGAAAACTGAATTCAAGCATATACTCAAAAATATAATTCTCCAAAGAAAATTGCAAGATAGAAAATACAGAATAGAATTTGAATTAGAGGATAAAAAAAATGGTCTATTAAGCTTCTAATAATGATTTCATAAACTTACAGCCAATTAAAGAATATGCCATTTAACAAGACAATACCAATAATTTTTCAGAATTAGTGTAAAATATGTGTTATCCAACTAAGTAACCACAAAACCCTAATTGGTCTCAAACAGGAGTCAAAGCTAATTAATGCTAAGACACACAATCAAAATGACTGACTTAGCAAGCAAAAAAGATGTTGGAACTAAGTCAGATTTGATGATAAGATTACCTATGAAGGAGTAACACACTAATCACAGCAATCATATTTTACTGAAATAAAATCTTCAAAGTGCAGGGGATCTCTGGGTGGCGCAGGGACATGATCCTGGAATCCTGGGATCAAGTCCCACATCGGGCTCCATGCATGGAGCCTGCTTCTCCCTCTGCCTGTCTCTCTCAATCTCTCTCATGAGTAAATGAATAAAATCTTTAAAGTAAAATCTCCCAAATGCTGAAGGGAAATCACGAATATAATTTTATTCCAGCTGCACAGTTATTAAATAATATGTGAGATCAAAACTGATTTAATGAAAGCCAGATAATTTGCTATCCATCTACCTCCACTGAAAGCTACTCACGGTGTAACTCAGAAGACAGGAAATAAGACTGAGAGAGAAAGAATGGGATATAAGAAGTAAAAAACAATGGTAAAAACCTGTGGGCGTCTGGGTGTATATGTATAATATGAATATTACTAATATTAAATTAATAAACAGATGTATATAATATATATTTAAATAAATGCCAAATATATAGATACATGACTACTCTGTACATGTTGACAATACTCAGTATGGAGTAATTAAAAATATAAAAATAAATATTTAAAAACAATACGAAATATGAGAAAAGTAACCACATTAGTTTCTTTCTAAATGTCTTTTTTCTAGCACTAGAGGAGAATAAATATGGCTATTAGTTCAACATCCTTTGAAGATTGTTTTAACTAATAACTAAAATAATCTTAAGTCTATGTCACAAGAAAAAAAGTCTATGTTATATTGACAGAAGTAAAATAAAATGAATAGACTATAGAATACATAATTTGAAACAAGTGTTCTCAATCTTAGCGCATGGACATTTTTAACCAGGTAGGTCTTTGTTGGGTAGGGTTGCGCTAAGCAATGACATTTAGCAGCATCCCTGGACTTACCCAGCTGATGCTAGTAGCACACCTCAGCCTGTTGTGTCGCTGTGACAACCAAAAATAGCCTCACTTGAGAACCACTGGCCTAAAATAAAGCAAAAAGGAGAAAAAATAGTCAATAGAAAATACAGAATACATGAGAAGAATAATTTCACATCTACTAGTAATAGTAAAGTTTCAAAAATCACTTAAACAGACTCTTGTAATGTATTTTAAAAATCACAGCAATATACCTTTTCAAAAAGTCTTACTTAAATCATAACGATTCAAAAGGGTAGAAAATCAAGGGATGGGCCAAACAAAATTCCAGACAGGTGTCTAAAAGAAAGGCAGTATAATACTATTATGGGAATTTAAACAGAATAGTATATAAATAAAAGGCAGTACCTAAACTATAATCATTCATCAAGATCTAAAAAGCATGTATCTCTAAATACCTTTTACAATAGACTAAAAGTTATAATGCATGAATTGTTAGAATTCAAAAAATAAAAGTACATTTAACATTAATTTTTCTCAAATGAATCAACCAGTAGAAAAGTATTAAGGACACTGATTAAAAGGTAATGTAGTTTATATATAGAACACATATTAACATTCTACATATTATAAATATTAAATTTTTATTATATAACATGAAATACAAAATGTCTATATATGTCTATATAGATCAACATATATGCATTTATATGGTAACATATAGAGATAGATCGCAACATGTTACTAATAACCCCACAACCACCACCAAACACAACACTTTTCCAAAATTTGGTCACGTTTTAGGACACAGAAAAGCAAATTTATAAGAAATAGTAATAAAAGTGAATAAAAACTACTAAAGTAGTAAATACCACCATATAAATAATTTTCTTTAAAATCAATATAATTCAATTAAAAATCACTAATTTTAAAAAGTCGTTCCTTCTGTCCTGTTACATTTTAGAAACTCCAACACTTCTAAAAAGTTCTTCCAGTTACAATGCAATCACAAAAGAAATTACAAAATAATTAGAAATACACAAAAATGGAAGTTCGAGCATGTTTCTTCCCCTAAACCCTCTAATCATACCTTCACAGTTGGGGGAGAGGCCCATATACTGATGGAACACCCCAGCCTCCCCACTATTCAGTCCATCAAAAGAAAGCACACTAATTTAAAGCTAGAGTAGCTTTACTCCAAGAAGAGCAACAGAAACCCTTCAGCCAAAACAACTGGGATTAAGTCCACATCTCCCAGAAACTTCTAGTCCTGTCTTTTAGGATAGACCTGAGCGAATTTCCTAAAGTGCCAGGTTATCTTTCCGTGTCTACACCTTAATGCGGGAAAGCTCTGTACATCTCTATTGTATATTCTTTTGCAGTCTTCTGTCCACTTCTTAAATTTTATTACTCTAGTCCTTGAAATTGAATGTTGCACATAAAATCACCTATACTGTCAACATATTATCTGCATGGTCCCTTCATTCATTTTGTTCAAATTGCAATCAAGCTATCACCTGGATATACTAATTAGTGCATGAATTCCTCAGAGTGTCTCTCTCAATGGTGAGTTTATTTTTCTCAGAAGTGGCTTTTTTTTTCTGTGTCCTTATGACACTATTCTGGAAATGAACTTGGTATTCTTTTATTTCTAAAGTCACATTTAGAACATATGGCCACCTTTATGGTAGCCATGTTTGAATATAATTTCCAGTAATCCTCATCTCTTGGTATGCACCCTTCTGCGTAGTCCTCTCCCACCCTGTGGGAAGTGATAGAGTGTGACTTTAAGAGTAGATCACAAAAGGCATCGAGGTTTCTGCCCTTTTTCTTTTGAATCACTTGCTCAGAATCTGGTTTTCATGTCCTGAGGAGACTCCCCACCAGCTCTATAAGGAAGTCCACATTTTGAGTAACTGAGATTTTCTTCCACCCACGAGCATCAACTTGCTAATCATATGAGTGAGCAATTTTAGAAGTCAACCTTCCAGGCTCAGTAAAGAAACCGTGATGACCCCAGTCAAAGCTGACATAAAAGTTGCAATATCATAACAGAGATTCCCAAGGCAGAAGCATGAAGCAATGCAACTCTTAAATGCCCGACCAACAGAAATTCGGAAATAATAAATATTTGCTGCATTTTTATGGTCCTAAATTTTTAATTCATTGGTTGTGCATCAAAACACAATCATTTTTCCTAAAATCTCCAGCTCTGAATCTCAGGTCAATGAGCTATATTAACCACCATATCGCATTACTATCATCATCCACCTAGCCCTGGGACATAACTCTTCATTTTCTAATGATTTTAGCTAATGTCTCACTGTTACCTTTCATAGGCCACTCCAGCAGGAATTCTTCCAAGTTGCAATATATACAGAGATCATCCTTCCTACACTCTAGCCATTGAGCCCTTTAAACTTTGTTCCACTAATTATTTTGTCCATATCCCTACTTTAGCCACCTACTCCCATGGTCATATCAGAGTTAATTACAATTGTCAATTATTGTAATTTCTCTATAATTTCAGTTTCATGTATCCTAATCTGAGACTACCAGCTCCTCTCTGTGAACTCACTGGGTGTTGTGCCCACTACCCAGAATTCTTTAACCTTCTTAAAATCCTTAATCCACGATTTCCCCCATTCTTCATGTTTTTGATGGGCCTAAGCTCTGATTTATACTAGAGTACCAGACTCAAAAAGTCCTTGTGAAGGTCAGTGATGATACCTCAGTGCTCAATCCAAATGGTGAGTTTTCACATTTACATGTCTTGTATTTCAATCTTTCTACGGCCTTTGATACAACTGATAACTCTTCTCCCAATGTACTTTTTTCATTTTATTTCCAAAACTCCACACTCTGCTTGTATTTATCTTGTCTCATGAGTTGTTCCATCTCAATCTTTTTTGCCTGAACTTACCTAAATTCTTTAGAGCTTTGCCACTGGTATTCTATTCTTTCTATGCTATGTTCTTTGGAGATAGAGATGGTATTAAAATAATTATAAAGGATGTTAAGTTGACAAATTCCAAATTTATTTCTCCATCATAAACCTCTCTTGAACTCTAAAAATTCCCAATTACCTACTCCACACCTCAAGTTAGATATGCGAAACTTTTCCCATACTTCACACATTAAAAGACCACATTTAAAATATTTTCTTGCTCTGCATACAGATCACTGCTCCATTGATGGCTAATCATCCTTCCATTTGGTTAAATATTTTGGAGTCATTACTGTGTACTCTTTTCCTCTGTCACACTTTATCCAGTCCATTAGCAAATCTTATATTCTTCACTTAGAAAATATGTACAAGTTATGTCCAATCTCATTATTGCTACCAGCTGTTCACAGACACCATTATCTCTCAAAGCATCTCTAATTCTTCCCTATGTCCCTTTAATCTACTTAACAATAGCCAGAATTATCATCTATTCATTTAAGTCACATTTCCCCTTGGCTAACTCTTACTTTCTTTTGTCTTTGTTTAAATGTCACCTTTTCAATGAGGCCTGTTCTACCTTTCTTATCTGATATTGCATCACCACTTCTCTCCCACTCTCTTACCCTGACCTGAGTTTTATATCCTTGATGGCACTCTTCCCTTTTTAACATGAGCATGCATTTTTATTATTTATGTTCTTTTTATATTCTTTTACTGCCCCTCACCACAAAAATACTTTGAACTTTATAGGAGCAGGGGCTGCTTCTGTTCCTGTTTTAATACTGACATAGCACAAGTATCTAAAATGGTTACTGTCGATAAATAGGTAGTACACAAATATTTTAAGTAAATTAATAAAGTAGTACAAGTCAAACTAAAGGATGTTGCTAACTATTGAGAATGTAATCTTGTGATGTAAATACATGTAACAGAATATGAGACTGAAAATCAATCATCTGCAAGATCAGAATAGAAAGTGAGTAAAATTACAAAAATCATTATAATCAAAACTATTTCTCTGAAATATTAATAAGATAGGTGAATTTTTTATAAGCAAAATTGATAAAATTACATGTTCCAATGTAATGTCAGTATAATGTTAGGAATGAAAATGGAAACAGATAAAATATAAATGACAAAAAAAAAAAAAGAAGTACTGGGCATAATATTATGCCAGCAGCTTTTTGAAAACTGAGGTAAAACAGATATTATCAAGATGTTAATTTATTAACGAACAAGAAAACCTAACTATACTAAATAGATAGAAGAGAATGAACACATAGTCCAAATTGACAAACAGCAAAAAAAAAAAAAAAAAAAAAAGATGGCTCAGACAATTAAAAAGTCGAATTTTCTAAATCCTTCTAAACGAATACCCCTGTAAGTCACAAAAGAAATAGGCTTTTTTAGGATTCTTTTAGTTTCTTCCCCTCCCATCGCAGTCCTATCTTGAGGGAACAGCCAACTGAGAAAGAACTTTGTCATGTCTGAGCTGTGCTGTGTTTTAAGAATACATACACTGGTGACACAAGAACCATTTTCACCTATTACCAGCGTTCCCTTGGAACTCCTCTTAACACTTCCAAATGCGAAGGAAAGTTTGATTTCCTACATGAGGCTTTTTGGTTTTTGGGTTTTTTTTGTCCAGAAATATTTTCAGCAAAACTTTCCAACTCTGTGGAGTTTTATTAAGAATTTATTTGAAAATGATGGAATTCATTGGCCAATAGATACATTGGAAAATGTATCTATCTTCTTTCCAGCTGTACTGTAGTGACCTGCAGGCTTGTTTATATGTTCGCAGTTACTTTTTTTTTTTTTTTTAATAAAAGTCATTTATTGTAGAATACTTTTAATTTCACTTTCTGTATTTTAATTTTGTTGAAGGGCTGATTGGGATTTCCATGTTATTAAAAATCTAACAAATCAAAAAAAAAGAAATAGATATAAGGAAACTCAAGTCATTTTTTAAGACTGATAGGACTATCATAAACCACTAGCTTGCAATGTAAGAAAGAAAAATAGGGTTTAATATTATTGATTTAAAAAATATATTAATCAAAAAAATCCAGCATGTGAACTGAAACCAATATACTCCAAGGAGAGGTTAGTTCAGAAATGTAGGAACGCATCAGTGTTAAGGTTGAAAAAAAAAAAAAAGAAAGGTTTACAAGGGAAAACTTAACAAGAAAATTCTAGAAGTTTATCATTCATTCATGATAGAAATGTTTAAGAAACTGAAAATAGAAGAGAATATTTTAAACACACCCCCCAAAATAAAAACTTTAACAAATATAATACCAAATTTAGAAATTCTAAAAGCTGGTTAGTTAACGAGCTCCTGAGAAACTCTTGCATGTGACTAAAAGTATAAATACACATCCATATATGAACAAATGACTAATATATGGCATAAAAAGAATAATGCATATACATGATAAATCTGTACACTATAACATGGATAGGTTGCTAAAAGCATAATAATAGCAAAATATTTAAAAGACGTGTATTACGAATCATTGTATCAAATCAATAAAATGACATAAAAGGCCTTTTTTCACATTGGCTATTACAGATCCTTTGTTGCATCATTAAAAATATATATACTTTTTCTTTTTTCTTTTAAAAGATATGTTTATTTATGAATAGTTTACTCTAGGGCTTAGTGCTTTTGCTTTTTGAGTATGAGTCCATTGTATAATTCCCCATAGGTTTCTTTTCTATTATATAATACACAACATTATAGACAATATCCAGTTTATTTTCTTTATAACAAGAATTCAAAACCATTTCCACATCAATCAAGTGTATTGTAAGTTCCTTCTATATTTGTATATATTCTCCCAAATTTATGAAGTTGTCTTTTTTGTCCTAATTTTTTTTGGGGGGGGGTACTTTTCAAATCCTCAAATTTAATTGTAGAAAAAATCTGTTTATTTGCATTTCCTGCATTGCATAATACTTAATTAAGTTGAATAAATTCAAATGAAGTATATATGGTCTAAACAGATTTCGGATAAAAATGTCAGAGCTTTGTTAAACCTACAACCCATTTGGTGAATGAAGTAGCATTAGCAGGGAGTACATTATGAACTGTGAATATTCAATATTCTATGGAAGTCATATATTTTACAGAGGTAAGGAAAATTATCTTCTAAACCACTGAATAGTTTTATCAGTGGCCGGTTAATAGAGCTTCTGCTATATGCTGCTGATGGATATATATATATATATATACATATATATATATATATATACACACACACACACATATATATATATACACACATATACTAATGGATGGATGGGTGTATATATATATTATATAATTATATATATAATTAGTAAAAATACAAATACATAAACTGCATAGATACAGATAAAATTGAGGAGAATACTTGCTTCTTTAGAAGACAAAATGATGTGTTTAAGGAGAGGAACTAAGAGAGAAAATTCACCTGTGTTTCTATCTGGTTTCCCCAAAAAGGAAAATTAAATTTTAAAGCAATATGGGGGGTCCCTGGGTGGCGCAGCGGTTTGGCGCCTGCCTTTGGCCCAGGGCGCGATCCTGGAGACCCGGGATCGAATCCCACGTCGGGCTCCCGGTGCATGGAGCCTGCTTCTCCCTCTGCCTGTGTCTCTGCCTCTCTCTCTTTCTCTCTCTGTGACTATCATAAATAAATAAAAATTAAAAAAAAATAAAATAAAGCAATATGGTAAGATGCTAGTATTTTAAAATTATAGTTAGTACAAACATGGATTTTCTTTTATATCTATCTATGGATTTAAGGTTTACCAAAAAGAAAAATAAAATACAATCACCCATGACCTTGCCATTTTAGGACTTAATATGATGAAAAGATTATATTCCTTATATGTTAGATAAATGTTTAAATATGTATGTGTGTGAAGATAAATAAAAATATGTCAGTAATATATAAAAGTTTAAGTAAATATATATATATATATATATATAAGATTATTCACACTTTGTGCTATATAGATATTTTCTCTTGCCCTCCCAGATCAATGAAATCTAACTAAAAATCTTAGTTGGTTACTAGCTCAGGAACGTTTCTTATTTTTTAAAAAAGATTTTATTTATTCATGAGAGACAGAGACAGAGACACAGGCAGAGGGAGAAGCAGGCTCCATGCAGGGAGCCTGATGTGGGGCTTGATCCTGGGACTCCCGGGATCATGTCCTGAGCCGAAGACACTCAACCGCTGAGCCACCCAGGCACCCCAAGAAAGTTTCATTTTAACTGAAATAACAGAATAACAGAGACCAAATTCTACTCTTATATTTGACATCAAGCAAAAAGAACCTTGGTAAGTCATGGTTAAATATTATCATTTAGGAATCAAAACTCAGGCACCATCCCTAGAGGGCAGACCTGCAAACTTCATAGGGTTCAAATTACCTGGCCAGGCATCGTAAGGACTCTTCCCAGAATATTTTAGGCCATATTTTTTAAAAGCCTCGCTTAATTTTTACATCTTCTCCATGCAAGTGTCCAGACTAGCACAAAGAACCCATCCTAACCACCATCACTACAGCAGCAAGTCAGAGTTTTCATTCATTTTAATTTGGCTTATAGTGATGATTAAGATGTGAGAAACAAAAATGACATAGGTAAAGCCTATACCTCAAGTGAGGACTTTCCATGTAGTGTGGATTATTAGGGCACTTGGCAGCTCTTTCGAGGCTTAAACTACCAGAGTCTAACTTTTTTCTGTATTGGCATTATGTTATTTCCAATATTTGAAATTACAAATAATGCCACAATGCTAACTTTGCTCAAATGTATTTTCATTAAATAAGATATAAGTCTTCAGGGTAGATTCCTAAAAGTAGGATTTCTGGGTTAAAAGTTAGATTGATGTATACTTTTGTGAGGTGCTGTCAAATACCAGCCAGAAGTGTCATATCTGCTTGCATTTCCCCCAGCAAGGTTCACAATGATGGATAGCACAGCTTCATCAACACCCTTTTTCCATACTTTTGTTTTCCAATTTGTTGGGTAAGAAATAGTATCTCAAAAAAAAAAAAAGAAATAGTATCTCATTGTTTTGGTTGTATTTCTTTAACCATGAGTGAATTTGAAAATGCTTTTTTTTTATCTTTGAAAAACCAGTTTTCTTTTTTTTTTTTTTCTGTTGTATTTGCTGTACACATATTTTTTCTCATTTTTCAATCAGAGTTTTGGTACTTAACTCATCAGTTTTAAAGCTTTTTTAACATTAAAAATATCAGTCTCTTGTTTTGATTATTGCAAAAGTTTCTTCCTAGTTTCACAGTTTTCAATTTTCTTAATACAAAAGCTTTAAAAATCTTTAACATACTCAAATTCATCAATCTTTTTACTTGCCTCTGGATTTTTTTAAATCTTAGAAAGCCATCCCTTGCACTGAGATTCAAGAGAATTTTACCCATGTTTGACTGTCATACTTGTATGGTTGCATTTTTTATATTTGTATCTCTAACTGGATATTTTCCTTTACACACAATGTAAGATACAGATTATTTTTATTACAAATAACTACCAAGATGTTCAAGCATTTTCATTAAAAATCTGAAAAGCCAAAGGAATCTTGAGAAAGAACAATACCAAAGACATCATGTGTCCTGATTTCAAACTATATTACAAAGCTACAGTAATCAAAATAGTATGGTACCAGCATAAAAAAAAATACTTATATCAATAGAACAGAATGGAGAGCCCAGAAATAAAGCCACACATATATTGTCATTTAACTCATGAAGAATATACACTGAGAGAAGAACAATATCCTTAATGAATGGTCTTGGGAAAACCAAACAGCCACATGCAAAAGAATGAAACTAGGCCACTATTTCGTACCATATGCAAGAATCAACTTGAAATGGATTAAAAACATGAATGTAAGACTTGAAACCATAAAACCCCTAGAAGAAAACACAGGTGTTATGTGCCTTGACATAGGTTTTGCTAATTATTTTTTGGATTTGACACTAAAAGCAAAGACAACAGAAGCAAAACAAACAAATGGGGCGACATCAAATTAAAAAGTTCTGCACAGCAAAGGAAATCAATAACAAAATGAGAAGGCAACCTACAGAATTAGAGAAAATATTTGCAAATCTTATATCTAATAACAGGTTAGTATGTATCATATATAAAAATCTCATACAAATCTATACCCAAAAATACCACAGCTCAATTTAAAAAATGAACAGAAGATATGAATAGACATTTTTTCCAAAGAAAATAAATAAATGGCTACCTGGTACATGAAAAGATGTGCAGCATCACTAATCATCAGGAAAATGGAAGTCAAAACCACAATGAAATATTACCTCACACAAACAAAACAAAACCCACAAGTATTGGTGAGAATATGGAGCATAGGGAACGCCTGGTGGGAATGCCACTATGGCTAACAGTATGGAGGTTACTCAAAAATTAAAAAGAGAACTACCATATGAGCTAGCAATTCCACTTATGGTATTTACTTAAAGGAAATGAAAACATTAACTCAATATATGGATAAAAATATATGGAGATTATATATCTGTATGTATATAAATAAAAATAAAATATATACTCTCTATATAAAATATATAGAATATAATTATAATTATGTATATTATATACATTGCATATATCTAGAGAGAGAGAGAATATTATTCAGCCATAGAAAAGAAGGAAATCCTGCCATTTACAACAACATAGATTGAGCCTGAGGGCATTATGCTAAGCAAAATAGGTCAAGCAGGAAAAGACAAAATACCATATGATTTTAGTTATCTGTGAAATTTTTTAAAGAAATAAAAACTTGCAGAGAGAACAAATTGGTAGTTTCTAGAGGCAGGGAGTGAGGATGGGTAGCGTGGGTGAAGGGGATCAAAAGGTACAGAATCCTAGTGAGGAGATATGTAATGTACAGCATGATGCCTATAGTTAATAATATTGTATTATATATTTGAAAGTTCCTCGGAGAGTAGATTTTAAAAGTTCTCATCACAAGGAAAATGTGCATAGCTTTCCGTGGTGATGGATGTTAACTAGGTTTATTGCATGTTGTAATGTATATATCAAATCATGTAGTACACTTGAAACTAATATAATACCATTTATATCTGAAAAACATAGTGGAAAAAATCCAAATTATATGAGACCCCAAGAAAACATTGGAACTGTATTGTTTACAATACTAGAACCTGAATCTCACCAAAAGTAGAGGAAAGAAAAAGAGCAGGGGAGAAAAAATAAAGCTTTACTCAAACCATTGTATAAATAAATAACCTCCAAAGCTTAATATTTCAAGTTTGCTTTGGTATAAAGTATTGGTTTGGGGATCAGAAACATGTATAATAAAATTCTTTAAAAAAATCTATTTGGCATCTGGTATCTGCTGAGGGATGAGACACCTGAAGAGTATTTCAATTTTACAGGAGAAGGAAGCCAAACAAGCTACAGGTTCACAACTTTCCTTGAACCTTTCTAAGCACTGAGGTTTCAGGTCAACAAACTGAACAAATCTAAGCAGATGCCTGCAGGGAAAGATGGGCCACAAGCAGTGTCAGATGAAGCAATGAGATTCAAGGAAGAATTTATGTAGCAGAGGCTGTGAATTGGTGGACACCAGGGGCCTTGCTGAGGGAGGGGGAAGCCCCTGTGGCCTCAGAAACTGGGGAGTCCACTTCCTCTTCAGAGTTTTCTCCTCGAACCCCGTCAAATGCTCATGGAAATTACTGGATCATGTTATAAGAAGATGTCCTTAATGTTGCAGACTTGGAGGAAGAATGGCAGGTACCAAGGGAAGGACATACAATTCCACCTTCTCCTTTCTCCACTCTCTCTCTTCTGGAATAAAATTTTCAATATGTGGAGGTTAAGAACAATCATCACTAACACTGCTGGGCACTGAACTAAAGATAGGACATCTAAAGGAAAGGGACACAAACACAAACACCAAATCATGCACCTGGAAGAGGAATGGAAGTAGGGGTGGGCCCAGAAACACATCTAGGGGTAGGGACACCAGGACTGGTGGCTGAGACTCCAGCTAAATCCGAACCACAAAGTACATCCCCCCACATACACACACACACCAGGCTAACAAGAGTCAAATATCGAATTCGAGTTCCCCAGACAAAAGAACTGATCGAGTGTGTACACAGTGTCTCAATATTGCAGAATTTTCAGATTCAGTTTTCAGCCACAGAACAGCTGCCTTCTGCTTTTTCTGTTTCTCACTCTCCGCACTTTCCCTTCAGGGGCTGCCCAACGCCTTATGTGTGTTATTGCCTATAAAATATTAGGTTCATGCATGACGTTTTTTATAGTTTTTTTTCCCCTTCATGATTATGTCTCAAGCCCTGTCAGCATGGTAGTGCTGAACTGTGTATAATTATTTTCTCCCTGACTCGCTTAGAGTTCAGTGGGGCCTAGGTTCACACTTGCTCTCAAATCCTAAATATTTTTCAGGAGTCAGCAGCAAATGATCAGATTCTCTAAAGCATCATATCATTGATGAATCTGGGGCTTTGTCGGTGTCCGATTCTCTAAGATCTTAGCCTCTGGATTTCTGGCTGTCTCTGATGTTTCCTGGCACCTTTCAAGAGCTGTTTGTTTTCAATTTTGAAGCTGAAGTTTTCTCATTATTAGTGGTGAAGGTTGCGTCTTACATTTTGCTGAGCTCACTGAGAATGTGTTTTCTAATGTCTTTCTTTCTATGAAATCTTTGTTCTTGGGTAAGAAACGGTTTCTTGGTTAGTTTTATGTTATTTTCTCCTGCTGTTCACTATTCTTAAATATTGGTGATTCTCCAATGAGTGCAGTTTTCATCTAATCTGTTTGTAGGTACTTAGTGATTCACAACACAGTTTTCCCAGATTAATCATTCCTGACGGTAGTGTACGTATGTGTGTGGAGGGGTGAAATACAGGATATGCACCTGAAAATGGCATATTCCATTTTACCTCCCATGATTGTGAGTTTATTACTGAAAATTATGCTTTTGTGTTCAATTGTTTAGGATCTTGAACTCCTCTTGCCTAACAGCTATAACAAGCCTACGCGTGTGTCCTTACCTCTCATGAGCACAAATCTGAAATTACTGCTCACAACCGAAAGACTAACCATTCTATTGTTAAATCCTTATGCTGAGGAGATGTGAACAGTGGGGAAAAATTATTATTTTGTATGAATGATCCGAACGCAGTATTACCAGAAATAATTCTAGTGATATAATAATAAATCTTGCCTCCAAAAGATATATCCATGTCCTAATCCCTGGAATCTGTGCATAATATCTTATTTGGAAAGAAGGTGTTTAAAGATACAATTAAGTGTGAAGTGGGGATATCATTCCAAATTATCCAAGTGGTCAGTCAATCCAATAAGAGACAGTGACAGAAAAATAGACACAGACCCAGTGAGGAGAAGGGAATATGAGGATAGAAGCAGAATCTGACAGATGTGAATGCCAAAGAATGACAAGGAAAGCTGACAGCCACAATAAGCTGGGAAATGGGAAAAAAAAAAAAAAAAAAGATTCTCTCCTCAAGCTTCGTAGGGACTACAGACCTGCCAATACCAAGTTTTTGGACTTCCGACATCCAGACTTATGAAAGAATAAATTTCTGTAGTTCAGAGGCCACCAAAATAGGGTAACTTGTTATAGCATTCCTTGGAAACAGTTAACCTTCCTCTTTCTGGAATATACCACTTCAGGTTTTTGAATATCTGTGAAACCATTCATTCCCCCACCCCAAACACCCAATATACCATCCCATAAATGTTAAAAATTTAGTTAGCTTCTTCAATATTATCCAATCCACTTGCCATTTTTCAGAGATGCCTCATAAAATTTGGGCTACTGGTGCTTTTATTGCTTTGAAACAGAAGAGAAGGCTGCCTGCCATAGTGCTCGATCCACTATCTGAAAACAATCTTCATCATGTTCTAAATGTACTAATTCTAATCTGCTTAATTAACAGTTAATATGTTAAAACTAGATATAATTTTAATTTTGCTTTCTAACATTTGTTCAACTTTATTTTTAATGGTGTTTAATGTACTTAAATTACTTGAATAAAAAATGGATTATTATAAAACAAATAAAAAGAGCCCAAGTTTCCCTTCTAGCATGTCTACCTTTTTATTTGTAATTCATGTTTGAGTTACTTCAGTTATATATGAAAGAATGAAAAGTACAGAAATTAAATACTACTGTGGATAAAGAATATGGCTATCGTGCTATTCAACTTAATAAGAAATTTGCTTGGGAAAGCATTCCTAACAGAGATTTGATAGGAAAGTGTTAGCCAATTTCACTAAGTTTCCCTTAAAGCTGCTTTCATTGCTAATGAAAAAAAAAAAAAAGGATAAAATTAAACGAGTTAATTATTTTCACAAGTTTCAGGGAGATTTACATTATCTAGACCTTTCTTAAATTTCATTTTACACTTTGGAGTTTTGAGAGCTTTGATTTTTAGATACATGACAGATAAGATTCAGCCTTAGAAGACTATGCTTTGACACTATAAATCAGTCATATCACACACACTGAGATTTATCATCATCTACAGTCATTTTATACTCAAGTTAGAGGTTTAAAGCATGGTTGTTAACACTTGTGTTATAGACTTTGAAGAAACCCCTAGGGTTCGTCAGTCAGTTATGCAAGTTGAGACAGTAAATAACTAACTCAATTGCTGGAACAGAAGAGAAGAAGAGACAGGTTATTTTTGCAGAGTTTAACAACCAAGGCAAAATTACTAGCCTCATGATAGAAGTTTAAGTCCTATAATTAAACTTATTACCCTGTGACCTTGGATGCTGATTGTCTATTTGATGTTGAAAGCAGCTGCTGACTCATATGTTCCAGGTGGCAGTGAAAACTGGTGAAAGACTCGGCCTGTATTAGAGTATTAAAAACCATTCACCAACATAAATGATTTTCAATGATTCTAAATGGTTAAATGTGTGAAAAGAGACAGCTGTAGTAAGGAAAATAATTGTGATTTAACTATTATCTGGGCCCATTTCTTAACCTCGGGGGATTGCCAGCAAAAGCTGAAGTGATATTGTTAAGTGAAAGTTTACAATCACCTTAGTAGAGTTGGAGAATTAAACTCCATTAGCCTTATTTCAAATGAGGCTTTATATCATATGAAGGAGTAAATAAACATGCTTTTAAAAGAGCTTGTTTTTGAGAACCTTAAGATCATTAAACATTTAACAATCCGACTTGTAAATACTCTCTTGATAAATTTGGGTCTCTCTGGAAGAACATGTTTACAGACCATTTTTCTAGAAGCTTGGGGGCTATCATATATAGTGGACAAAGACCAGGAAATGAATATCTTGTGAGGGTGCCTGGGTGGCTCAGTCGGTTAAGTCAATACTAACTCTTAGTTTCAGCTCAGATCATGATCTCAGGGTTACAAGACTGAGCCCCAAGTCAGACTCCCTATTCAGCAGGGAGTGTGCTTAAAGATTCACTCTCCCTGCCCCTCCCCCTCCTTCTCTCTTTCTCAAATAAATAAAATCTTTAAAAACATGAATCTCTTGGGAAAATGGAATAGTGCATGCATACCTATCAACTGTTAGACATTGAATATGATTACACATATAGATCATTGGATCTTACATATACCCTTTGAGATTACAAAAATAAGTAAAAATGCTTAATTAGGGAATATTATATAACTGAAAAAGCAATCCATAGTACACATCCTAAAAGTTAGCCATCATCAGGTCTTAATCTGACAAATCACAATATAAGATTTTGCCCCCATACTCCAATTGCCATGCTGTTTGGAGCTAATATAGTTTAGTGCTTAATTCTAGCTGAAGTCCTTAATGAGTCTGGTAATGAGGTCCCAGCAGGTAAGAAGTGACATCCTGGCTCTCATGTGTCTGAACCAACCACACAGCAACATGAGCATTTTGCTACTCCCAGTGCTTCTCTCTACCTACTATTTAAGCAACCAAAAATATAAAGAGATCATCAGAGCAAGCATTCTTTGTACTTTACATCTTCCTATTCCCCAAACTGACTTGCTCATAGGAGTTCTTTAGTCTGAAAGGTGTCAGGCTCCCTGTGGGTTACAGATATTTAAGGTAAAGCTCAGATGTGAGAATGGTGCCAAATACACCCTAAAGTTTTAAGTTTTGTTTTTCAAATATTGGAAGACTACTTGCAAACTTGCAATACAGAGACCACATGTTATAAAGTAAACAATAGTGTTAGTTGTTTCTGTCAGTTATAATTTTTATTATTCCATCCTGGCTTAGTAATATTAGAGATTTGACATTTAGAAATCCCTGTATATTAGTTAATGATATTTTTATAAAATGAATATCATTAGAAATTTTGATAAATAATTGTATTTATCATCACAGACTTTAAGTTCATAGATAATCTTCCATTAAGATTTTTGTACTTAGCATAAGAGAAGTTCACTTCATCAGTGGTTAAAATAATTCTATTTCTTTTAATGATAAAATGTTTTAAAAAACTGATAAAAGTAATGTGTGTCCTAAATAAACTTTCATTCTTTATTGCATGGGTAGAGTATAAATTTTCCTATTTCTGATTTTCATTTCTTCTCCTCCAACCATCCTCAAAAATCCCGATTTTAAGTTTTATTCAGTACATTCTTTAACAATTTCATTGACTTAATTGTTTTTTAATAATTTCTTTAATTGATTGCTTCAATACTAAACTCTTATTCTAGTTTTTCTACTAAGTACTTTATGTAGTTGACTAATTAATTTGGAAACCTATATAATCGAAGCATAAAGTGCAAATAATTCAAGCAAATAAATGTTCAAAAGGAAAGAGAATTCTATCACCAAATTGACAGTTGCTTATAGGATGAGAAATTACACAAAAGAAAATGATCTGGAAATTAGGTAAAACCTTTGGATGGCACATGAGCCACAAAAATAGATTTTTATTTCACATGCAAAGTCATATTTAGAATTATACCCTAGAGCCTATTTTCTTTCATGACATCACATGCAGAGAATATTTTTTCACAATCTCCATTGCTTCTTTTGTTCTTTTCCATATTCTTTTCATACTCATCAGTGCACATACTCTCAAACAATCTGTTTAAAGTCTAGTCTCATCTAAAATTCTAATGTTACTTGACATAAAGTAGAAAAAATAGCAGAACAACTCTGTTCATTCTGGAAGCTGTGTTTTAAAGTCCACCCAAGAGCTAGTTGTTACATATTACAATAGACAGGTTTTGCTTCAGAGGCTGATTACTTTTATTGATTAACACTACAGTTGATTTACTCTTTCATGTGCCTAGAGAATGCCTGATCCTTTCAGGAATAAGGTGAAGCTTGTTGAAAAAACACGTGCCAAATGGTATCCATTAGAGTATAACAGATAGGAAGTTACTTCTCTTCCAGTTGAATAAGACTGAATAAGCAGTCCCATGAACAAATACGAATTTCTGCTCGGGAAATACTGCAGCCAAGGAAAAGCTGAAGCACTGTGTAATTATAAAAGAATAGATAGTGATGTTTATACAATCCCCACAAAATTCAGTATTTAAGATAGGCTGCGAAAATAATCATGTAGATAAATTGCAGTTACTTTGTTGTTTTTAGGTTGGCAAATATGCAGTTTCTACTGTTTTTTTTTTTTTTTTACGTTCTTACATAGTTTTTCAGTCTGTATATTTAGAAAGAACTATGTATAAAGATAATGACATCTCACAAATTCTGGTTTGTTCCAATGCAGAACTAAAATTTTCAACTATGTAATCACTATGAAAAAATCGTATGTTTCTCTTTTTTAAAAAAAGAATTTATTTATTTATTTGAGAGAGAGAAAGCATGAGAGAGTGAGAGCACAAACAGGGTGAGGGGCAGAGGGAGAAACAGACTCCCTGCTGAGGAGGGAGCCTGATACGGGGCCTGATCCCCGGAGTGGGATTATGACCTGAGCTAAAGTCAGCTGCTTAACCAATTGAGCCACCTAGGTGCCCATATGTCCCTCTTTAGAATAATTTCATAGATGGGTATAAATTGAGTTTTGGACAATTAATGTAGACAAGGCTATTAAGTCAGTAAGAAGCATGGACAAAACTCCTGATACTCATGTAGTGCTACTTCCATCGGATTGAATTATCTTTATAAATAATGGCATATCAACACTCATCATAATAACTATATAGTTCATTAAAAGATGCACTATTATATGTTTTTTCTATTTTATAAAATAATGGTTATCTCATTGAACTTAGGGCAAATATATCCCTAACAATTTTCACAATACAAAAACAATAATTAAATATCCAAGTAAAGGAAAAATAAAACTTTTCAATGCACCTCAACAAAAAAAAAAAACACCAAGTTTACAATGAAAGAAAATGGACAATGACGTTGATCCAGAATTATTTGAAAGGTGATATCTTTAAAACAAAAAAGGTGACATCTTGATAATTATTGGTAAAGAATGTACAAAGAAGTCAGACTTCAAGACCTCCCTCACCAGTATTTAAATGTAATTTTTTAAAGGTAGAAAAAACTCACAAATATACAAATTGACAATATCAAATAGAAAATTATAAGTAGAATTTAATGTTATGAATCTTACAAATAAGGCAGCAAGAAAACTTTCATTTTTGGCTATTTAAGTGTACCTTATATGAAAAATTCTTATTTAAACAGAATTAGGAGTTGATATACTAATAAGAAAAAAATAAAATGAGGTGAATTTCAATATTTTGCTACCTCTTCCCAGAGGCATTTTCCATAAGTGGCACAGGTAAAGATGTGAAGAGCTGAGTGGAAAGTTGTAACTAAAAAGGTAAGAAATATAATAAGGGTTTTACGCAGAGCTGAAGAGAAAAATGATGGTGTTTAGGACTTTTATGAATTGAAGTTATAAAATCTTAGAGAAAACAAAAAGTCAAATGGAGGCTTACACTTTGTACAACTTTTTCCTTATAATGTGTTTTTGAGTGCAGCAATTTAGAAAGGCTGATAATTAAGTATGAAGTAATAGGTAATAGTCTCAGGAGCCAAACAGGGCTTTTGGCAGTTATTATGGAGATCATTGTACATAAAAGGCATAAGATCCCTAGAAAAATAGTAGGCCTTAGGACAGATCCTGAAGAGAGACATATTAAAGGAAGAGCAGTATGAAAATCAACCAATCAAAATAAAATAAAAAAAAACTCCTTAGAATCACCCCAGTCCAAGAGTGAATCAAATCATCTACCTATCCCTTTCTAAATGCTTCCAGAACCAAAATATACACTTTGGCACAAAGATGGCATTATTCAGAATCTCACAATAATATCTACATCAATGCAAAATTAGAATCATACTAGAAAATAAGACCAAGAGAAACATCAAAATAAAAAATAGGTAAAGTCTCCTAGACAATCCAGATATCAGTATTTTCAAATATTGTCTTTAACCATTAAGGTTAAAAATGTAAATGAATGTAAAATTTCAGCAATAAATTGAAACTTATAAAAGAAATGAACTAGGCCTTTTAAAGCTGAAATATATAGTAGGTGAAACTATAAATTCAGCAGATTGGGCACCTGGGTGGCTCAGTCAGTTAAGCATCTGCCTTTGGCTCAAGATCCTGGAGTCCTGGGATCGGCCCCACATCTGGCTCCCTGCTCAGCAGGGAGCCTGCTTCTCCCTCTACCTCTCACCCCACTAGTGCTCTCTTTTGTTCTCTCTCTCTCAAATAAATAAAATCTTGGATAAATTCAACAGATGAAATTAAGAGCAAATTAGAGGGGCACCTGGGTTCTCAGTGCATTGTCTCCGACTCTCACTTTTAGCACAGGTGATGATCTCAGGGTCATGGGATCAAGCCCCATGTCCCGCTCTGCACTCAGCAGGAGTCAGCTTGAGATCCTCTGAGTCTCCCTGTCCATCTTCCCCTCCCCTGCTCTTTCACTCTCTAAAATAAATAAATAAAATCTTCTATAAAAAAAGAACAAAACAGACACCAATAAAAAGACAATATTTGAAGAGAATGACAGATTAGTAGAAAAGAAGTGGAATGAAGTAGAGAGACAAAATTAATATGAGAATACATAAAACAAAAAGTCCTGAAATGGTCATAAATAAAAAAAATATATGATCCAGAAGGAAAGGAGACAGATAATAGGGCAAAGTTTATTAGAAGAGATAGTGGATGAAAAGTTGATAAAACTGAAAAAAAAAATGTTGAAAGATATCTATAAAAATTTTAGAGGTCTATAAAATCCAATAAGATAAATCTTAGCACACACTTAGCATCATAATAGAAGTGTCTAGGAAGACAATGAAAGCAAAAGGCTTAAAAATAACAAAAAAAAACTGCAATTCACACTTAAAAGAACAACAAAGTAAGCATTATATTCACAAAAAAATAATGGATTTCCATCTTCTAAGTGCTAAAATAACTGCAAACAGTAGTATTTTACTTCCAGGGGGAAAAAGCCTTCCCCTTATCTTCTTCCAAAGATAATGACAACTGAAAGACAGTTTCAGAGCAACAGAAACTGGGGAAACCCTCTGGCGGGAATCACCACCAGGAGAAAGTGGCTGGGCATGTCTGACTCGAATCTTACAGGAGGTGGTGTTCAGATACCAGCCTCAGCTGCAGTTATCTGAAGGCTAAAATGGGGCCGGATGATCTGATTTGAAGGTGATGGACTTCCACAGGTTTGAAGTTAGGATTAGCTACTGATGAGAGACCTTAGTTGTTCTCTCCAAAGACTCTCCAAAAGATAGGTTGAGTGTTCTCACAGTATCTAGTTGGATTCTCACTGATTGAACAAAGCAAGGGTCCAAAGAAGAAGCTGGTATGACTTTTATGGCTTATTTTCAGCACTACCACACCATCACATATCGAGTATGCTATTGGTTGCAAAGGTAAGTCCTATGTCACTGTGGAAGCGGACTACATAAGGAGGTAATTAATAACAGAAGACAGAATCATTGCAGTTTATGTTTCAGGTTGACTCTCAAAGATATTTGAAAAACAAAAATAAAATGAATAACAAAAGTAATAAAAATCTAGTGCTATAATTCATAATTAGAAAAATGTAAATTAAACTACACTGTGATTAAATTTTTCACGTTCCATTTCTCAGATTGCTAAAAAAAATTAAACATCTACTAAAAATTAAAAATAGGTATAACAACATACTCCAAGGATGAATCTATGGAAAAACAGGAATCATATATACTTCAAACTAGAGAAGAATTTGTCAGCATCTAACAAAAGTACATTAGCATTTAAGTTCTGACTCAGCAAATTCACTTCTATGAATTTAGGCTGAAGATATATCAAACAACAACTTGAAAATGCACATTTGCATACTCAATGATGCAGTATTAACTGTAAATGAAAATAAAAAATGAAATACCATCTCCATTGATAGGAACGTGATTAAACAGACAGTGCATCGACACAATGAAGTATTATATAGCTATAAAAATTATATTGATGTCTATGAATGGATAAGAAGTGATTTCCAGATTATATTTTTAACCAAAAGAAGCAAAGTACAAAAGAATATCTATAGTGAATCATTTTTTCTTATAATAAAAAATGTGGCAAAAATACAAATGCATTTATTTACTCTTTTCTTTGCGAAAATAAAAATAGAGAAAGTAAACCAAATACTAATGGTACTGATTACTTACAAAGAGTGGGTGGCAAGAAGGTTGAAAGATAGAAGGGTGTGGATGACATTCTCTGTATTCCTTTGTGCACAATTTTCACTTCTGGACTAGATTCTATACTAGTGTTTATATTTATAATAGTAGTTCATATACCAAAGCAACACAGACAAATACAAAATTACTGATTCTACAGCTGGTTTGTGGAGAATGAAAGTATGAAAGAGCTTTTGTGTGTGCATGTATGTGTGTCCACCAGAAAATAAAATCATTAAAATACTGGTAGATTGTTACATAGCATATATTTACAAGAGTGTATATGCATGTACACAATCTATTTATATGCACGTGTAATATATAGGTATACCTAATAGTTTGTCTGCTAAGAGAGAGTTGCAAGAAGATAATCCTAGAAGAATAAGCACAAGGACTTACGAGATTTGGGGTTTTAAACACAGGTTCTAAAAACAGATTTGTCTCCTCTTTATATAAATAAGAACCTTATCTTATTTATCAAATTGCCTTCAGTGTCCTGTGTATTTTAAACAGTAACAGAAATGACTATTATATGGTCTTTGGTTACTTAGCACTTGCTTTGCTGAGGAATAGGTGTTGAATTTTATAAAAGGCATCTGGGGGGTATTTTCCTCTATTACTATTAATGCAGTTAATTAAATTAATATATTTTAAATTATTGAAACAAATTTCCATTTCTTTATTAAATAGTCCATAGCCCTAATATTTCTAAAAGCATAAATATTTTATCCTTTAATATTTTGCTTCGGATATTTAAATTTATATGTTAAAGTGACATTGATTTATATTAGTATTACTATCCACTTTGGTCTTAAGATTTCTCTAGCTCTTAAAATAGCTTTGAAGAGCTTTTTATTACTGCATACAACTCAAAACAACTGTGTGTCTTAAAGGTTTAAAAGAATGAATATTATTACTATATCCCTGGAATTTTTAGATTTGTATTTCTCACCCAAGAGACATTTGAATAAAAGGCTTTCTTTAATTTTCTGGTGGAAGGACTTTTGGTTTTTTATTATCTTTTGCTTTATTAATGATTTCTAGTTTCATTGTTTTGTGATGAAAGTAGGATGTATTTCTATTTCATTAAAATTACTATTTTCTCTCTCATCATTTTTAGACATTGATATGCATTTGAAAAGGTGATGTATCTTCTGTTATTGCTGTAGAAATTTGATACATATCCGTAAATCTAGCTCAGTGCTCATGTTGCTTAACTCTTGTTTGTCTCCTTTGTTTTACTCTCTAATTCCATTCTCTCTTCCACCCCAGCAGTAATCATTATTGGTCAATTGATGAATTTCTTCCTCATCCATGTTTTATAATTTCACTATACATTTATTTGCCTATAATAAATTAATAGCCTGATCTATGTCTTCCTATGATGGTCAAAGTGTCCCTAGGTTTTTTAAGTGTATACTTGAAAATAGAATGACAGATAAATCTAAACTGTTACTGGGTATTATTATTTCATTATCTATGTTTTACTTTATTTCCTTTATAGGATAGTACTTTTAGGCCAGATTTTCAAACTTTTGTTTATCTATTTATTTTATATTGTGTGCTGGGGTAAAACAAAACTTCACAATTTTTATATAGTGATTTGTCAGCATGTGCATACTTTCAGAATTTCATTAATTGTAGTGTCTGAGTAGACATTGGTTTTATTGATACATAATTCTATCTTTGCAAATTTTTTTTTTTGCTTTCTATCCTTTATTCCATTGTTTTCTTGTATTATGTTGGCTACAATTAGCAATAAAATATTGAATAGAAGCTCTGGTAATTAGCAGTCTTGTCTCAATCCCAGTTTTTTAATCAGCGTGAAAGTGGTTCTAATGTTTCAATGTTAAATAATAATTACTAGAGGTTTTAGGTAGGCATTTTATTTACAAAAAAAAATAAAACTTTGCACATAGTAAATTTTTAATATGAACAGAAAGTAACATTTTGTTAATATTCATATGTGTGTGAGCAGTTTTCTTAATACTTTATCATCCAAGCATAATAAAGCTTTGATTTAAAACATACTTGGTCATAATGTATTATTTTATTTACACATAAATGAATCAAGTTTATTTATATTTTAATGAAGTCATTTTGTGCAGATATTTTTGGAGATTGCAATTAATGTTATAAATGATGTGGGAGTTTTTCCCCTTCTGTTATTGTCAGGAAAGAAATGGTATAAGATAGGGTATCTGATTTCCTTGAAGTTTGGTAAAATTCAATATAAAAGTGTTCATGATGAGTGCTTTCTTGTTGCATAGATTTTTGAGTACCAGCTAAATTTCTTGGTAAGATGGTTAAAATCCTATTTACATATGTTTAGAATTTTGTATTATTTTAAGATTTTAATTTCTTTGTAAAATGTCTAATTTTAAGGTTATAAATAGAACCACTATACCTACTCTTTTTTTTACCATGTAGTTAAGTTTTTATTTAAATTCCAGTTAGTTAAGATACAGTGTGATATTGGTTTCAGGTTTAGAATTTAGTGATTCATCACTTCCATACAGCACCTGGTGCTCTTCACCAGAAGTGCTCTCCTTAATTCCCATCAGCTATTTCATTCATTCATCCTCACACCACCTACCTGCTAGTAACCCTCAGTTTGCTCTCAATAGTTACCATATATCTATTCTTATTTGAATATTACAGATATGATGTGTTGACAAGTCACCATGCCCCTCCTTTCCTACAAAAAGTCTCAGGATTATCTTGACTAAGTCATCACCTATTTGGAAAATATAATTATGTTTAAACAAAAAGACATGGAAAAGAAACTCCTGGTAAAGCTATTTAAACCAATTTCTAGCTAGGATACTGTAATACAATGCAGAAAATGCTATAACTAATTTGTAGACACAATAAGAAGACATTTTCCCCCACAGCTCTTATTCATTACCTTTAGAGACTGCATGTTTCAATTTTGAAGCCTAACACTTTTCTTTATAAATCTAATACATAATAAAAGCATGTATTTGTTCCCTTTCTGTATTTTCAGGTTTAAAAGATGCTACATTTCCTCTTCCACTAAAAGTTATTTGCTCAAAATATTTTTGGTTTCTGTTAAGAGTAAAAGAATGTCTGGCTGTGTTTCTATTAATATATGTCTAACAATACTATTGATAGAAAATAAATAAGCCCCATATCCTTTTAACTTATAAACATTTTTTAAAGAGGCACATAGTTTGTTATTTAGTTAGCATTTAGTCTACCCAAAGGTAGCAATTCAATAAACAAAGTAAATAATTAAATTTCCCTTATCTGCAAATAATTATTGGAACTGATTTTCCAGTATAAAGAGAATGGGAAGAATAAGGAAAATATACTATAATGTGTGAGAAATATATTTCAACTATATTATAAAGGGACTTTTCAAAATCTTCAATAAATTACATCAAGTAAATTTTGAGCATTGGGAATGTACCAGATCTCAAACTAGATGCTATGAGGACTGAGGCATATGTTTCTAACCTGTAGGTACTCACAAGAGCTGACTCAAACTCCCATCAAAATAATTTTATTTTATTTAACTTATTTAACTTATTTATTTATTTATTTATTTATTTATTTATTTATTTATTTACTTATTTGTTTGTTTGTTTGTTTATTTATTTTAGATAGCACACACAAAAGTGGAGTGAGAGATAGGTAAGAGAGGGAGAATCAACATAGATCTCATGACTCTGAGATCACGACCTGAGATCAGAAAGCAAGAGTCAGATGCTTAACCGACTGATCCACCCAGGCCACCACTATCAAAATCATTTTAAGGAAAACAACATATTTTAAAAATACACTTAATTTTTTAAAGTTTAAATGTGATTTAATTTTTGATTGTGACAATACCCCAAAAATTGCTAAGTGAAAAACTTTTAGAAGCAAACTATAATTCCTATATATTAAACATATTAGTTTGCTAGAAGAATAACTTGGAATCATTTGAAGAATTTTTATTTTCCTTATCTCATCCTTCCCACCTAGTAAGGGGTAAGTTGCTATCCATAACATTTCAGTTTTGTCATCACTAACTGGTACAAAGATCTAGAGTATTTATTCTTAAAATACAGAAAGTTTTATCTGACTTCTCATTTCATGAAATTAAACATATAAAAACTGATACAAAACTGCCTCAAATAATCTTTTTAAGAGGAACTGTTTGAAAATTAGACAATAACACTTTTTCTTTTAAGCTGAAAACTTTAAACATTTCATTAATTTTAGAGCATTTTTGACTATAAATATTTCTCACTGTAATCACCAATATTGTATAACAAAGACTAGAAATAAATTTAGTAACATTACTTGTGTTATAAAATTTGTATTTATATTTACTGTTGTAAATACATTTTGTAAAACCAAAATGAAATGGCACAGACTTCTATACTACAATGTTTAATTTAATGGAAATACAGTATTTGTTCTAAAAAAATATCTAAATATGCATTCAATATTTAGTCTCTTAAGTTTAATTAAAATTATTTTCTGTTTAGGATAACAAAAGGATCTATAGCCTATTATTGACCCTTCAAATCAAATGTTCCTCATGTACCAACACAGACATTAATGTACCTCCTTCTCTCCATGGACCACCTCCATATGCTAGGGCATGATTACAACTCTGAGGTTTCATGGCATCACCTTAATAATAGAAAGCATGTACTGAGCTTCTATTAGGTACCAAATGTGCTCGGAGATTATATACATTATCTCCTCTAACTTTTCAATAATTCCTTAAGATAGGTAGTAATTCAAATAATATCTGTATATACAACTATATCACAGATACATTTAAATTTTCACAATTTCAATGACACTTTTTTAAAAAGTATAAAGTTTCCATCCTCATAGTGGTGGTAGGAAGAAGGAAGAGTCAGAAAATAGACATAACAAATTATTAAAATACAAAATGTCATTTGTTGATGTTTTTTAGAAAGGGGAGAAAGGGAAGAGAGAGATAGACTGGATTGTCAGAGCAGGTCTCCCTTTGTTAGAAGATGACATTTTTTAATTTTATTTTATTTTTTTAAAATTTTTATTTATGTATGATAGTCACACAGAGAGAGAGAGAGAGAGGCAGAGACATAGGCAGAGGGAGAAGCAGGCTCCATGCATCGGGAGCCCCACGTGGGATTCGATCCCGGGTCTCCAGGATCGCGCCCTGGGCCAAAGGCAGGCGCCAAACCGCTGCGCCACCCAGGGATCCCAGAAGATGACATTTTAATAAAAATCTGGGGTTGATGAGAGATTGGGTAGTGCACCTATCTGGAGAAGAACATCCCAAATCAAAGGAACAAAGGGAATATCTCTTGGGGGGAAGGATTCCTGGTTTGTTTGGGAATATCACGAATGACAGTGTGGCCTAAGGTGAAGAAGTGCAGGGAAAAGTTTCAGATGATGAAGGAAGAATGGGAAAGAGATATTAGATCTCAAAATATTTGTGATATTTTTAACGACTTTGGTTTTCAGTGAGATAAGTCTTTGAAGTGATTTCAGCAGAAGAGGGGCATATACCCACTGAGAAACACTGTGGCTCCCTGATGATAATAAGAAAGGGAGAAAGGAGGGAGGAAGATCAGATAGGAAGCTATTGTGACCACTCATTTCAGGGCTGAAGATGGCTTGGGTCAGTGGCTTTATGACTGTGAGGATGAAGATGCTGAGAAGCAATCTCCTACTAGTTGAAAGGCAGAGTCAATAGGATTTTGTTGAAAGTTAGAATATCAGATGTGAGGGAAGAAGGGAAGTTGAAAAGTTTAGCATGAGCACCTGGAAGTAGGAAGTTAAAATTTATTGAGGAGGGAAAGACTGCACTGAGACTCTCAGAAGTTTATCTTTTGATGTATTACATATGAGATGCCAATTAAACAGCCAAGTGTAATATCAAGTAAGCAGCTGCAGACATAAGCCTGGATTTCAGGGGGAGATCAAGGCTGAAGATGTAAATTTGGCAGTTGTTTGTAAGTAGATGATACTCAGTGAACCAAGAGATTGCCTATATATAGAAAACGGAGAAAGACCAAAGGTTGGCCAAGTAGTGTTTGGAGCATAGGAAGATAAGTAGAATCAGTAAAACACTCACTGAACATAGCCAGTGGAGTAGGAGAAAAACTAGAGAAAGCTAAATTAAGAATGCTAGTGGATAGGCTCTTTTAAGAAGAAACTGACTGATGGATCTAACAGAGCAAAGGTTACTGCTGACTTTGAGAAAATAATTTTGGTAGAGTGGTTCAGTGACTTATGAAAAGAGCAAATACGGAAAAGTCTTTCAAGAAGGAGAGGGGAGGAGAGAAGAGGAGAGGAAAGGATGCAGGGTAGTCACTGGAAAGAGATGATGGGTCGGGAGAAGATTTTATTAAGGTGGAAAAATACAGCCTTATTTATTGATGGAGAGGAAATAAATATGTGATTATGCAAAAAGAAGGGAGAAATCTGAATGATAGCCGTGAGTGGGTAAAAGGGGATGGATCTGGTGTACAAATGAACTGTTGGCTTTTGTGAAGACCACAGAGCTCATAAATAATTAGAGGAGATCACGTGGTAGATGGTAGCCCCTCTCGTATTTCCCCAAATGTAAATTTATCCTATTATTTAATTTCTAGTTGAATCTTAATTCCTTCATAGGACTGTCTTTGATCTATGAATTCGTTCACCTCTAGTGAAAGCACATGCTATCTGCTGTGAAAACGTCAATGATTTTATGGCACCTCTAGACATTACACACTTTTGAATCTGTGATGAGAGTTAAGGGTGCACATGTCTAGTTCTCCATAATAATCACATACTAGAATACAAGGATGAGGTCTTACATATAAGATAGTAGGACTTCCACTTAGAAGTACTTAATTCCTTAGAATATTCAATGATAAATTATCATAGGAATACTTAATCCTATGTAGATTTAACAAACACTTGAGAGTAAATATTGACTCTGCTCTATTACCATGGCCTGTTTGTACTGAGACCTGCATGATAGTAAGGATAGAGAGGGCAATCAAAGTAATTGCCTAATTAAATGTTCTAGGCCCCTGAGCAACTTACATAGTAAACAAATAGAATGAGCTTCATCAATTTCTCAGTTAAAGGATTTTTTTAGGCACCGTTGCCAATAAATAAAACAAGAAATATTTATGTGCAATCATATCTATATTACCTTAACCAGAATATGTGAAAGAGGACATCCTCAAAATTCAGAAACATTCATGAATAGAAAAACTCAAGGTAATTCCTACATTCTTGACTTGTAAGTTTCCTTATGGCCTTACCAATTTATCTTTATTCTAAGTTTCTCAAAGTCTTCTCTAGAGCTTTTAGAGGTACAGAGATGAAAAGTGGTCCCAACTCTATCATCTGGCTACTTTGTTTACCTTTCATTACCATAAGGTGAGGAGGAGGAGGGCAGCGAACAAGGTATAGGGCATGTCCAACATGGACCTTAGCTCTAGTCCTGTAATAATTAAATTTTGGGCAGCCCGGGTGGTTTAGCACCTGACTTCAGCCCAGGGCCTGATCCTAGAGACTTGGGATCGAGTCCCACATCAGGCTCCCTGCATGGAGCCTGCTTCTCACTCTGCCTGTGTCTCTGTCTCTCTCTCTCTCTCTCTCTGTGTGTCTCTCATGAATAAAAAAATAAAATCTTTTTAAAAATTAAATTTCTACTCTCCAATGAACTCTTCTCACTTCTTTGATCAAACAAATGCAAACCATTTCATGATTCCATCATTTTTCTCTACTTATTTTGTGACTCTTCTAAGTCCTAGTGACTTGAATACATTCAACTTCAAATCTTTTATGTTCTATATATCTTAAAATTAATTTTAATTTGGGGCACCTGGGTGGCTGAGTGGTTGAGCATCTGCCTTTGGCTCAGGTCATGATCCCAGAGTCCTGGGATCAAGTCCCACATCGGACTGCCCAAGGGAACCTGCTTCTCCCTCTGCCTATGTCTCTCCCTTTCTCTGTGTGTCTCTTGTGAATAAATAAACAGAATCTTTAGAAAATTAATTTTAATTTCCCTCCTCATAAAATAGATATCTGTCTCTGAAAAGAGAGACTTTAAATTGTAACATTAAAGTTACTTATTTGGGACATTTATTTTAATTACCATTATTTCAAATATGCTGGAGGGTTGGATAAAATAGGGTTAACTCAAGATGATGTCACAATATATGAGAATGATGATATAAAAGAAGCCATAAAAAGTCTTCCTGAGAACCTTTATAATGAAAGGATGTCACTGCCTTAGCAATAAGAGACTGAATATACACCTGGACAATGCCAGAGCGTATATAAAAATAGACCTGACCCACATTCTGCTGTGACCAATGCAAGAAGCTAAACCACCTCAAGTATAGCAATCAACCCCAGTTAGTCCTAAATCATAACTGATACCTTACCTCGTACTGGGGTCTACTTCCAACTTACAACCAGGTGGAGAAAGCCAAATGTTCTCTCCTAACCAATCATAACACCTTCAACCTATCCAGCGCTTTCTCTCAATTAGCACATCAACTGTACCTTGGACCAGAACTTCTGATTAAATATATTAGCAATTATTTGCCAGTCTGTTCTAATCTTGTGTACTGTGTGTATTTACTATTTTAATACTCGATAGTAAAAAAAAAAAATACTCGATAGTGATTCATAACATGCTGCATGCTTTTTATATCTTTGATTTCTAGGATTTATAACTTAATTTGTAAGTATTATGTATTCAGTACATATTGGTTGAATTTTAAACTAATGTGTTATCTTATTAATAATTTGCCTTGTGATATCGTAGTAATAATAATATCCTAATAAAAACGAAATTGGAAGATACTATGGGCCTATAAAATATATTTTTTAGGAGGACCTGGGTGTCTCAGTCAGTTAAGTGTCTGACTCTTAGTTTTGGTTCAGGTCATGATCTCAAGAGGGATGAGATGGAGTCCGACGGAGGCTCCACACTCAGTGAGGAGTTTGCTTGAGAGTCTTTCCCTCAATCACTCCTCCCACTCTCATGTATGTGCACACGCACTCTCTCTTTCTTTCCTCTAAAATAAATAAATATTTTTTTAAAAAACATTTTTATTTTGTTTTTTTAAGATTGTATTTATTTATTCATGAGATATACAGAGAGAGAGAGAGAGAGAGAGAGAGGCAGAGACCTAGGCAGAGGGAGAAGCAGGCTCCATGCAGGGAGCCCGACGTGGGACTAGATCCTGGGTCTCTATGATCAGGCCCAGGGCTGAAGGCGGCGCTAAACCACTGAGCCACCCGGGCTGCCCAAAACCCAGATTTTTAAGCAATTTTTTTTTTTTTTTTTATGATAGACAGGGAGAGAGAGAGAGAGGCAGAGACACAGGCAGAGGGAGAAGCAGGCTCCATGCACCGGGAGCCCGACGTGGGATTTGATCCTGGGTCTCCAGGATCGCGCCCTGGGCCAAAGGCAGGCGCCAAACCGCTGCGCCACCCAGGGATCCCCCCAAACCCAGATTTTTAAAGTAATTTGTTTAAAACTGGAAGTTATCTGTTTTATGACTTCACTGAATATGTCACTTGTAAGTTATCAAATATATAAATTAAATAATTTCTTAAGTAACCAAAAGTCTATTTATTTTATAGGATAATCAATACAGTCAGAATTACCCTCAATTTTAGTTGAATTCTAATGTTTTAACTTTCCAAATATTTCTAAGTATATTCTATTGTTTGAGGTTTTGACTTTTTTTTTTAACTTTGGTTTTTCATTTCCTTGAATATCTTAATGTGCTTAGAAATTAAAACTAACAGAATTATTATGTCTGTCACAATATCCATGTGTATGATACTTTATACAAATAGAAATTATTATGCTTATTGTTAAGATCCTCTGCGTCTTTCCTTAAGGTAGCATTTAATTTTATGCCTGGTTTTTATTTTGTCTCTTGTTTATAACTAACGGCCTTGTAAGCAATATTTCTGTGTTAATCCACTACTAATATTCTTTTCAATTCTGTTCATTTCCTTCAAGTGCACATAAAAGGTAAGGACAGATGAGAAAAAATGAAAAGATGAGAAATAATGAAATTGAAAAAGTAAAACAGCTTCTATTTGGTGTACAGTATATCATAACCTTCAAATATCCACCTTACATTTAAATGTTTTATTTTCCTTTACAAGTTTTCTGTTTTAATATTATCTTTATTATAAATTGAAAATAAGTCTCTTTTTAAAAGTCTTGATTTCTGAGATAATCCCAAGAATGCAGCATATACTTAGTGTCATTTTTACTGAAGTCACACATACTATTGCTGCTCCTGATGACACTGCTGCTGATGATAATGAAGCAGAAAAAATGGAAAATAACCTAATATTCTTTTTGTTTTGAAACAATGAAAAAACTACTTACATTACAACATTTTTATGATGCTTATGTAGTTTTTTTCTCCCCCTGCAAAGTTCTCTAATACAGTATATTCACTTATTTTGTAGAAAGAGGAATGCCCTTGGAGGCAAAACTAAACTATCATTTGCTATGTATCAGCATTTTCTTTAATTCTCCTTCAGGAGACCTTTCGTTCTTATTTCATGATAAGGCAGGAAAATAGAATGAGCCCAAGGGTATTATTTAATTACATGCTTTCTCAGCTAGAAATCAAATAGGTCACTTCTCTCTGACTGAAACCTTAATGATAAAGGAAGAAGGCAACAGAAATAATATTAGAATAATGATAATCTAAAAGAGATCCTAATACAGGACAAATCAACATAATTTTCAAGGTTCCACTAATAACGACCTGAAGACAGCTTTACATTGACTGCCCAGTCCAAGCCAATAATCTCATTTTTTTTTCCCTATCAAATCTGTGTTTCTACCCATCAATTCACAGGGTTGGCCCTTCAGTGGTTGGGTCAGTACAATGTGTCCCTTCCCCAAAGCTACAAATGCCCATACAAGAAGTGATGAGCTAACCCCAAGACAATTAGAATCTACTTCTCAGAATTTGAAAATGATATTAGGTGATTATTTTCTAAGGGATTATATTTTTAATATATGCTGGTCTCTTAGAAAACAAAAAAGGAAGTTTAAAGCACTGGGTACTATACTACAATTTTCTTCCAGTGCTTTGACAACATTGTTGTCAAACAACAAGAAGTCCAAAAACCAGATGTCAAAGAAAAAAAAAAAAAAAAAAGGCAACAAGAAAGTAAACAAAGAACTACAAGTGAGAATATCTTGGGTTCTTAACACATTCCGATTTCCTATTTTCAGTGCTTTCTGAGCCCTGAATATATTCTTTTACTTGTTTGAATCCTCAAAATAAAGCTCTTCTTTTATTAAACTCATGTTGGTTTATTCAATTTACAAATAATGTAAATACAGAATCAGTGCCACATATGCCAGCATAGTCTTGGCTGAGACAAGCTACCTTTGCACATGTAACCATGGAAATTTCTATCATTCTAGATCTCATACTATATTATCTGGATCCCATGAAATCCATGCATTCTCAAGGTCACAGACCAACAAAAGAAAATAAATAGGATCTTATCCAAGAGGCAAACATCCTCCAGTGCCTACTTCCCCTTAGTTCTATTCTTTATCGGCATAGTTTTTCAATTCAGATCATATCATTACTCTCTGGTACTGCAAATTGTGCAGAGGGTGAAATAAGATAATCCATGGTGGTCCCAACCCAGGGACCATCATTCCAAGCAACTTTGACCTATGTGACCCATGCAAAAAATGTCACTGCCACACCTTAGAATATCCTATTTGGCCCTACTTGTTCCTACCTGTTCATAGGGACTGTTTCATATTTTGTAATTATAAATCATTGAGAAAGTAATGATATCCTCCATTATACACCTCAGTAAACAGAGCGAGAAAAGTTACTAATGGTGAAGACCGAAGCCCAGGCCTCCTGTATCCTCACAGGCTACCTTCCCACAGCCACACCACTCCTCCAGGTAGAGGACAGATGAGGGTGCACAGGGCATTAATGTGCTGAGTCGAGATTGTGCTGTGCTCAAAAACAGCATCCTACCCTCTGCTTCCACGATGCTGAAGATCCCGATGTGGATTTACTGATGTAAAAAGCTGTTATTAGGACACAGCACTGAGGTAATGAACTGTATGTGGCGGCTAATCATTTTTATTCGTTCCTTAATTATAACACTTGACTGTTTTCAATTAAAAAAAATTTAAACATTACTCTTTAAGCTGGTAACCTAGAAAGCAGATCTATATCCAGAGTAATGAGATTCCTGAGAAAGAATAACATATACGTATATAAAACTGAGGTGACAAGTAGGCTGGTAGGATGAACTAGAATATAGTTGTGCTGATCCAGGAATTTTGAAACACAGAAGGAGGGCAAAAGGAGATTTAAGAAGGAGGTAGGGTTTCAAGAGAGAATTATATAGGATTTTATAAAGATCTTTACTGTAAAGAATTTGTACATATTTTTACAACATAATACATGAGGTATATACACACACATGTACAGGCATGCGAGACAACACAAAACACAGTCACCATTTTCTGTTGATATACTTTAAGTTTTTCACTCATTGTGTTTTTCAATATTATTCAATCACTTAGTTTTCCACATCCAACATGAAAATGTTTGGTTAAAAATAAATGGAGTGCCTTTTCTTAAATACCAAAAGAATCATTTGCAGAGTTGGTTTTAACTTTTTAAATACATATTCATAAAAATACATGTGCTCAGAAATATATACTAAAAAATTAAACATATACTAATATAAACATTCTTACTTTTGGCTAATTAATCTTCAGAATATCAAGAAAATACAAAAGATATTATTCTCCCCACTTTCAAGTTAGCATGCTAAGTGACTTAAGCAAAAAAAAAAAAAAAAAAAAAAAAAAAAAAAAAAAAAATATATATATATATATATATATATATATATATATATATATACTAATATAAACATTCTAACTTTTGGCCAATTAGTTAATCTTCAGAATATCAAGAAAATACAAGAGATATTATTCTCCTCATTTTCAAGTTAGCATGCTAAGTGACTTGGGCAGGGTCATGCAGATGGCCGCTCCACAGCATGGTGGGGTCAAAGTAGTCGGATGCCTGACATGTGGCTGGCTTCTAAGAGAGAACTTGTCAAGTGGTAAAGTTGGACACTGCAGAGCTTTTAAGGTGAAGCTTCAGGAGTTATACAAGGTCACCTCACCACATTCTGTTGGTCCAGTCAGGTCCTAAGGCTAGCCCAGTTTCAGAGGGAGAGAAATATAGATTCCCTTTCTCTAGGTTAGGAATGGAAAAGGATTTGCACCCATATTGAATCCATCACTCTAAGAGTCTAGCAGGTTCCAGTCACCCTAGGATCCTCGAGACCAGAAATGAGGCAATCAGCTTTAAAGATGAGGATGGTCAGATAAGGGCCTCCCCAGTCTTCAAAACGCTATAAAATAGTTTTAATTTGATTGAGGCTTCTTGAGCAAGATACAGCTTTTGCAAAACTCTGGAATATATCTGATATCATTGATACTTAATTTTCATAATGTTAATAGATATTATAGCTTATAATACAAGTGAATGTCAAATAACCAAGTTCCCTTCAGCATAGATTTCATAAGTTATAAATCTAAATGAGATATATCTCATTGGATATTTACTTGTTTCTTACTCTTTCAAAAATGCCTTTAATGTAAGTAAGCAGAACACTGATTCCTACTTCTAGGACTGAATCGATACTTAATAATAGGGTGTTTATCAAGAAATAAAATGAGAGATTGAAATCTTTGTCCTGATACATGTATCCTGAGTGAACAATGAAGTACTTGTGGAAATTCTTAATAATCAGTGGAAGAATGTATGAAGTACATATATGGTATGTGATATTGGATAAGTGCTTTAAAAAAAGAAAACATGTCTCTGTCCTATGGGAATGTGTTATTTCCTATGGAAATTCATAAAAATAAATCTTGCTGCTAGTCTAATGGCAGTAAGATGGGTACTTGGAGCTAATTTTTCACTGATGGTTTTGAATTTGTGAACTATGGGATATAGCTCACAGACACTGGAATAGGGGAAAGGTTTCAAAGGAATCTAGCCTTTGGTAAGGGAAAGCACATTTTCCTCAATGCAAACACTTGTGAAAGGATTTAGTGTTCTAGGAAGCTTCACTGATAATTAGTAACTGAGCTGTGCTCTCAGAATTTTCATAGAAACCTCGAAGCTCAACTCCAAAATCTTTGTCCCTTGTATTTAATCTTCCTAGATTCTGATCCTGCATCTAAAACAACTAAGAGGTATTCCGTTTTCATTTCGTATTTGGCATTTCAAAAACTGAAGTCGTAATTTTCTTGACAAAACCAATTTCAGGCTTACCTTGATTATGTGCTCTTTAGTTTCTGTGTAACTTTCGGTCCTGCCATGCCTTTCCATTCTTACGGCTGACACTCTCTTGTAGACCTCTGCATACCACCTGAAACATCGTAAGGAGTATTCTCTTTTCTTCCTGCTTCAAACCTGGTTATTAGGATTCACGTTCATACCACCTACTGATTTTTCTGAAATTAGATTTTATCATATGGGATTCATACAGCCTACTTAGTAGACCCAGGCTACTTGACCTGGTATATAAAACTCTGAGTTTTGGAATCCAAACTCTTCAACTGGATTTACCTCTCTATATGCATATCACTACTAAGCAAAATAATTTAACCATATTTTTTTCACAATTCCATTTGCTTTCTTGTGTCTGTGCCTTTCTGCCTAGACTTCCAATCCTCCACCTATAAGGATCAACCTCCTCAAATGCCATCTCCTCAAATTGCCAATGTGTACCTACCCATCCTTTAATGTTTAGTTCTATCTATCATCAACCTTGGCATTCTACTTTTGCTCTCACTCTCAACTGTTCTCCAGAGGGCTCTGGTCACTGTAACCCCCGGCCTTGGTTTCCAACTCCCTTTGATCAGTCTTACCATGTTTTGCCCTCTGTCAATTCTTTCTTTGATTCCTTTTATTCATGGCTTGTCACCTTCAAAATATCCTAAGAATGCTGAAGGCAAGGAATCTCATTTTTACTTCTCTATGGACCATAGACTGCTCAGAGTTGTTGGCTGATTAAGTGGATTCCCACAGTTCAATAAGTCAATAATACTGTATGGGTTTATAAAAGTAGTAGGGCATTTAGAGACTACAAAAAAAAATGTTCCTGCTGGATATGGACCTAACTCCAAGCATCACAATAAAGTGCAATTTGGGTTGCTTATAAAAAGATCCAATGTCAAACAGAGAATTAAGGTGTTGCCTATTAATATATAGCAATTGGTGTTAATGGTTGGCTAATTGAAAGACTTCAACAAAATGAGGAGATACCACTGGCTGTAAATCACACAGTAAGAAAATTACCACAAATCCTTTCCAATCATGGCAATCTATATAACAGCAAACAAAGAAGAAAGCTTAGACCATGTCATGATATCCAAGAAAAAACCTTTGTTAAAAAAAAATTACTAAGAGTAGTTAAATCTCTGTTTCATGTTATTTTATAGACAGTACTGTGCAATCTATTGTGATAACAGTATTAGGAAAGGGGAATCAAATAGATTTTCTCAAGATTTCCATGGTTTTATCCATTCTGCTGTTACAATGAAAACTTTTAAGTTATATTCACGACTATTACAATATAAAACAGGATGCAAAGGAGCCAATAGTATAAATGAAATTAAAACAAGACATTAACAGGGACACTTGGGTGGCTCAGTGGTTGAGAACCTGCCTTTGGCTCAGGTTGATCCCAGAGTCCTGAGATCAAGTGCCTCATTAGGTTTCCTACAGGGAGCCTGCTTTTCCTTCTGCCTATGTCTCTGTCTCTCTCTGTCTTTCATGAGTAAATAAATAAAACATCTTAAAGAAAAAACAGCAAGACATAACAAAATCATGTAAAAATCAGTGATGGAATTTTATGTGTAAGTAGTTATGGGTCATTACCTATCTCATTTATCATAAGATAAATACTCTTTGTCTAAAAGAGGGCTGCTTAGACGGGTTGCCCATAAAGTCACGGGGTTGATTACTAAAGCAGACTGGCAAAGCAAAGCAACTCAATATGAGGAAATGAACTATCACTGGCCCATATTGTTTATCAAGCACTGAATGGTAACTCCCTTCGGAACATCAGTCAGCACATCTGGGATTTACTAAGCAGGCATTCCAATAGAAATGACAGACTTTTCAAAAAAAACATTAAGAGTGATCTGAAAGTTCAGCTATAAAAATTTATTTTTATTTTCACAATCTGGTGTGGTTTCTGTCAGATGCCATGGAAGGCATGGTGTCTGTGTCCCAAAGATAAAGTGAAACGAACCCAAGTCAGAGATGAGTGGATGGTTGACGGATGATGGACATTTGGGCCCTTGTAACCCAGTACATTCTCCCTTTGGGATGCCTCTTCAGTGCCAGCTGGAGTAAGTCCACACTGTCCAAACTGTCAACAGTAGTTTTGCAATATGTGCTTCTTTGGGGTCGCTACAACTATGAACAGGGATAGATGCCCTGTGCTCTGGGGGTCCTGATCTTTCAGTTGTTTCAGCCCAGCTTCTACAAATTGCTATATGTATTCATGCAAACTAAAAGGACCACAATTTCCCCCATTTAATGTCCATGACACCTGACATGTTTTATAAATTTTTAACCTTTCATGGGATCAGTGATTGTCACACTATTTTCTATAAGCCAAACATATCTTTTGTGTTTGATTTGTGAAGTTTATAAGCAGGCATTATTCAGCATTCAGTGAGAAATATATTTTGAAAATACAATAAATGGGCTAAAATTAGGACAGAAAAATAACTGAAGGCTATGAATAGCACTAAGTTGAGAAACACAGAAACATTAGTGAGTTCTAAAAATCAATCCAAATAAACCATACAAAATAAAAAATGAATACTGTACCTTTCAAACAAGCTTTGAAACTCAAAAAATATATTAGTTATTTAAAAAAAAAGAGTTATTTTGAAGAATAATGAAAAACAATGACACTGAAAAGGATGTCAAATACTACAAATTATTATCTGTATAGTTGTCTAGATTGGAAATAAAACAGGCAAAGAAACAAAACCTACCCCAACCTATCCAAATATAAGTTTTTTTTTCAAAGATTAAAAAAAATATTTAAACCCTATTTATATGGATTTCTCTGCAAAAAAAGAAAAAAAAAACATATTGAAGCCATATGAGACAAATTACTGAAGGTAATAGAGTAATCAAGTAGTGTAGCCAATTCTGTAATCTTGTTTTTTTAGGTTTGGTTGTTGTTATTTTTCCTTACATTTGGTGAACTTTCAAAGATGCAAATACACCTGGAATAAGGGTTTTCCATCTTTTATCCAAACTTTAGGGGCTAATTATGCCTATGAAAGTGAATGAATTATAAGGAAATATCACATTGGATATAGGCTGTTGGACTAGCCTCAAAAATAAAAAGTTGCAGTTAGATTCACTTCAAACTCATATATTTAAAAAAAAAAGATTTTAGAATTATAAATATTTCTGCATTGGCAAAGGGGGGCCAAATGCATTTAAGGAAAAAATATTTATTTGCATGCAATACTCAGAGAAAAATCCAAATCAATACACTACTGTCAAATTTGGAGAACAGAAACATGAAAATACATCATCTCAATTAGACATAAACTCAATCTCATTGGGAAACAATGAAATTCATTTCTTCTTTACTTACTCTTTCATTTACTGAGTTCATCCATTTTTTGATTTATCATAACTAACTGTAGAAAGTTTCATTTTTTTGACATTTAAAATCACTGACACTTGGAAAATCTATTTCTGAAGAAACAGTTTTAAAGCAGTTTAAGAAAAATAAATGTGGTTATTTTCTCTGAGATGAAAGAATTTTTGAATCAATATACACAATTTTAAATCTCTTGAAATGGATTATTTTAGGATTGTAGATTGTCCATGATGACATTTGTCTGGTTGCTCATAACTCACCTATTGAATCTATTTAAGCTCCTACAATGTGTCATGCTGTCATCAGGAGAATTTGGAATGGCTTATACTGGACGAGTGTGCTCTGACCTAGGAGTGAATTTAATTAGAAGTGTGAATGCTCAACCCAGGAGGAAAAATAGCTTTTCATTTTTTATAATTATGACCTTTAGAAAGCAAAATTTATTTTCTAGTATTCATAGTATATTAAATTCTAAATTTTGGCAAAGTCCAGCAGTATACTAAATTTGAACACCCTTACTAATAATAATGTTGACATTATATTGTAGTTACTAAATACTAAAGTTTGAATATTTTTGTGTAGAATTATGTAATTATATAAGATTTCTATATAGTAACTAATATGTAGTATGGAATTTAATTTTAAGAATTATTACATAATTTATAAGTAACATTTTATTGTAAATATATAAAGGTAAACAAAATCAGATAATCCATCATTGCATTTAAAATTACCAAGGCTTGAAAAAATATATTTATTCCATATAATTATCCTCCACGACTGAGCATCTATTTTGAGAAGTAGTGTCTATTTATTTTTTTAAAGATTTTATTTTTAAGTAATCTCTATACCTCAAGTGGGGTTTAAACTTACAACCCTGAGATCCAGAGTGGCATACTCTACCAAGTGAGCCACACAGGCACTCCAAGTAGTGCATATTTCTTTAACTTCTATTTTCGTCAAATAGATTTTAGAGATAAAGTTGGAAAGGGGACACAATCTGTTTACTTATTTCTAATAAAATTGGTAAAATAAACAATAAATTACAAATAGAATATTTAATTTAGAGATAAACATTTTAATAATATAAAATATCCTCAGGGGCACCTGTGTGGCTCAGTCAGTTTAGCATTTGACTCTTGGTTTGGGGCCAGGTCATGATCTCAGGGTTGTGAGATTGAGCCCACATAGGACTCCACACTGAGTACAGAGTCGGCTTGAGTTTCTCCCTGTTCCTTTGGCCCTTCCTGTCCTCTCTCTCCCTCTCTAAAAGAGAAAAAAAAAAAAAAAAAGAAAAGAAAAGAAAGAAAAGAAAAATAAAGGCAAAAAAATATTTGGAGGACTGTCCTCACAAAATTGGTAGAGAATTTAATTGCAAATGGGCAAATGTCTATCAAGAAATATGGTAACATAGACCATTTCTTAGTGACCACTGGATACCTGAACTTGTAAGAGTACCTGGTATAGGGTGCTTGGGTGGCTTAGTTGGTTAAACAGCCAACTTTTGATTTTGCCTCAGTTAATGATGTCAGGATCCTGAGATACTCCCTGCATCAGGTTCTACACTCAGTAGGGAGTAGGCTTGAGATTCTCTTCCTTTCCCTCTCCCTGTGCCTCTCCCTCTGCTTGTGTGCTCCTCTGTCTAAAATAAATAAATCTTAAAAAAAGAGAGCACCTGATATATAGTAGAGGGCTTACAGATATTTGTTAAACTAATGCATTGATGAATATATGCTTTTTGCCTTTTCTAAGTCATAAGATCTCACGTCTCCATTTGTAACCAGTATTCACTTGATAGGGGTTTTGAAGATCGTTTATAGACCTTTTGGGCCACCTAGAATAGTGAACTCAAAGGAAAAAAAAAAAAAAGAAGGAAGTTCAAGTTTTCTAATGTGGGGTTTTGAGGAGGGGAAAGGGAAAATCATTGCATAAATTTATAACTGCTTTGCATGGCAATTTATATGAGAAAATATTGATTAGAAGAATATATGTTTGGTTAAAAATTCTATATATTTTCCATATGCTATGTACATTTCATATTTATGTAATGTTCTAACAAAGTCCACATGTTCTAACCAAGTCTTTGGTATCTTTCATATTTTTCTTTTTATAGTCCATCAGAACTAGAAATAGTCTCTATGATGCAACTCATGTTAAAATGTTTGACCTAATGTGAAGAGCATGTTTATATAGTGCACTTCTCTCTGCTACTGGATGTGCTACAGTCCTTAAAGATTAGAGAGAGCCTCAGAGGCCCACAGAAGTGGAATGGGAATGAAGGGATTCTGATACTACTGGGGTTGTTTGCACAGGTGGTTGAGTAACTGGGAACAGAGAGGAGTTTATACTGAAGAAAAGGAAATGACAATTAAAAATCTGACACTAGTCAGAAAACATTGGGGATCATGTTTAGAACTCAAATCTTTGAGCATCAAAAAATCAAAGATTTTTATCAAGAATGAATTTTACCTCTTTTTGATCTTACTCACTACATATAACCAATTTCCTCAGAAAGAAAGAGAGTGAGAGAAAGAAAGAGTGAAAGAGAAATTGAGATTAATACTCCTAGGATATGTGACTCTCCCTTGTCAGAGGGGGGCAGAGAACCTTGCCTGGCAGTCAGTCAGACCTTCAGTAAAAATGTGATGATTATTTACTCTATATGGAGCACTGTTCAAATATTCAGATCAAAGCACTGTTTGAATACTCAGAAGTAAGTGAGCAATTCATGAATACATCTGGGCAAAGAGGTTTTTTTAGGCAGAAAGAACAGAAAATGCAAATGTCCTATGTGACTAGAGTGGCATGAAGGTGGGCAGTGTAGGGTGTAGTCGGAGCTAAGAAACAGCAGGAGGCTAGATCATGGAAGTCCCAGAAGGGACTTTGATTTTTATTGTAAGATGAGAAAAGAATGGAGAATCTTGAAGACAAATAAAATTGTTTTGCTTACATTTTAGTAAAATCATGCTGGCTGCTATGTGGAGAACAGAGCATAAAGAGCTAAGCTGGGGAAGACAGAAGGCCAGGAAACCAGTAAGGAGGCTCTTGAAATAACTTAGGTGAGAGGCAGGGGTAGCTTTCAGATGACACAAAGGGGCCAGTAATGGATATAATTTAAGTAGGAGGCCAACAGGATTTACTGATGGATTGAAAATAAGTCATCAATGTGGTAGATCATAAGTGCAAGCAACAGGAAAAGGTATTTTGCCAAAAGTAAGCAAGTAGGCTTCTACCAGAAGGAAAAATGATGCTTAGTTGACCAAAGCAACAACTGTCCACAGCAGTTTCCAGTATATAGTAGGCACAAGTGAATAAAAGAGGATGCCATTATCATCACTGTGCCACACCATTAGAGACAGATCATCAGTGGGAATCATTTGATGTTGATATCTGAAGTTCTGCACAACTCCTTAAATTTATAATACTGAAGATCTGGGTTGTTTATACCATCTGGCATAGGACTAACTCCATACATTTTGGTCAAGTGCTCCTTTCTGATGGTAAAAGAAGCAGCAAAGGCTAGCAACTGGTTAAAAGAAATGTAGAATGTACATATTTTATTATTTTAAAAAACAGGAAATCATAATAGGTAGATTAGTGTCACTTTTATTATAGGCCATGTACTTGATGCTAGTAATTGACCCCTGGGCAACAAGAACCTGATGTGGTTTTTCCCAGGAGTACAGGGGAACAAGAATCCCACGAGATATTTTTTTCCAGTTATACAATGGGAAAAGAAATAAGCAGAAGCATTGTTTCCATTCTAAGCGTTCTAGCCTAGAGCAACTCAAAGTGTTTCAGTTAAAATCTAATCAGAGAGACTAAAATGAATGCAATAAATGTGAACTGACTTTTCTAACCAAAGGACATTACTATGTGAGTGGAGTAGTAATACATTTTAATACACATATATTTGAACTTTTAAAAAGACCTTATGAAATAAATTGAAATAAAAGCATTTTCTGAGTATATGAATAAAAATAAATTTAAATGAAATGATTGGGTGAAAGAGTTTTCTTCTTGGTCAATTGCAAGTTACAAATTCAGATAACATTACTTATCTAAGTTAAATGGTACAAACGCTACTTCAAATACTAAATGAAGAATTTTGCCTCTATCTTAAAACTCAGTAACAAGTGAAGACAGTAATAGGAAGAATATTCATCTGCAACACAGTCTTGACTAGCAAAACACTGATGGAGACACAGTGCACAATCAATATTCATTAACTGATGCTAAGCAGTTTGATTATTCTTTATTTTTTTTTTCTAAAATGACTTTCCATTTGGATTCTTTGTTACTAATCACACACAATCAAAAGGGTGATTTCATGATGTTCTTGCCTTTGTTATATTAATAATTCATTCAAATCAATTCCTAGAACTGACTCCACCCTTCATTCTTTGTAGGCATTTGTGACCTTTACTACTTAACTAGAAGAGTGAATATATGTGATAATAGTAAATAGAAAACCAATCTTAATTTAGTAAAAGTCTGAAGCTATATTCACTAGCTAAAAATGCACTTGTCTGGAATCATTCTTCAACTAGACAAGTTTCTTTATTTTTTACAAATATGCATCTGTACACTGAGATAAATCTACATAAAAGCAATCTAACTATAGTGCTTCAGAGAAATTCTAGAAGCATAGAAGGTGCTATTCATCTTATTCTTAGAGCAACAAACTAAAATGTGACCAAAAGGATCCAGATTCCTGGTACTCAACTAACAGAATTCTGTACCCAACAGTATCTGTAAAATTACTTTCTAGAACTCTTAACATAAAAAAGCTCACAACCAATAGACTCAGAATTGATACATTCCAGAAGGTAAACTATGTAAGGGGCTAATCCCTTTACATTTGTTTAGAAAGAATGTGTGTATGTGAGTGCTTATGTGCACACATTAGTGTGTATGTGTGTGTGTAAAACAATGGATATATAAAACAAAGGAATAAGAAGAAGAATAAACACAGAAAGACAAAGTAAAATCCTGCTGTTTAAAACTTATATATTTTAGGCATCTATTAATTAATTTTTTTAAAACATTTCCTGGATTCTTGTGTGTGTCCCCTGATAGAAATCTTCCTTTTGGTTATGTTGGGATGCTGGCCTGGTAGGACTAACTCCAACTGCCATTGAAACATCAGGCATGAACAAAGAGAAAGGAATGGTGGGAGATTAAAAAGATTCCAAAAATTTGAGCAAACAAATGACTATGATAATCTAATGGACATCATAATTCTCCTATGTAAATATGATAATTTCACTCTGTGCCTGCAGTTGTCTTCTGCTGTCTTACAGAGCATGGGGACTTAAAATCTTACCATGGAATCCGGAAGTATATTAATATTTTTGTTGTATTTATATACACACACTAATTCAAATCATTAATTTCCTTCTGGACTGCTCTGCTCCTACTTTCTTGGTTTCTGGTCATTCTCCTTTATCTGATCATTCATGTTTAACTTTCTTCAAGATACAGCTCAAACTGAAACACATATATTTTCCCTAGCGCATTAGATTTTCTCTTTCCCTATTATAGACTGTTGCTAAATTTACCTTCAAAAAGTCTACAAACACCAACAGGATATGTACTATATTTTGCCCTCTTTAATATTCCATGCACCACTGGGAACTACTTGCCTAAAATCATATTTGATGATTTAATGACCAATTTCCTGCCATTACCCAATGTTTATGTTGCAGAGATATTTTTATAATTTAAGATGGATTATTTAGACTTCTAAATTGTGAGGATCTAGTAATAAATAGTGATAGATAATCTTGTTTCAATTTGCATTATCTGAATGAGCAGGATTTTGAGATTTTCTCTTTATGTTTGTTAGGTCCCTTACTTATTTTTGTTCCTAAATTGCTCATATCCCTTGCCAACTTCTTTTGTGGTATTTCTACTTTTCATGTTAAGTCACAAGAGTTTTTTGGATGTTCTCTATATTATTTCACCGTCAGTTTTAAGCACTGCACATGTCTTTTTTTCAGCCTATTTTTATACAGCTTGTATATACTCATTACAACAAATCCAAACAATAGAGCACTGTAAGAAGAAGTAATTGCCTCTTCCTGAATACTTACTTTGGAAAAATAGGGCTACTTCTTTTTGGCTGTTCAATAATTGGCATATTATACAGTCAGTCACAAAATACATAAACCTTATTACATGTCTTGAATATATTAATGTGTGTTACAAGCAGAATTACCTTTAGAGGCAGGCAAGAGTTTCCACGCCCTGGACTCTGTGCTCTAGGACATTCACTATTGCTCTCTTTCACCTTTCTGAGGTGAGAAGGCCTATGTTACCAAATTAACAACTGGACCTGAGCCTGAGATCCCCTTCTACACCACACTTGAAGCATCTCTGGCCTTTTCTCTGGTTCAAACAGGCTATGCCACAGATGAGAGTATATCTATTTTTGAGTGGTAGCCACATAGAAAATTCAGGTAAACCTTGAATGTGAGGCCCTCATAGTGCAAATGGAGCTGGGAGTATAAAGGAAGGATGAGAGCCTGGGCTTGATTGCCACTGGGGAGATTCTAAAGTAATATTTCTAGGAACTTCAAGCTTTCAGAAAGTTTCCCAACAAAAACAAACAACTAACGCATAGTCCCTCACCTTGGAGGGGACTGTAGTGCGCTGGATTGGCAGAGCTTAATATGGAGATAACTGTCAAAGGAGAAACGTAGTTTATAGAATCAAATCTCCAGCATCACAAAAAGACTAGGAATATTTGAAATTGAAAGGTAAGAACTTAATAAATGACATGACATGCTAAGGAACTAGAAAAGCCACAACAATGATGAAGAAAGAAGAACAATGTTAGAAGATTTAAGTGGTTACCAAATGAGGGCTTAATACCCAACTTAATTATAGTTCCGACCTTCCCAGAAATAGTCTTAACTGGTAGGGCTTTTCCAGTCAGTACCAATAAGGCAATCTATCACAGGACCCTATTCATTCCCCAAAAGAAGAGGAGGTAATCCAGCTAATAAGACCCTTTTTTAAAATGAGATAATCCACCTAATAAGACCCTTTTGTTCCCAAAGAAAGGTTAGCTTACATGATATGATTATTTTCTTCTGCGTATAACTTCTTTCTCAGGCCTTTAAAAACCTATTCCTTTCTATAGCCCTTTGGAGTTCCCCTGTACTGGTGTTAGATGGGATGCTGCTCAATTTATTAATTAATTCACAAAGCCAGATCAATATTTAAAATTTACCTAGTTTAATTTTCATTATTTAATAAAGCTAACTGATTAAAAAATTATTATAAAGCTACATAATCAAGGAATTATGATATCTAGCATAATCCTAGATATTGTGATAAATTGAACAGTAAAGAAACCAGAAATGAAAAATATAATACACTGTTTGGACAAATGTATGAAAAAAGTTAAATCTCAACCCCTACCCCACAGCTTACACCAAAAGTAATGTAAGATGGATTATACACCTGAATTTTAATATTAAAAAAATAATAAAGCCTCTAGAAGAAAGTATAGAAAAATATTTTCAAGACATTGGAACAGGCAAATATTTCTTAAAAGATGATAAAAAAGCATTGACTATAAAATTAAAAAGATAATAATATATTGCCTTTCATCAAATTTAAAAGTCCTATTTAGGGATCCCTGGGTGGCGCAGCAGTTTGGCGCCTGCCTTTGGCCCAGGGCGCGATCCTGTAGACCCCGGATCGAATCCCACATCGGGCTCCCGGTGCCTGGAGCCTGCTTCTCCCTCTGCCTGTGTCTCTGCTTCTCTCTCTCTCTCTCTCTCTCTCTGTGACTATCATAAATAAATAAAAATTTTAAAAAAAATAAAAAAAAAATAAAAGTCCTATTCATCAAAAGGCCCTTTTAAGAAAATTAAAAGGCAAATCATAGACTGGAGCACTTTCACAATCTAAATATCTAACAAAGGATTATTATTCAAAGTACAGAATGAAATCTTACAAGTAAACACACAACCAATGGTACATAAAACAACCAATTTAAAAATGGAAAAGAAGAGATAACTCAGATAATTCACAACAGATAATAGAAATGGCCATAAAGAGGCACCTGGGTGGCTCAGCTGGTTAAGCAGCTGCCTTGGCTCAGGTCATGTTCCCAAAGTCCTGGGATTGAGCCCTGCATCAGGATCCCTGTTTGATGGGAAGCCTGGTTCTCCCCCTCCTCTGCTTGTGCTCTCTCATGTTCTCTCTCTAATAAATAAATAAAATATTTAAAAATGACCAATAAGTACACAAAAAAGTGCTCAAGAATATTAGTCATAAGGGAAATATTAATGAAAATCCCAATGTGATACATTTCATACCCATTCAATTGGGTAAAATTGAAAAAATTGACATTTAGAAGCATTATACCCAACTATGTCTTCTTTGTATCCTGATTAAGAATATTTTTGCTTCAGGGGCACTTGAGTAGCAGTCAGTTAAGTATCCAACTCTTGATTTAAGCTCAGGTCATGACTGACCTCAGGGTTGTGAAACTGAGCCCCGCATTGGGCTCCACGCTGAGCATGGAGTCTGCTTGAGATTCTCTTTCCCTCTCTCCCTCTGCCAGCTACCCCTAGTCACGCTCTCTTTCTCTTTCTCAAAAAAATACATATTTTTGCTTCATATTCAAAACATTTTCTTACTGCTGATGACCCTATTCAAAATACTATAAAAGCATTGTTACATATTAAGATATTTTAATATTATCTAAATGTAGGTGTTGAATAAGATTTTTAAAGTACAAATAATGAGAACATTTGAATTGCTTACTGTACTAGTCTTACTCAAAATTCATTTAGTTTCATTCTCATGTAAACATCTCAGACTGAGATCTAATAACCAAGAACATGCAGATCCTAGTTAGCAGGTTAAAAAGAGGGTGCTGAGTCACAAAAAGAGCAGGAAGTAACTTTAAAGAAGACAAGAATTTAGTGAATCAATGATTGCCAGAAAATCTCCCAGATATTATTTCCTCTGGGTGAATTTGTATCTTCCAAGATTAGTTTCTCTCATGGAAAGAAAAGTATCCTCTCCCCAACCCCTGCTCCAACTCCCAGCCAAAAGCCCAGCATTAAACCCATCTAATGCTAAAGAACAAACTGCATTCCCCTCCATATATTTACTGAAAGTGGAATGGACTTGAGAAGTTAAAGACTACTTATTCTTTCCTCATTCTCACTTATTCTTTCAAATACCCCTACCCAGGCCCTAAGATCAGGAAAGAAAGTGTGGAAAACATACCACTGAATGAGAATCCCAGGCAACTTCAGTAATTTAGATCATCTCTGTTATAACCCCCACAATACTTAAAAGCATCTGCTATACAGAAAAATCTCTAGTGGAGTGTCCATGTGCAAAGACATCTAAAAGCTCAAAGGGAACATGTATGAATTATTAAGGCAGCATTTGCAGCACATAAGATCTGTAGATACTAACAACTTGTAGTTTATCTAAAAGCATATAGCAACAAGATACCACTACTGAAAGCTGGCAGCAAAATCACAGTCCCTGGGAATTTCCTCTGATTTAATTTATGAAAACTTCAGTATTTCCTAAAACAATATAATTACTTTTAAGGAACTTAATTTTTTAAAAGATTTTAAAAATTGTAAAAGGCATAGAATCAAAGCAAAGTTATGTATATCTAAATTTGGAAGAGGAAGCATGATGAAGGGTAACAGAGTTGAAAGGCACAGTGATCATAATTTAATGAAGTTAAAATTTATTATTACTTTTACATATTTATAAAAATCATATGACTGTGTCTTTGAAGACTGCCATGCAAATGAGGGAGCTTGATGAAAAACTGTCATGGTAGATGACATAGATAATGTTATCTTCCTGTGACTTCCTTCGGTTGAATACTTAACATTATGTCACATCTTGCTCCAAGCAAAATCAAATCAAAACAAAACAAAACAAACAAACAAAAAAACACAACTTCTTGAAAGATCTAGAGGAATACACAGCACATGTAGGTGCTGAAGACATTTATTCATCTTTCAAAAATAAGCCAAAAGGGCTTGCAGAAATATATGTCATGCTGAGATAAGAGGAAAATATACTTAAAACTTGGCAAATAAATTAAGGACACTTTAAATTGGGTCTTTATTTTCATTATGAATGAACCAAAACAACATATGTTTAATGATGAATAAATAACAGATTGCACTACATTCTCATTCATTTCTAAGAAGTGAATTTCTTCTGAAAAACTGAAATCTTGGGTCTCCTAATTACCACCAATAATTATGCTTGAGGTAAACCTCATAAGCTGTGATATTAACACTGAATAAATATGTGGCTCCCATTTATCTGGAAGTGGTTGAAAACACTTACTCTTTTTAGAATCATGTATGTGTTTATTGCTTCTAAATATCTTTCCCAAATAAAGGTCAGGTGAATATTTTCTATTTTAGCATCACTAAACACGCCTTAAAAAAAAAAAAATCTCTGTATTTGGCTCACCCAGGCAAAAGATACTCCTGTATTGGTCAGACTCTGGTACAATAAGGCATTTACTAATGGACAACATGTTGCCCGTTTTTTGTTTGTTTGTTTGTTTGTTTTTAAAGGAGAAAATCTAATGAGTATACACAGATCTAGGTCCTCGGCAGATGAATTCTGGGCCCTCTTTTAGGTCTTCTTCTTTTTTTTTCTCTCTCTACAGTAAAGAGGTTAAGATGGCTTCACTGCTCACCAAAAGGTATGCTTCTCTTTTCATGGTTTAGAATTGTCACCTGGCAGGGTTCACCAGCTGGGGACTATATTTTGCAGCCTTGCTTACACCTGGGTGTGGCCATATGAATAATTCTCTAAAGGAAATGTGATCACAAGTGAAATGTGTAACTTCTAGAGAAAAATGATTAAAAAGTAGAAATATCTGCCTCCATCTTTTTTCTCCCAAATGCCAGCTAGATTCACAGGAATCCAAAGCCTTAACAGAGGTGAAGATCTTGTGTCCTTGTGTTATCAACTGGAATAAAACCACTAATGAAACACAACACATGCACTGGAGTGTTAGCAAAAAGAGAGTTTTTAAAATTCTATTTTATTCTACATGCATTTTATTGATGAATGAGCTGAAGCTCAGAGTTTAAGAAGATTATTCAAGGACACACCTAGGAAGAGGTAAAGCTGAGATTCAAATCCAGATCTATACTATTTCCTGTATAAATCTTTCATTGCTGCTGTAACAAATTGCTATAAATTTACTGACTCAAAACAACACAAATTTATGTTATAGTTCTGTGAGTTAAAAGTCCCATGTGGGTTTCATAGGACTAAAATCATTGTACTGACAGTGCTGTGTTACTTTCTAGAAGAGAAACTGCTTTCTTGCCTTCATCAGCTTAGAGAGGCTGTCCATCTTTCTTAACCTTCTTCCTCCATCTTCAGAACCAACATTACCTTTTTTTCCCTCAATATTCACATTTCCCTCTGACTCCAGTGTTTTGCTTTACTCTTCAACTTGCAAGAACCCTTCTGACGGCAATCTCCTCATTTTGGTGTCAGGCACTTAGCCACCTTAATTCTATCTGTAATCTTAAATCCCCTTTTGCCAGGGAATTTAATGTATTCCTAGGTCCCTGGGATTTAGGATGTGGACATCTTGGGGTAGAGGATGGGGCATTATTCTGTCTACCACTTTTCTCAAGCCACACTCTTAACCACTATATAGAGAGCTTCATGACCTGGACCGTAAGTGGAAATGGTGACGTTTATGAAATGATTCCAAGGAATTTTCAAGATAAGATGCGAGAAAATAGAACAGTCATTTCTTGATTGTAAGTTATCTTTAGATAGCTTTCAGCCATTGTCTGAATACGTTTTCTGTTGGAAACCTTATTTCAAAAACCAAATAATTTTTTTCTCCTAAGTCTAAAAAATGGAAGAAAGGAAAGATAGTCATATAGTCATTCACAGTAGGTAGATTACAGTGCAATTTTCAGCATCAATAAAGGGTTATTTCTAAGGAAAGAATCATTAGGGCTTCATTTTTCTCATGTTCATTTCTAGAGTATTCATGTAGGCACTCTCCTACAAAGTAGTTCAAGTAAATATAAACATAACCAGTAGGCAGACTTGTATAAATAAGAAAAGTCCAAATGATAGAAAAAATGTGCACAAAGGGAGTATAAGTTTTATGGTGCTGCATACAAGGGTAAAGGGATGGGATTTGTGAAAATATAGTGTGCTATCAAAAAAGAATCAAGATGTCTTAATAAAAGAAAATATGAGTAGCTCTGCTTTAATTTTACATTAACTATACATGTAAGAAGATTTTAGGGTTTAAGAAACAAATTGTCAAATGAAGTATAATAGAAGACAGATCTGAACATTCAGAAATCATTCAGCCAATTCCAATTCCTAAGTATTATGTATATGCTTATTACACCCTCGATGATGGCCACACATAACATTAAGTTTTACACAGATATGTTGAATTGAGGGAGGAACATTAATTGCCACGCAAAGGCAGACCTAAACTTGGAACTAATTCTCTCAGGGTGTGGTAAAGTGAATCTGGAGTGTAGACAAGTGCGTTTATATAAACTAGCTATGACCTTGAGTCACCACTGAACTTCTCTGTTCTCTGTTTCCTATGTGTAAATGTAGGTTTGGACTTCAGTGGTTTTCAAACAAGATTGCCTCAAAATCATCAAGAGAGCTTGTTAGAAACTGTAATGCTAGTCCCCAGCCTCAGCATTTCTAAATAAGCAGTTCTGGAGTAGAACTCAAAAATTTACGTGTCACACAATTCTCAGGTGATGCCAATCCTGCAAATCCAGGGCCATATTTGGAGATCATGGGAATAAGTTAATAATAGCTCTTTTAGCAGTTAGTAAAGTGTATCTGAGTCACTGCATATGTATTATCTTCCATATCCATTTTTCCCTTCTTTGGTTTTCCAAGGGATTCTTGTGGTCTTTCACACCTTGCTAAGAATTAGCAGATTATGTGATCATTTCAGCCTGGTACCTCTTTAAATCTATGTCAATAGGGAATCCCTAGGTGGCTCAGTGGTTGAGCATCTGCCTTTGGCCCAGGGTGTGATCCTGGGGTCCGGGGATCGAGTCCCACATCAGGCTCCCTGCATGGAGCCTGCTTCTTCCTCTGCCTGTGTCTCTGTCTCTCCCTCTCTCTGTGTCTCTCATGAATAAATAAAATAAAATAAAATAAAATAAAATAAAATCTTAAAAAAATAAAAATCTGTGACAATAATGAAATCATATGTAGAACATGTATTCAACAGAATTAAACGATGGAAGAATGAAAGGAAGGAGGGGTGGAAGAGGAATTCCACTGGACTGGCTTTTTACCATGTGCCTTGAACTGTAATAGATGCTATAGAAGAAGGAAGAAAAATATAAGAATTATAAGTATCCTTGTGTGAAGAAGATTAATAATACATGACTGAAGGCCATAAGAAGAACAAACGTAAGGGTGTGATGGAAAAAGAAGAGAAGAAACCAGATCTTGGGATGATTGAGATATCGAGTTTAAAAAATAATCTGTATGACAAGCAAGAGTTATTTGCTAAACTCTAGAAGTTCCACATGGAAACGAGTAGGATCGAATATACAAAGCATCTTAGGAACAACTTAAATTGTACTATATGAATGACAATAATCATCAGGATAAGAATACTGCAAATGACACACACAGTTAGAATCTTGGTAAAGCCTCTTCCTGATTTCAAAAGATGTGGTCTCTATGGCAGCTCCGTGACAATGGTGCATCTGCAATGCATTACCCCTGCGAGGTGACAATTACAATGGAATACAAAGTGGTCTGTCATCATTAGAATCTGTGATTGCCTTACAGTCTCTGAAGCATTTACTGTTGGAGAGAGCCCAAAAATCCTGAGCTGCTACAGCTCATAAAGGTCAGAAATAGCAAAATGTATTTCCAATTAACTAGTCAAGTATAGGGGGGGAAAAACTGTTGCATTTTTTTCCCCAGCAAAATTCTTGGCTTTTAATCCTACGTAGCCCAAAAGGAAATAATGACAATGTTTCAAACAAGATGAACTCAATATGATAATGAAGCCCTAATGAATCTTACAAGCAAGACATTTGTAGAATTTTCAAGATTGCCATGGCAGCTTCTCATTAGGGCCTTTCTGTGGTTACCAAGTAATTCCAGTAACACAACACCCTGCTGAAGAAGCAGGCCAAGGCAAATGAAAGCATGTGAACATCTTCACTTTTAAATTACAAGTTTGAGAAAAATTTATTTGGGTAGGCCCTTTGGGAAGAAAGGACTACGCTGCATTTATCAGGCAGTTTGCCAGATACTTAAATAGCACGGCACATTCTATACAGTTTCCCCCAACCACATCTGCATCCCTGACTATAACTATTATGAGAAAAATGAAGTACTTCTCAAATTTAGAATTGTCTGTAATAGAAGAGGTGTAAAAGAAGGGAGGAAGGGAGGAAGGGAGGAAGGGAGGAAGGAAGGAAGGAAGGAAGGAAGGGAAAAAAGAAGAGAAAGAAAAAAAAGAAAGAAAAGAAAGAAAGAAAAAGAAAAGAAAAGAAAGAAAGAAAGAAAGAAAGAAAGAAAGAAAGAAAGAAAGAAGAAAAGGAAAGGAAAGAAAAAAGAAAGAAAAGAAAGAAAGAAGAAAAGGAAAGGAAAGGAAAGAAAAAAGAAAAGAACTGGGAATCAACTGTGAATCAACCCATTGCACTCTTTTTAACTTGTTACCTGTGGAAATCAAGTGATAAAAATTCACAAAAATTGTATCTTTTTCTCATTATCTACAATTGTCTAACTAATATGTAAACAATTAATGTAACACTTAAAATAGCCTTCAGGAATCATTTGAAGGAGTTAAATGATTGGACATAAGCATCGGAGGGTTTGACTTAAATCATTAGTAGGGCAGAGTCTCATTTATTTTCTTCCAGGGATCTCATAACAAAAGATTTGTGAATGGAGCACATCATGAAATTTAACTTAAATCTTTCTGCAAAAGAAAAGGAGATAGAGTGTACCTAGCAAAATTTATAATTGCACAGGAACGTAATATTAATACTAAATTTTAATAGTGAGCTTCTTTGGAAATTCCTTTTATGACCTCCCTTGTTTCTGGAATTTAACAAGGGTGAGACTCATGCACAAGTAAAACTCGTGTTTTCCACCCTGCCTATCTTACTGAGGTCTATAAGCTACTGGAACGTGCTATCTTTCTATGCCCCTGACCTTGTGGCTGCTGTCCTCTGGGAAAATCCCCCTTTCCTACCAGACTTTACCCCCTGCACTGTACGGCATACACCCGGGGACAGCTTTCACATCTTGGACATAATAGATTTGCATATTTACCAGAGCAGGTTTCCAGCAGCTAGCAATACATTGTCTTATTCTTAAAAATCCATATACTATTATAGTTTTCTGACAGAAAAAAAAAAATCAGTCTCCTCTGGAAACAGAGCTTCACTTAATTTCATAAAATTACCAAAGAGGTTACAAGTCACTCTTATTTCTACTCCAGAATGTTCTCCAAAGTGAAAAACCCTGGACTGTTGTTAAAGCTTTTGTGTCATTGCTGGGACCACACTGTCCTCCTGAAGAAAATGTGAAATCTGTCAGCGTGTTGCAATCTGTATCACCTGGCCTAAGTTCTGCATCTTAGTTTTAAAGACTCCTTCGTCCACATGGCCCATTTAGCTGTGACCAATCCCACTCTCTGTGGAAATGAGGCACTGTCTTTGGAGCTGGGGTGACAGGAGACATCATGGATCTTTGTCTTTCTATGCCTTGGCAAGGGACCCATATGCACAATAGGTGCCCTCTGTCTTCCTCATCCCCGATCACTGCGTGCATCCATGCATTCACGGAGCTCTTCAGGGGCTTGAATCCCAGTTTAGGCTCAACTGGTAATCAACGCATGGCACTCTTTTTATCCCGCTCTTTCCTTTCTGACCTCACTTATACTTTGTCTTCAACTGTATGGGGATCTCAACTTGCCATCATTATTTTTCAATAGATTATCTCTTCTTGCTCAGGATCCTATTAAGACTAATATTTTACGATCCATGTATTCATTTCTAATATAGCATTCCTTAAAATACAAAACCAAAGATTGTTGGAAATAATATCTTTCTCTTTCTTGAGCAGTAAAGAGGAGAAGCAATATCTCTAAAAGAAAAAACTGAGGAAAACACATCTGGTATGTGGTCTTATGGAAAAGGAAATTAACTGGTATGAAACAAATGAGAAGCAAAAATCAAGCAAAAAAACCTCTCTCTCTACTCTTCGGCAGTTTAACCAGGGTAAGGTGAGTTCTGAACACAAGAATAAAGCAGAATGGATTCTTTCAAATTTGGACTGGAGTACTAAAGAGATTTTACTTTGTATTGATAATATGGTCCAAGTGACTACAGAAGATTATCAAGAATGATAAGAGCAAATATTAAAAATGTGATTTTCTTGATCTAATATAAAGTAAAAGAAAGCAAAGTATTAAAATTCTGTATCATTATTCTTTAGTTTACATAAATTCCCAAATTACAGTTATAACTATATATAATTATTATATATAAATTCATAAAATTAGTATCAGTGGCCTAGTTCTAACAGGGATAGAAATGAAAGAGTTAATATATTAGAAGCGTACTATGCAGAGTATTTGGTACAATGCATTATTATACAGCACTTACCATTTTAGGATTTTCCTTTAACAAAATCTAAGCAGGTTTCCAACTTTAAAGATATGACAAAAAGCTTTGAGATTTTTATTTTTTTATCATATTATTTAAATAAACTAGGTAACTTGTATAATTTGTAACACATCCCATTCAGACTGTTAAGAGATCACTAGGTTAAATTCACAAATATATCTTCCGATGGCTATATGCAGTAGCTGAATATGTGAATGACTTAACAGGAAGAAAAACTGCATCTATAGGAAGAGAAGCGGCCAAAGGATTTCATTTTTAAAAATGTCATTTAAGGAGCCTTCAATCTCTCCAAATCTTGGTATGAAATTGGATGGGAAAGTAGTTCATACTACAATAATTCAAAAATCAAAAACCACTCAGAATGATAAATGAAAATGAAAGAAATCATTCAATAGAAATTACTTTTTTCAATTGAATTCAGAATGGGCAACCTAGCAAAATTACAGAGGCCATTTAAAACAAGAAGCTTACAAGATGAGGTAGATAATGAGAAAGGAAATCAGGCAATCTAGGTAAGCTTCTCAATCAGAGAAAGTTATAGGCCATCCAAAAAAATCCCTAATTGTGACCCATGTGACACCAACACACACACAAACACACACACACACTCACACAGGGCTACAGTTTATGGCAATCCTATTTGCTCTGTCTTCTTATACATTTTTCTTCCCAAATAATCTGATTCATTTCTCATTGTAATTAAAATGGAGAACTAATCTGGAAACTTGTAATCTTCTTTGATATTATTGTAAATTGTCCATGATCTCATTTTTTAAAAAAGGCAACATTTAAATATATAAATATATTTAAATATATAAATTTTTATATAAATTTTAAAACATTTAAATATATATATACATATGTGTATATATATGTGTATGTGTGTGTGTGTGTATATATATATATATATATATATATATATATATATATATAGTTGAGCTTCTACTCCAACAGTAACCATGTGAGAAAAAAAAGTCTGCATGTGCCTTTGGAAAGTTGTTTTACTTCTCTGGTACCAATCCCTTATCAATAAAATGAGATATTATGTATTTTTATCTGAAAGAGGTAGGTGTGGACTAACGCATTCAAGTTAATCAAATGTGCCAACAGCTCTGAAGGAGAGCATGTCTAGCTACAAAATATTTTGTATGTGTTAGGCATCTGAGTTTTCATTTTTAATAAAGTTGTTGACAAGAAGCACCAATCAGGAAGACTATCACTCCATTGCCTGTTGTTTCTGCCTGGTGTCTTATTTATTTATCTTTTATGGCGAGATGAGAAAATACTTTAAAAATAAATCAAGCACGATTAAATTTCAAAATGTCTATCAGCTTAGTCATCTAAAGGTGACATTTTTAATGATTTTTCCCATTATATGTTATGGGAATTGGCATGTATTGATCAAGGATTTTATACTTCTGATGGAATAAAATACAAACAGTGTGAAGTAAATGGCAAAATGTATATATACAGTGTGGCATAGCCTGTGCTCCATGACAGGCACCTGTCAGTATACATGCTAGCTGACCAAAAGTAGCATGATAACGGTTCCTACTATGTCTTTAAAGCACACATCAGAAACTTCTAGCACACAAGTTACATCCAGACAACACATCAGACTTACTTGATCTACCAAAATGTCAACACATTTTTTGTGTTAGCTGCAAATATTGAATAATTCGGGTATTTCAGATATGTGACTGCTCTTTTGATTTTATTCTTTTATAAGAAGAATGAAAAGGAGGAGAAAGAGAAGCCATGTTAGTGTATTTGATAAACATTAAATCTTTATATGGGCAAAAATGGTCTAAAGCTAATTTATCAGTTGCTATTTATCATGATGCTTTTATTATCTTTCTCTCACCCAATCAGCATCACTTCCATTATCTAGATGCCTTCCTTGGCATTGGTGTCTATAACTCCCATATTAATTTCACCATGTAGAGATTAATGGAAAGATTAATATAATAGAAAGCATAAATAAAGCTGGGTTTGATTAATTTACCTGCACTTTATAATCTTCAGTTTCCTTATCTTTAAAATGGTGATAGTATCAATCACTAAAGGTATCAAGAAGATTAAGTGGAAATATGTTTCTAGAAATAATATAACAAAAATTTTTAAAAAATATTTTTATCACTAGTATTTCTTGCTAAGTTATAAGGACAACAAAGAAGCAAATGGTTTGAAGTCTGAATGGTACTAGGAATATATATCACTCCATAAGCCTTTCAGATGAATCAAGATATCTTTACATACCATAAAAGAACAAGCTAAATATGATTCCAAAATCAGCTTTGTGAAATAAAAATTCCTACTCATTATTTAGTAATCTCACAAATAAAAGAAAAATAGCTGGTTATACACTTATATTTGATTTTAGTAAGTCTAATCAAGATAATATTAGGAATAAAGTTTACAACATCCAATATTCCCAACAACCATGATAATGTCTTTCCAAATCCCAAATATACCCCTTCTCTTTCTTCCCTCTATATCAATCTCTTTCATACCAGAAATACAGACAGCAGCATAACTGGTGTTGAAAGCTTAATCTCTGGCAAAGCTATAGAACACCGTGGAATGGGACAGTTGTACTGAGATGACCTAGCAAAGTCGAATCTGAGAAAACAGATTCAGAAAGGTAAAGTTGGGGATTTACTCCAATGATACAGATGCAGTGAAACGCCGGGACACCTGCACCCCGATGTTTCTAGCAGCAATGTCCACAATAGCCAAACTGTGGAAGGAGCCTCGGTGTCCATCGAAAGATGAATGGATAAAGAAGCTGTGGTCTATGTATACAATGGAATATTACTCAGCCATTAGAAACAACAAATACCCACCATTTGCTTCGACGTGGATGGAACTGGAGGGTATTATGCTGAGTGAAATAAGTCAATCGGAGGACAAATATTGTATAGTCTCATTCATTTGGGGAATATAAATAATAGTGAAAGAGAATAGAAGGGAAGAGAGAAGAAATGGGTAGGAAATATCAGAAGGGGAGACAGAACATAAAGACTCCTGACTCTGGGAAACGAACTAGGGGTGGTGGAGGGCGGGGAGTGGGGGTGAATGGGTGACTTGCACTGAGGGGGGCAGTTGACGGGATGAGCACTGGGTGTTATTCCGTATGTTGGCAAATTGAACACCAATAAAAAATAAATTTATTATTAAAAAAAAGAAAGGTAAAGTAATTGATCTAAGGTAGCATAGTTTATTAATAAAAGATCAGGAACTCTAGTCTGGAAATCCTGACTCCTAGTTCAGTAGGTTTTCTGAAAATAGTATGTTAGTTCCATCCACACTTAATTATAAATATATTTGCCACTTTTCAACTAAAGACTTAATCACATATGTTATTGAACACTATCTTCATCACTAAAATTCACACACACATTAAATATTCTGAAGTGCACAAAAATAACAAGTCACTCTTTCCAGTAATTATTTTAGAATACTAATGGAACCAGAATGACCAAGAGGAATTAATTACAGGAACAAAAAAAGAAAAGCATTTTTTGTTCACCTTTGCCCTTCCAGTTACTAAAATTGAGTCCTATTTTCAATAGATACGTTTTAGAGCATTAGAGAGGAATAAAGTATATAAAAATAAAAGATTCAGACTAGAAAACAAATTGGCAAAACATCTAATAAACAAAGAAATCTTAAAACTCAACAAATAAAAACAAATAAGCCAACTATAAAATTTGCACAAGATCTATACAGACACTACTCAAGATGCTATATGGATGTAAAACAACCATAGGAAAAGATGCTCAATATTATTTATCATTAGGAAAATACAAATTAAAACAACAATGTGATATTACTACACATTTATTAGCATAGACTAAAATATGATTTAAAAATGGACAATACAACTTGCTGGAGAAGATACAGAGCAACTGGAAGTCTCATCCATAGCTTGTTTTGCAGATTGTTCAAAAACTAACTATAGTTTACCATATGATGCCTCAATCCTACTCCTAAGTATTTACTTAACTCATCTAAAAAGTTATGTTCACACAGAAACTGCATACCAATATTTATATATACTTTATTTGGGGATCCCTGGGTGGCTCAGCAGTTTAGCGCCTGCCTTTAGCTCAGGGCGTGATCTTGGAGTCTGGGACCAAGTCCCACATCAGGCTCCCTGCATGGAGCCTGCTTCTCCCTCTGTCTGTGACTCTGCCTCTCTCTCTCTCTCTCTCCCTCTCTCTCTCTCTCTCTCTTTGTGTCTCTCATGAATAAATAAATAAACTCTTTAAAATAAATAAATTATATATATAATTTATATATAATACATATAACATATATTATATTAAAGTGTATATATATTAATATATATATATTATTTATAATCTCCAAAAACTGGAAGCAATCAAGGTGTTCTTCAACAAGGAAATATAGAAAAACTGTGAGAAACCATACGATGGAATTGTAACTTTTCAGCTATAATAAGGCATCAGCCATGAAACCACACAAAGACAAGGATAGTTCATAAATGCTTATTTCTGAGTTAGAGAAGTCAGTCTGAAAAAGCTATTGTCTTGTTTTGTTTCACATCACTTTTGGAAAAGGAAAAACTATGGAGATACTAAACACAGCAGTGGTTTGTTGGGTGTTTGGGAGAAGGAAGAGCTGAATAGATGAAGAACAGGAGACCTATAAGGTGATGAAATTATTTTATGTGATTCTGTAATGGTGGGTACATGCAACTATGTATTTTTTAAAGAATGGAACTTTAAAAAAATAAATAAAAAATGGAACTTTACAGGACAAAATCAACCTTAATGTAAGAGAATTGAAAAAAAAATATTTAGCAGGTTGGGAGGTCCCCACATAGAAAAATGGACTGTAATAAATACAAACAACCCCCCTTCCCCAACTCTCTAACTGTATTACAATATAGGAAATAACCTCACTCAGAGGCTTGGGGAAGTCAATGATGTAAGATGTTCAGGAAGTAAGTGGGTTATGAGAATAAAGGCAAGGCAAAGCAAACTGCACACAAGCACTGTATTCCATCTGATAAGGTTGTTTTCCATGGAGTTAGGGGCTAGTTATTTGGATACTGCATAGCAGTTCATGGATAATGTATATGAAAAATTAAGCAAGTGAATTTGCAGAGGATAGAAGTCAGTCTTCTTCACTGCTGAAGTGGGAAGATGGGAGATAGTCCATGGGAGAAGGCTAGAAAGATCCAAAGGTAATGGATCATGCATCATGAGCTCATGTTCAGTTGAATAGAGATATACATGGATATACACACAGAGAGACATTTATGTATGAGTGTGTGCTTGAGTTCATATACATGTATTTCCCTTTCTTTCACCCAAGAACCTAGAAGCAGCAATGTCTCACCAGCAATGATCACACTTACTACCTAGATCTCGGTTTCTAATACAATTTTGCAAAAAAGGGAACTGAAACACTCTGGAGCACTGGAGGGCATGAGATAAGATGTGCCTTGAGTATCTTGTAATGCCAGAACATAAAAAGGGGCTCAAAAAGAAATAAATAATGATTGAATATATGGAAAACAAAGTAGCAAAACACACAAGAAAACAAAAACCACACAGAAGTCAACTGTAAAAGCTCCTGATGGCCAAGGCTGGACAAAATTCAGCCACAAATTTTTAAAAGGATAATTTAATTATAACCTAAAGTATAAAATAAATATCTATTAGTCCACAATGATATAAATATATGACTAAATAAAATTTTAAAAGTCAAGAACAGGGACGCCTGGGTGGCTCAGTCTGTTAAGCATCTGACTTAAGTTTAGGTCACAATCTTGGGGTCCTGGGATCAATCCCTTGTTGGGCTCCCCACTCAGCCTTGGTTGTTTGTCTTTCTCCCTTGCCCCTCCCCCATTTATGCTCTGTCTCTGTGTCAAATAAATAAATGACAAAAAAAAAAAAAGTCAGAAGAATAAACAAATCTCTTATCCTGAAGAATTCCAAGTAATATATGCTGACACTTCACCATCAAGGAGGACAAGCATGTCTCCCCAGTCCTTAAGTATAGGCTGTGCATAGAGACCTCCTCCCAAAGAATACAGTATGGGATGGGGGGAGAAGAGTAACTATAGGGTGAAGAAATAGGACAAATGTGACGTTGGTTTTATGATCATGAAAACATCATCAGTAATGTCATATACATAGCATTTACCCTTGTTAGGAATGTTATGAGAATGGCATTTTACACCTCCAGGGTCTTCCTTCCTACCAAAACCCCATAACCTCAATATCATCAAAGGAAATTTCAGATAAATCCCAATTGAGGAACATTATACAAATTATTTGAGAGTCCTCAAGTCTATCAAGGTCATCAAAGACAAAGAAAAGTCTGAGGAACTGTTATAGGCAGGAGGAACGTAATTTGATGTGACAACGAAATATAATGGGATGTTCTAGTTGGGATATTGAAACAAACAAAAAGATTAAAGTTTTAAAAACCTAAAATAATGTGTATGAAGCATGGGCTTCAATTAATAATACTGTATCAATATCAGTTTGTTAACTGACAACTTTACCACACACTTTATTATTACTAATAAGGGAAAATAGGTATAAGGGTGATGGGAACTCTGTATTATTGTACAACTTTTCCATAAATCAAAATCAATTTTAAAATTAAAACCTTATTTTTAAAAACAACAACAAAAAAATAGATATCACCAGTGATTCTGGAAATCCAACAAAAACCTCTTTTGCTAGAAATACATTTTTTTAAATGTTGAGTTGTGGTTTGTTATTTATTTATTTATTTATTTATTTATTTATTTATTTATTTATTTATGAGAGGCACAGAGACATAGGCAGGTGGGGAAGCAGGCTTCCTGCAATGAGCTCGCTATGGGTGGGACTCAATCCCAGGAACCCGGGATACCGACCAGACGCTCAACCACTGAGCCCCCCAGGTGTCCCAATACATTTATTTTTAATGCCAGATTTAACATTCATTGTTTTATGCCTGACTACTATGGATGGGGTTGGTTTGGATTGTGTGGATATACTACACAATAAAGAAGAAACAATGTAAAGAAGATATGTGCTGTCCTAATGATAAACCTCTATTCTACAAATAGGCATTGAATCAGTAAGCAGTAATTACAAGAAGGAAAAAAGACTGAGTAATTACAAGAAGGAAAAAAGACAAGAAGGAAAAAAAAATTAAACTTATTTTAAATCATTCAAAATGTTAAAAAAAAAAAACAACAATTCAGTTCATAAATATCAATATAAAAAACTGAAATCACCACAGTGTAACATGTAGACTATGCCCTAGTCTGGAAAAAAAGCTATTTGTATATTGTGGTTCAGTTAGCATTACATGCTAGACAGCATATGAGAATTACACTTTCAAAATCCATCTTTCCACACTATCTTTATTTTCTTAGTTGATGACATGGCACTGAATCCGTCAAATTCTAGTCACTTTGCTCTAAATCTGCAAAATTCCATTAAATAATGTACATAGAATACTTTTTAAATAGAAAAACCTTAAATAAATGCTGTTTTCTTTTCTCCATACACAGACCACCCATGATCCTGCATATGCAGGCAAATGATAGAGATAAAAGATCAGTTTAGTAAACATGGTATATTAATCAAAGTACTTAAAACTGGGTTGACTTAGGAAGCCTGTGAACTGATTTAAAGCTTCACAAGTAAAAATGTTCAGGGGTTCAGTATTGCAGTTCTATAGGTGAAAAGGCACATCAAAAAATGGCTGAAATGCTTGATACCACTTAAGTTGCTACCAGCATAAAAACACGACATCAGTAGAGACTGTGTGTTCTCCGCTTTGCAACTGTGCCCCTAACATTTATAAAATAAAATGTTCTTTTGATTGCTTTCTACCGATTTGTATCAATTGATGTAAAATAAATGATAAATCTCTGTAAACTCCCAAACACTTAACAATAGGCAGTCCCCATAGTCCCCTCTATCCATGGTAGTATGGGACCATAACAATTACTGTCCAATTTATTATCTTAATAACCCTTCTGGGAATTTTAACATTTTTTTGTCAAAATTTTAAAAATCCTACCAGTTATAAATGTGCAAGGTAGTTTTTAATACACCAATATTTATTTAATGCACTGTATTTGACAACATATGAGATTATTTCATTTCTTTGTTGACATAGCAGTAGTTTAAACAGTGTTTACCTTCTAGTCATATAATTTATGATCCAAAGAGAGAAAGAGCATCTTTCATAGATCTTTAAAATTGTAACATGCCTTTCTAAATTTCATTTGAAATGAAATGGTGGCATTTTTATCCTCTGCCCTTTCAGTGACATTCAATGTTTCCAGTGTGTTTTTTGGCCACTGTAACTTCCTCTGAGATTTTTCCAACCTTTTTTTCACAACTGCTTTCTTCCTTTATGTCTCTAAGTTTGCCTTCACTTGGTCCTGTCGGCATTATATCTAAAGACTTGTCAACAGTAGTGTCAACATTCCCACGGTCAGCTATTTCTTCTCTGATTCCACTTCTGTTGATTCAAAGTTGACTTCCAGTGTTATCACTTTTTATTTCTTTGCTACACTTTCAACTTTGTTGGCCAATTCAATAACTCATTTCTTTAAAATATCACATGGGCTTATCACTAGGGACAATGAATTAGTACAACTACATGCTAAGTATGCAGAAACTGAGTATGTGTGTGGTGACCAATTTTCAACAGATTTTGAAAGAAGTGAAGGGATGGGTATTGACTATGATGCAGATCTATGTTATTTACATAGTGATTTATGGACTGAGGTAAGGCAGTCAAGTTTGTACTTCACACAATTACTCACAGTTAATATATTCTAACAACTGAAATTTAACCTGTGTTGTCGGGAGATTGGTACTATTTAATCTGTTCTAAATTGAAATCCATGTATATCAGAGCCATACAAAACAGTAATTATCGATAAAAGAATAAGATTATAAAATAAATCCACTTTCAATTAACACTTGTACATATATATGTATATATATATATATGTACACACACATAGAATTTTTATAACAAAATTGTTTCTCAGCAAGTGGCCATATATTAGGATAATCATATATCTTTTCAACAATTAAAGAAATATTTATTAAGCAATTGGAATAATCCTTCTGGGTGGAGAACAGAAAGAAAATTCATCTCTGTCCTCACTGTACTGACACTGTGGTGAAGAAAGTAAGCCATAAATAAGATAAATACGTTATGAAAACTAGGATAATGATAACAACAAAGAGGAGACCGAAGCTGAGAAGGGCAGCGTAGTGTCAGGAAGGTGGTTAAAACTGGCAACAGGATGAAAAGGGAAGATTTAACTGAGAATATAAATATAAATGTGAAGTAAAGATCTAAAGGGAATGAGGGAGTGGGGCTTTATGCATATATTATGGAGGAGCATTTCTTGCAGAAGAAATGCAAATGTAAAGGCTGAGAGTTGAGAGTTGTCCTGTTATAGGAGAGGAATAGGGAAGAAGTCAACGTGGCTGAGTCAATGAGAGGAAAAGAGGAGTAATGAAGGAAGAAGGGATGGAAAACCAGCTTACACAGACTCTCAAATATATTCATAGCATGGTTTTACTCAAAATGACATTACAAATCATGGCAAAGCTTGGGCAGAAGAGTGGCATAAACTTAGACATTTTTACAGTACAACTGACTTCTTTCTTAAAAACAGACTGAAGAGGGGTCAAAGCAGAAGAGAGGTAGTTAAGATTCTATTGTAATAATTCAGGAAAGAAATTAACAGAGTTCTAGACTAACATAGGGGTCTTGCTGTGCTGGTAAATAGTTGAATTCTATTCCTATTTCAAGATTAGAGGTGTACAATAGCAGTTTTTCAGTATCACAGAAGTGTTTGAACAATCCTTTAGAACTGGTTGAAAGAGAATTTGAGATACTAATTGCCTCGAAGGAGGCAGAACTCAAATACTAAACTACATCATCAACCATGAAAGCTCTTTTGCTGCACGGTGTGCAAACATTTTCTCCGACAAAGGAAAGAAATGCATTTCAAGATAAAGTTGCAACAGGAGGAAAGAACATATTTGACTGGAATTTTTCAAGATAATTGTAGGGGTCTCTTCACCTTTGTACAGGGTGTCAGTTTCAGTTCTAAAAAAACATTCCAAGGCAGAGAAGGGATGCTAAGACAGGATAAGAGGCAGCATGATAGCCTCCAGGGAACACTAACCTACAATCATGAGTAAAAGGCAAAGTCTTAAGGCCTCCAGGGATTGATTTCCTTCGAAACAACTTTCTGCTCAATAACTTAGAGACAAACAGCCTGATGCAAAAGCGGAAATTTGTGCTTTCAGAGAGTCCTCCTTGTAGGGACAAATTCATACATACGAATTGGTACCTCCATGTCTCAATTAATTCCAGTATCCACAAGAAAACTTTTTCAACTTCTGAGTATTTGCCTCTTCAACATGAAGTAGAGAATGTAACTGTATTCCAATTGTTCATGGATGATGTACTTTGCACATAAATTTGCACACAAATTTTTGAGATATTTTTAGGAAATGTATATTTAACAAATAGCAAATCCTTTAGGTTGCGGGTTTTATCTTTGTTTAACCAAATCATTTTACTAACTATTCTGTGATGAATACCCTTTATTTCCCCTTCCTGGTCCTTCCTCTCTTAATATATTTTACGACTAATGGAGGTTGTTCACTTTAACACATCCTGTCCTCTGAAGTACACAAATGAATACTGATTTTTGTCAACCCCAGGTGACTCATCTTTGTAATTTGTCATGTCAGATTTTATCAGGCATTTCATACTGGCTTACTGGAAAAGCACAACACAATCCAATTGATTCAACACCAAACAATTTATCATAACGTGACACTTTTTAAATGATGAAGTTCCAGGATAGACAGAAAAAAGTCTTGTACTATTAAAAAACTCATGAGAAAAAAGAAAATAAAACTTTCTCTCGGTTATTCAATGTCTACAAGTGTATCCCTAGACATTCAGATCATTTTGAAAAGAAACCCAGTATTAAGAGTAATGTCCTTGACTATACATATGAATTCATTTCTTGCAGGTTTAAAAGTTGGCTAGCTTAACACAGGACTAATGCGTTGAGTATAGCACATTCCAATGTTTACCCATCAAGTTTACCTTGATTTTCCAAAGATTCAATTCCAGCCATTCAGCACCTGCTAATTATGAGATACAACTTGTAAGTTCTCCTGAATAAAATTTCAGAGCGCTTCCAGGACCAGCACATCATCAAGAAAAGTAGCTAGACTCATTATCCCAGGTTCTATGATTGCAATGTCAAATGAAGCATTATTTTGACTCGTTTTCACTACATCATGCTTCTTTCTTGGCAGTCTGCCAGCAAACAGATTTTTTTAAATAGCTCCCAATGAGATTTCTGTAAATCCCACATGTCAATTACCCTACACATTATATACAGGAATAAAGCGAACAATTCTGATACACATTTAAAAAGACACCATTCACTGTGTATGCAACTTCTTTGAATAGCTGTCTTCCTAATTTACACATATTGAACCATAATGAAAATAGTGTGAAGCATGTTTCCTATTATGGTTAAAGTAGTATTAAGTATGAAGTTTACAACTCACAGCAATTGGATAGAGTTAATATTTCATTCATTTAACACATTATAGGTACTAATAATGGTACTGTGCTAAAGCTGTGATTTCTATTTATTTTTATATCTATCCCAGAAATACAATTATATCTTTATTTTAATGATGTGAAAACTAAAGTTCTGATGCTGGGGATTCAGGCAGATGAAATCTAACCTGAGAAGTATGAGGCCAAACAACTTAAAAGTTAATTATAATTAACTATAATGGATGTTAATATTGGAGAGGGGTGAGAATGGACAGCAAGAGGAATGACTAACTTTAGATAAAGAATTCCAAGGTTAATTAACATTCAGGGGATCCCTGGGTGGCACAGCGGTTTGGCGCCTGCTTTTGACCCAGGGCATGATCCTGGAGACCCGGGATCGAATCCCACGTCGGGCTCCCGGTGCATGGAGCCTGCTTCTCCCTCTGCCTGTGTCTCTGCCTGCCTCTCTCTCTCTCTCTCTCTCTCTCTCTCTCTGTGACTATCATAAAAAAAAAAAAGAATTCCAAGGTTAAAGAATTTTATAGTAAAAATTAAATCCAGGCTGGAAGCTACCAGTTAAAAGTAAAGGAGGAGAGCAAGAAGGAAGCAGTGGGAAAGTTTTCAGCAAGTGTCAAGCACTAGATATGGAAGAGACTATGTAACTGGTAAGAGTTTGGTAGTTTGAACATGAACCTAATGGCGACAGGAAAGTGAATCTGAAAGACATTGCCAAAATGTGGAAAAATCTGTATGTTATGCTAAGGGCAATTGTTATGTACTGAAGTTATAATCACAAGAAGTTCACATTTAAGAAGATCACTCTCACTAAATGGGAAAGGATTAGAAGATGGCAACTCTGAATTAGAGAAACCTAAAAGAAAACCACTGCCATAGCTTAGTTTAAATTGAAATGTTTTACCTGAAATGGTAAGGTTAGTAAGAGATAAACACTAAAGAAAATGTATAGGATGCAGAGACAAGGGTGATGTTTTTCAGACCTGAGCTTGTGTCAGAATCATCTGAAAGGCTTGGTATAATATAAATTGATGGGTTTAGTCCCAAGATTTCTAATCTAGAAGGTATAGGATGGGACCAAGGAATTTGCATTTCTAAATTCCCAAGTGATACTGATGCTTCTGGTAAAGGGATCCCTTTGAGAACCACTGGTTAAAAGAAGGAAACTGGGAAGGGAGCCAGAAAAGTCAAGAGCCATGCAGTCCCACCCTTCTTCCTCACACTGTTGTTGAGTTCAGGGAAAGGAGCTCTCCAAGGAATGAACTTGAAATGAATCCAAATCATTCTCATCCCATCAGGACTCAGAATTCTTTCTTTCCAGAGACCACATTTCCCTACAAACTCTGTTTATACAATATCTAATCATACTCACAAGCTTAAGCTGAGAACTAGCTTTAGAAAGGGATTTTATTCTGGAAGCCACTCATGGTTTGTCTATAGATCACACATGTACAAAATTGGATTAATCATTATCCTTATTTCATGACACAACCAATGCTGAATGTATGGTCTACTTTTACTCACTGTTAACTTAAAAATCAAAATAAGCACCTGCCAATCAATCAATTTTGTTTTTGAGACAAAAGTCAGAACATTGATATAAATCTATACTAAAGCGTCTGATAAACCCCAACTCACATCCTGATTTTTCCTAGCCTGAGTTACCCATTACCTTTAATCTTTTGTGTTTTTTTCATGTAACTTTATGTCTATTCACATGTTTTTCTAAAGAACATTTTTAAATTTCAGGATTATTTTGCTTTATATAAACTATATTATGCTGTATGTTACATTTAAAGATATACTCTTATGATTAGTATAATATTGGTGATATTCAGCTATAATTCTGTGTGTCACCGGATCTATTGGATCTATTGTAACTACTACACAATATTTCATTACATGGATATACTATAGTTTTTCATTTTGCTGTTGTTTCTCTGAAAAATATTGCTGTGAATCTTCTTATATATGTTGGCTATAAATGTATGCAAGTTTATCTTAGCTAGTAACCTAGGAGTAGAATTTCTGAATCATCCTATATAAATGTTGACATTTAAGAGATAAAGCCAACCTTTCCCCTGATTGTAACAACACACCCATTAGTGATTAATGATCCTGTGGATCTGGGGCACCTGGGTGGCTCAGTGGTTGAGTATCTGTCTTTGGCTCAGGTTGTGACCTGGGCTCTGGGAATCTAGTTCCACATCAGGCTCCCCACAGGGAAGCTGCTTCTCCCTCTGCCTATGTCTCTGCCTTTCTCTCTGTGTCTATCGTGAATAAAATAAATAAAATCTTAAAAAAAATATCCTGTGGATCTATATGCTCTTCAGCATTTGATGTTAACAAATGGACCTTTATTTTTTTTAATTTTGACTTCAAATGAGCATCAAATTGTATTTCATGGTGATCTTGATTTGCTCTTCTCTTTCTTGATTGGCTAATAATTTTGAGCATCTCTTTATGTGCTAGTTAACTAAGTGTGTTTTCTCACCTATGGCTATTCCTTTTTCCTCTTGCTACTTTACAAGCATTTGTGTTTTTTTAAATTGATTTACAAAAGGTCTTTAGATAATCTTATTTCTAATTATTTTTATGTATTAATATAATACTTAAATGTGTAGCTTTTAAAATATCTGGATAATGAGAGGTTTGCTTAATAGAACACAATATCAAGTCATATTTAAAAAAGCTTTAAGAAGAATATTTTCTTAGCTTTGTATACAAATACTCATAAAACCAAACAAAGAAGAAAAACCTGACCTGTTTCCTAAATGCAGATAATTAATAAACTTTCCCTTTAAAATCAGCAATAATGAGAAATTTCAACCACACTGAAGAATTTAGCTAAACTGCTCCATAATATTGCTGCCTTGGGCAATCATTTTGTGTCACCAAGTGGCCTGCAGGGACTGGTGACACTAATCTCTTCCTGAAATAATACGTCGCTGAGTCCCAAATTAATCTAAGTTCTTAATGTCACTCCCTCAAAGACCCTTTTGATAAAGTGTCTTTCCCACCTATTCCCTGAGCCTTTTCCTGGTGCACCACTTAAATAAGACCCCTGTGAAGTTTACCAAAACCCCCCTCTTTCTGGGTTGAATTGACCAATCTGGCCTTAGCTCCAGTACCCTAAAGCATTCTGAGAACCCTAACAATGGCACATGACCCACGTCCTGCTGTGTTTTTAGCACACACTCTGCCTTGACCTGTCATTGTAGCCTCTGGAGACATGCCCTCTGCTGTCCCCAGGACCTGTGAGTTATAAACTTCTCCATTTCATTTCACTATTCAATACTAGGGCTCTACTTTACAAATGTTAATTTAAAAAAAAATCACAACATAAACCAATAAAATACTGAAGCCTTTAGTCAATAGTGTAAGATCAGAAAAAGAATTTGAAAGCAGAGGCACTAGAAAGGAGAGAATACAACTTCCCTTTTTGCTTTTTTTGCAGATGATATGACCGTTCATCTAGAAATTTTAATTTTAATTTAATTTAAATTTAATTCTACAAATTTTTAAAAATAATAATTGAGGCTTAATAAATTTGTTACATATGAAAATAACATATAATAGTCAACTGGTTCTGATACCTTCCTCCCTTAGAATTAGTGTTTCCCAATAATTTTACTTGGTTCCTCAGTGAAACAGACTCTTACTTAATCAAGTATAGTCATATCTGGACGTCATTTCTGAAACACAAAGTTTAACAGTCTACTCTCAAACTAGAATCTCTGTCTTCCTTTCTCTCCCTCTCTCTCTCTCTCTCTCTCTCTCTCTCTCATATACACATACACCCTTTACAAAAATAAATAAAATCTAAAAAAATTAATAAGAGTGGTTCAGAGACTATAAGTTTTTACAGTCCAAAAAAGAAAAAACACAGTTACATAGAAATGTTATGGAGAAACACAAATAAGCTAGATAATAAGGAGTTACAAAGTTAACTAACATTAATTATTTGATTAGTACTATTTTATATGTACTTTAATGAATTCTAATTTTTCTAGACTATATGAAATCTTCATATACTTGAAAAATACTTGTTTGAAATAAAAGAACCAAGACATAACTGAAATAATGAGTTATCCTATAGAGATCATAACTTTTTCCCTGTTGTTATTGCCATAAGTATATGTAGGAAACATTAACAATATTTCCAAAAATGGAAATGAGCATAACACAGGGAGGAAAAAAAAAAACTAATGCAGGTTACTGGGCATCTTTAATGCTTAAGACAAGAGGGTAATATGCATTAAATTTTTGAGTAAAAAGGATAAGTAGAAAAATCTATTTTTAAAAGCCACATGCTATTACACTTTCAACATATGCTATACATTTATAGGGCACAGAAGTGATGAGGTAACTCAACGTTTTAATCAAGAAAATCCCCCGGATGAGTATAGCAGAATGAGTGTCTGGTTCAGGGTAAGAAGCAGAATTACATTATTTTAAAATAACAGTGGTAATTTTAATCAAGATTTTTGCCTAAATTTGTGAGCTAAGTGAATAACTGATTACATAATGATCAAAAAAGTAATCTTGTTAGATGATTTTCATATGTCTAAAAATAATCGCTTAAGTTGTCTCTCCAATTAGATCCACATATATTAATAAAAAGGGGGACAGATGTTTTCTTTAAAACTAATTCTTATCAATAGAATTTAGTAATGCAAATGTTGCTACTATTGCATAATTGACCTCAAAAGAATAGTCTAAATTTAAGAATTCTTTAATTCTTAAAAGCATGCGAATAGTTCTGTACTATTTTAACATCTTGCTAGTCAAGTATTGTTTAAAATTGATTCTGTTCCTCCAATAATCAAATATCTACTGAGAATCCATTATGTGCCAACCACTGTTCTGGGTCTTGAGACAAGAGGAGTGAACTAATCATATAAGATTTCCTTTCCTCATGAAATGTAAATTAAAGTGGAAGAAACTAATTTTCAAAATAAAATCAATGTCTATAATATGATAAATGTGAAAGAACTAAGGAGAAAAACGGAATAAAAGAAGTATGCTCACTATGTGTGCTGGGACCACTGTATATACATCTCAGATTTTATTCTTCTACATGACCTAACGAACCCTGGACTTTGTCCCCTTACCCCACATCCTAGCTGCAATGGCCACAGCATGATTTGCCCAGACCATGCTAGACCTGCAGTCATAAAAGACTCAGACATTCCCACTGTTATCTTATCTTTTAATACCTTTGGTTATTCTTAGACTTTCCTCAGAATCAAAGAACTTCCACATGATTCTCTTCATGTGCACCAGAGAGAGAGCCTCAACTCTGCACCCTAGTTCAAGTTCACTACGGGCGATCTGTCTTCCACAGTGACTACCTGTAAAAAATGGCTAGAAGTGTTTGAGAATTTACACCAAAAGAGGTACACTTTGATGAGAAATAAGAGATTACAAACAAACCATTCTAAATTTCCTGCTCATTCTTTCCCTGTTTGTCATTTTCAAGAAGTAGTGATTCCATAGGCCACTTCTGGAAATGGCTTGAGTGATCTAAGAAACAGTTAGATTCCTTGGGAGGCCATCATCAGTTCCACAGGATCTTCTTACACTGCTTTCTTTCTTTTTTCCAGCCTTACTTCCTTTTTCTTACATAATCTTACCTAAGTTTGGTCTCAAGCCCTGTTTGCTAGGCAACTCAGAGATGTTAGTTCACTCCTGTTGCATAAGAGCATTTCCCCAAATTTAGCAGATAAAACAGTAGCCATTTTTAAATTTTATGGGTCTAAAGGTGCTAAGCATTCATTCTAGTGATCTGGACCAGGCTTGGTTGATCTCAGTCAGTTTCTTTCATATCTGTACTTGGAAGGCTGAAGGCTGCTGGTCTACATTAACCTCAGCTGAAATCAGTTGCCTCTAATGCACAAAGTCCTTCTTCCTCCTGGCATAGGCTCATTTTCTTGGTGGAGGCCAGGCTCAAAAGTGTGAATCAAATGTATATGTGCAAGTTCTCTTAAGGCCTCAGCTTGGGATTGGAACCTATCACATGCACAGCAGGCTATCTCCCAAAGCAAGTCAAAATTCATCTCAGAGTCAAAGGGTGGAAAACATCTAATCTCTGTTATCATGGGGACAGCTGCAAAGTCAGATTGTGAGGAACACTGTCAGAGGGATGGAAAAAATCATGGCCATTTTTACAATCAATCTGTTATGCCAGGATAAAAGGGAAGGCCTCACTGAAAAGCTGACATTTGAATAAAAATACGTAGTTGTGGGAGAGAGCTAGGAAGTTATCTTGGGAAAGATCATCACAGTCCTGCAGAACATCCAGGGCCAAGTCTTTAAGGCAAGAGCATACACGGATTATTAAAGGAAAAACAGGGGTGACTGTAATTATAGCAGAGTGGGCAAAGTAGAGGGTGCTAGGATACATATCATTGAAATCTTGAGGTCCTGGGGAAAAACAACTGAATGACTTCAAAGTCATTTTGAAGTCTGACTTCACTGACTGCACTGACTTCATGACATAAAAATCACTTGGGCCTTCCGACTCTCTCAGAAATGAAAGACAAGTTTTCTAAAGCAAATAAACTTTTGTAAAGTTCATTTCAAACTGTATCAAGTAGCTGAGCCATTTCTTCCAATGAAATCTTTTATGAAACTGCTATATGTAAAAAAGTAAACTCAGAACTGATCCACTGCGTCTACCTTTGTAGCAATCTAGAGACTCCCTCTTAGAAACATGTTTTTTAAAATAACTAGACCGGATGATCCTTAAGATCCTGTCCACATGTGTGGTTGTATACGGTAATAAAGTTCTCTATAAACTGCCTAACCTATCAGAAAATTGAGCAGTTGACAGACCATTCATTCCTAGACCTTCCTTTTTTTAAAACATTTTTTAAAGATTTTATTATTTATTTATTCATGAGAGAGGCAGAGACAAAGGCAAAGGGAGAAGCTGGTTCCCTACAAGGACCCTGATGTGGGACTCGATCCCAGACCCCGGGATCATGCCCTGAGCCGAAGGAAGACGCTCAACCACTGAGCCACCCAGGCGCCCCAATCCTAGACCTTCCTCAACAGGTACTATACCCTGTTACAAACAAGTTAGCCTTCAGACCTATTTGTTCTTGTCACTAATTTAAAAAAATCCTCAACCACATATTTAAATGATATATATTATGCTTATTTTAGAATTTCTCTTAATTACTGTTTTACAAGTTAGCTCAAGGTAATATGTCTTAGACCCATTTTCTGAGAATCTCAAAAAGCTTCTGCTTATTTATGACTTCTATGATGTCTAAAAGAAAAAATAGTACTAGTAGGAAAAACCACTCACAATATAATTTTATAGTTTAGTACATTTCATAATAGGTTTATAATTCTGATACAGATGTAGAATAAGCTAAGTATTTATTTTTCACCCAGGGACAAAATTCTATAAATATGTAGGCAACGTGCTGCTTAACTTCGTTCATTCAGGTCAATGAGGGAACAAACAGAAATGATGGAATTTTCTTATTTTTATCCCTAACCACTGCATTTCATTCCTTCCAAAAGTCAACAAAACCAAGAGTCAACAAAAATATAAATATCAATGAAGTACACATGACAGTTTAAAATCTTTAAGCCAGGAATTTCTCACTGTGAGAAAACCTTAAACTACTTCTGTTTGTCTTACACAGTATTTATAGTTGCACTATATCTGTGTGTGTAATATGTCACATGTGTAAAATCATAAAGAGAAAATATGGTAAGATCATTTCCTACAATCTAATGTTTGATTTTAAAATACTTTTTCTGCTAATTTAAAAACCAAATGTAGTATAAACTAGTGTTAGATACAACATTCTATAAAGGAAATCAATCTCTGCCTAAAATAAGTGACTCTCAGTGATACTTTCATTCATCTTAATGAAAATTAAAGAATTTTCATTTGGTCATGATACTTAGATTTTAAAAGAGATGCAAAACGTTAAAACTTGCCATAATCTTCCCAGTGATACCATTTTCTTTTCTGTTCTCTTTGATCTACATTACCTAATTTTAATTTCTCATTTCATAAATTGTTCATGTCTTGATAGATACCTTTTTTCTTTTGATCCAGAAGTACTGCTTTTAATTTTGAAAGCCATTTGTAAAGCATAGCTTTATAGATAATGCCACAAATACAGAGTTGAAAAGTGTCAAACACGATTTCTTTCAGTCCTTAGTAATAATTCTTGACACAAAAAAATTCTTGTCAGCAGAATATTGAAGATAAATAATTTCCTTCATATTTCTGCAGAAATGCACAAAATAAACCTTTGATCTAAAATGACATTTATTAACCTGAATGTGAGATTAACCATAGCATTTGTCCTGAATAATATTTTATACTCATCTAGGAACTTTCATCTCAGACTAAAAAATGTAAATACATTAATTCTGTAATCCTTATAAGACTCCTATGGAGAGGTATTAACTTTTAGCAGTCCCTTATGAAGGAAGAAACCAAGACTTGAGATGATCCCCAAGTTATACCAAAAATTAAATCTGACTATACAAAAGAGATTTGAGTTTGTACTTCTAGCTTTCTCTTACAAAGTTACAATTTTTGTCCGAAACAGTTAGTTCTTTTTTTAAAAAAATATATTTTTTCCTAAAAGCAGAACATGTGAAAGCATTTCCTCTCCAGTAAATCACGCAAAGATAATAATCCCTTCTAAATATTAAGATTTGCCAATATATGGACTTGTGAATAGTCCTACTAAAGAAACTCATGGAATATTTCCTTACTCACCAACTAGGAAAGAATGGGTAAAAGCTTGTAATAAGGCAGGATCTCAGGGTGTGTGGACATTAACAACGTAAGATCAGCTTTCATGTGGACATAATGTTTTCTTAGACTATTCAGTGCAAAAAGTGACAGAGACAAAATGCCAGAAGTTGAAGGTTTTGCTTATCGCATTGCTGTGAAGACTGTCCGTACTGATGTTTGTAATTAAAAGTTATAGTTAGAGCAAGAACAGCTCTCCCCTTCCAACTGCAGGCGCAGATTCATCTAAACATTTAAGATTGTGCTTCCTCAACAGAAAATCCAAGGAGTCATCTCTCATCTCACAGCCTATGTCAAATACAATATGCTTTTTACAGCACCGTGTCATCCTCAGAGTACTTAGCAAGCTGTCCCTTTATATTTCTTTATGGAATTATGTAACTATCTGTCTTCCTTACTGGACAATAGGCTTCATGAGGATGGAGGTGGTATCTGTTTTCCACATTATTCCCAGCACTTGGTACAAAATCTTTCACTTATTAAGCATCAAAGTAGCAATACATCAAAAAACATTTCATTTGACTAGGATACCTGGGCAAAATGAGCTCCAGTCAAAGATATTTTTTCCATTACATATAATGTAATACAGTTATGGTCAAACATCCCTCCCACTGACCCATATAACGTAACGTGCTGGTGGTGTAACAACACTACAAGCATATTTTTAGCCTTAAGATGACTTTTAGAAAATGAACCAAATACTCTACTGAAAGAGTAACATTACTTCAAATTTTCTCTGAGGTTATCATACCACTAATGAAATAAAATATCGTAAGTTCAATTAATTTAGTGGATCCCCTGAATAAAACCCAAGTATAAGGGGTAATTTTACTCTCAAGTTTCTCTCATACCTTTTCATGTACCTTTTTATTAAGTTGCTTTAGAGTCTTTAGGTGAGGAAAGGTGAACAGATTCCCAGAATGATGTTCCAGAGACCAGTGTAGTACCTTTCAGACGAGCTTGGAATTTCTCAGACCCCAGAAACTTTACTAAACATCTTATTGGGGATCGAAAGAATTTTAAAAGAGACAAGAGTATCCTGTTCTATTACCTAATTTAAAATATTCTGTGTTTCATTAACTTGCTTAAAGATGCTTTAAAAAGCTTGATGAATAAACAATTACAACAACAACAAAAACTGCACCAACTGGTACCCTGCCACAGAACACAATGTTGGAAAGGAAACAGGACTTGGATTCTGAATGTAACTTGGAAAAAAACAATTTGTTGTTTAAGAATATTTTCTTGAACATCTGCACCTCCACGTACATATGTGTGCCGATGAGTGTACATCCTCGAGAGCACTGCAGACATCTACGAAGGCAAAGTACAATTATAATGCACATCATTGATTTACTATTGCTCTCGAGAGCTGCAAGCAGTCCAGGTCTGGGTGAGCACAGGAACTCAAGCCTTTGCCATCTGAGCCTGGTGTCCTCACTGCAGGGCCTAGAGAAGGCTGTGCTGGAGGATTGCTTTTGGACTCCCACACATGTGGTTTCATAATTTCCCAGTACCTCGCTTGGTTTTTAATCTATTTGAAGTATGAAAGCCTTTTTTTTTTTAAATTTGAGATATCATTCACTGAAAATAAATTTATATGCAAATATTAAACATCTCAATACTAACTCATAAAGGCATTTATGGTGTTTAATTAAATAGTGTGAGGTTGGTGTGTATGGTTTAGCAGCGCATGCTAATTTAGGATACATTCAGTTTCACAGGCACATCAACAGAATATCTTTTGCATAATATGGGGTGATTTGAAACAGAATCTTCTCGATACATTTTAGATATTGTAATGAATGCGGATGATAAAGCCATATGAAATTAGACATCCACATGACGAGATTTTCCCTTTTTTGATTTTTCTGCCAGTTGCAAATATTGTGAGTGGGTCTATTTTTATATTTAATCAGGGTAAGTGCATAAGGAAAAAAAAAAAAGCCTCCACATAATATCCTGTCAGTAAAATTAGTAAAACCTGGAAAGCAATTTCCATTTTAGTATGTGGATCAGGAGATAAGATGCAATATCGGTTCATTTTCACTATAGCAAAAGAAAGTGTAATTTTCAGTTCTCTTCTAACTTCTATTATCCACATGGGAGCTGTTATTATCTACATAATGTACTGAGGCATTTGCAATTAGGCTTACTGTTCAGATTAGTCTCCCTTGGTTTCAAGTCACTTTCACTTGAAACGATAAAATTAAATTAGCAGTTTTACCCAGGTCAGTGTGAAGTTTCTCCCCATGGATTTTCAAGCTATTGTTGCTCTGTTACAGTTTTCATATCATAACATGGGATGCATTTGGAATACAGATATTCTATTCCATTTGCAGGAATTTTTAAGAAGAGGGCAATATATAATTTTTGTCATTCAATTTCTCCTGGGTAGCTATTGTGTAAGAGTTTAACACGCGGTTGAACGCCTTGCTTTGGAGTTAGTTGCATCCTCTTCTTTTGGTGTTTCAAGCCATGTGATGAGATTTATATTAAAGTATATCGACATGATAAAAATAATACTGAATCCTAAATGTGAAACAAATTGCATTCGCTCCTTGAAACAGGAGACGGAATTACTCTGAAATTACTAGGAAAGAACTAATCAGTTTCTTTCTTCCTCTCATTTTCTGTTTCTTCCTATTCTTTTATTTCCTCTCTTTCTCTCTGATATACATTTATTAAGTATAATCAAAGGATTGTTTTTTGTTTGTTTTGATTGTTTTGTTTATTTTGGCCTTTTCAGAGTAGAGGAAGTCCAGAGGGGGACTTTTTAAGAAGGGGGGAAAAAGGTAGTGTAGACACCTAAAGAGTATTTATATTCAAATCACACTGCAGTTAACTGATGAAAGGGGGAATAAAAGGTGGAATTGACAAAAATTGAACATCCTCAACAATGGAGGTAGCTGTATTTTTGCCCTGCTTACTTAAAAGAGTAAATAAACTTGCATCCTAGGCTCTTGCTTTAAGGAATTCCCTTTAGTTTCTCAATTACACCTGTCCCTTCAATCTTCCTCTATTTGGAAATTCCTTGTCTCATTTCATTGCTTGACTAGCTTTTACTCTTCCTTCAAGACACAGTTTGTCACTTCTGCGAATCCTTCTCTAACATCCTCAGACTAATAGGATGGGTGCACATCTTTTGGAATCCTGCAGCACCATGCTCTTTCATCTGCATGGTAACTGCACATTGTTCAGCTCATCTTTAAGGCATGAACTGCCTCATTCATTTCTATATGCCAGAGCTTTACAAGTCATTTTTAATAGAGTAGAAAATGAATAATTATTTGTTCAAAGACTAACTGAATAAATGGATGAATAATTAAAAGATAGGTTAGGTAATTTTTTTTTTTTTAAGAGAAGTAGAAAAAAACTGGCAACGACAACTAAGCTTCAGGTGAAAGATTATTTAGGTTGTCCCAAATTCTTCCAAATTATTTTTCATCTTTCCTTACAAGACACACTGTTTTTGACTCAAAGATCATATCAGGCTCTGTATATGTGGGTGTGTGTATTCATGCGCACGTTTAAGAGAAACACTGGGACAGAAAAACAGAGAGACTGTGGATGCTTTTAGCAAGGTAACTCATCTTCAGTACATATTCCCTCTCACTCCCTACTGCATCATATCTGACCATCTCATACATTTATGGTACCTGACTATTTATAAGCCTTTGAATTTGGAACCCTTATTCTTACTATATTATGGGAATAACAATGCTCCAACAACAATGGAAAATTAGACAAGAAATAATTAATTTGGTGATTTTTCTTTACTAAAAGACTGATGACTGTCTTAGTTTGAAAATTCTAATCTTCTGACATTTATTTTTTTTTAATTTAGAGACTCAATTTCAATAAAAAACTTCTCAGACAAAAATAAAACAAACAAAACATACCCATAGGTATACAATCAATATCCAGAATTTTTAAAATCAAAGATCCAATGTTATTTCATAATTGGCTTGATAATAATACCTGACTAGAATTTACATAAAATCAGTTTTGTTATTTATTCCATTGAGTCTAATACATTTACTGAATGTTTGTACATTTTGATGCAGAAATATTAATGTCGTTCACTTTGAGGTGTTGCCAACATTTGAAATGTGTTTCAAATTTTCCTAAATTAAAAATGAAAGTAATCTAAATTCAGAAATTCAACCAGACCTAAGGATTTTAATCAACATAACAAAGAGCCATATAAAACAAATATAAAACTTCAAATGTAAATATAGCTGACTAGGAATATTTTTTTTAAAAAAGAATAAGAAATAAAGAATAAAAAGGAACACCTCCTACTGCTGGTAGAGAAGGGAGGTTTTTATTTAGTAATGTTACACAGGCATTCAAAATATCCTCCCTTGGGAAAGCTATTCTTAACTTGAATCCAGGAATGAATATGATTAGTGTATTTTGGTTACTATGAATTTTTGTCAGGTTAAAAATTCCCCTAAACCATTATTTTAAACAACCTCTTGTCAATTTGCGTTTGACAAATATTAGGAGTTTGACATTTTATTTTGGTCATGCCTCAAAAAAGTGATAATATTTAAGTTAAAGATAATTATAATGGTGCCACCTTAATTTCACAGTCTTTGTATTTTCCTCTCTATACATGCTCACTACTTCACATATTATTGTCTTCTTTGATATTAACTAGATAGCTAGGATTATGAAATATGGAGATTTCAAATGTAAATAAAGCATATTCTTTAATATTCTTTAAAAAGTGATTCTCCCCAAAGTGTTGTCTTACCCAGTGGATCTTACTGGTCATAGCTGCTTCCTAAGGAAGAGGGTGAAGTTGCCCATGACATGTGAAATCCTTCTAATCTTTTTGTCTTTCACACCATGGTTGAAGGTGTAGCTCTAGCTTTCATTTATGTATGAATGGAAATTGAGATTTTTTTAAAAGAGATTTTGTTTATTTGTTCATGAGAGACACACAGAGAGGCAGAGACACAGGTAGAGGGGAAGTAGGCTCCCCATGGGGAGCCTGATGCGGAACTGGATCCTAGGACCCTGGGATCACCACCTGAGACAAAGGCAGATGCTCAACCACTGAGCCACCCAGGCGCCCCTGGACATTGAGATTTTCAAAAGAATACAAGTCTAAAGATTTTTTTTTTTTTTAATTTTTTGTGATAGTCACAGAGAGAGAGAGAGAGGCAGAGGGAGAAGCAGGCTCCATGCACCAGGAGCCCGATGTGGGATTCGATCCCGGGTCTCTAGGATCGCGCCCTGGGCCAAAGGCAGGCGCCAAACCGCTGCGCCACCCAGGGATCCCTAGAATACAAGTCTAATTAAAAAAAAAAAAAAAATCTTGTCATCAGCCTCTTTTTGGTTTTAATCATGTTCATTGCATATGAGATAATCTTATTATATCCAGAGATACCTCTTTATATTGATCTGAATCCTGTAAGTTTAAATTCACAGACATGTTTTGTGTGTGTGTGTGTGTGTGTTTTTATGTTTTTCTTTTTTAAAGGTCTTTTTACAAAACTAGATGCTACCATGGAAGACCTACTACAGTAGCCAGACTCTACGAGAAAAACGAGAAATTCAAAACTGTCAGATATATGCATATGCACAAATTTACCCAGCTGCACTGAATCACAATATTAAAGGTCAGAATAAAGGTCTAATCACTAAGAAATTATTCATTTTCCTTAAAAACTGCATAATCTATCTTATTATATTACTGCCTAAAATTGTTTTCTGCAAATGACTGACATAAAGTGTGCTTTACAACCCATAACATGCAGTGTCATAACACTGCTATAGTTGGCCGGGTCTGAAAATTTAATAGAAGCTCTTTACAAAAATAAGTTTCTGAGAATACTAAAATACATTACAGGTTTTAAAAGTACACTTTTTAAAAAAAGTGTACTTTAATAAAGAAAATATGATGTATTTATATAGAGCTCCCAACCAAGCAAAAAATAGGGCCATCAATTTTAGAGCAGTTGAAGATGAGTGCAGCTTCTTGCACAATGAATGGATAGAAGGATCCAGTCAAGTGAACTTTTTTCCTCAGCAAGCATATCAGAAGATGACTTAGTTTTCAGACTTGTCAATGCATTAATTTAAAAGGCTCTTATCTTGCTGTCCCAAACTCTCTTCTAAGCCAGTATCTTTCTGAATGGTGCTGAACTTTTAACAGAGTAAAGGTGCTTTCTATGCAGTAGATGAAAATGCCTACGGCAGCAGAAAATCAGCCAAATAATAGTAAAGCGCAACTATCTCAATAGGATAGGGACCCAGCTATTTGTGAATCTGTAATATTAAATCCTGTCTTAGAGCAATGTACTTATTCAGTATACACTGATGTAAATATAAATACCCTGAAAGTTAAATGATAAAGTTCATGCAAATTAAAGAAACACTGTAATGAATAGACCTATGGTATTTTTTTCCTACTTTTACATCATTCATCCCAGTAAGTGTTTAATAATTAAGACATTTTGAAATTTCAAATTTGTTCACAGTGTAAACCCCCAAATGTAGGTAGAAACAGCAGTTTTTATTCTGATCACAAGTACAACATTCTCTATAGATAATTTTAAAAATAAAAACCAACTGAAATCTAATAATCTCAACATGACCTCCCTTGGTATTCCTTTCTTATATTTATTTTTATGTATATTTCATACAATTCCTTTTAACCTATAAAATGTATATAATTATATTTATTACAATTGCTTAATATATTTTTAATTTAAAATTGCCAATGTTTGTTATACTGATAAAAACGGTAATTCAATATGATTTGAGTTAAAATATGTATTATACTGGATACATAGTCTTTTCCTGCTTTCTCATTTAACATATTGTCATCATTTAAGCATATTCTGATTTGATGAAATATTCTTTGCATGACTGATACCATAAGTTATTCAATAATTACCTAAACTTCTATCATTTGAGTTCTTTCAAACTTCTCATTTTTTTATACTATGAATTCTTCAAATAAGTCCCTAGGTATTTCTTTAGGACAGACTGTTACAATTACCAGGCATTAAATCTTTAAGTATCTTGATCTACACAGCCAAATTTCTTTCCAGGAGTGCCACAGCAATATAGATTGCTCTAAGCAGACTGTGGATATGGATCTCAGCTACCTCTCAACAACAGCAGTACAATTTATACATTCCAACCATTGCTTATATCATAGATGAAAAGCGGTTTTGAATGTGATGAAACAGAGGGATATACACACTATTGTCAAAACGTAAGTTTAAGGATGTCAAGCTAAGCTTTTGAGTTTATTTCCTGTCCTATTAAAAATCCAGCAGAATGATATGAAGAATTTGAAAAAGATGGGCAAGCTCAAGGCATCAGGAAATTGGGAAGGAAATCGTGGCCATGCTCTCAGCAGGCAAGAGACGTCAACAGATTTCTCAAAGACTGAAAACTGAGGGAATAGTGTTGATTGTTATGCCGCACAAAAAGGGGCTGGAGGGGTGACCTTCATTACTTGACTTAGTTTATACCCTATGAGACATGAAATCAATGACTGCACTTTCAATGGAGGGCAGGAGTAGGAGAGGTGGCATTCATTAAGGATCTATTGAAACAGTCAAACTTCCCCACGTGTCTTCTTGGTTCTTTGTCCAGAATAGTCACCATGCAGGACTTTGCCAATTACAGGTAAGTATTAAAAAAAAAATACCAGTGATAATAAAAAGTGATTGAAATACAGCCTGACATAGAGTATGGAGGGAAGAATCTATGGTGTAATCTAATAAGTGACCTAGTTCCTTAATTGAAGCCTTAAATATTTTAACATTTCATTGTGGAGAACAGAATGCAAGCTAATCTTTGAATATTCCTTAAAATAGAACTTATTACTGGCTAAGTGTCCCTGGATGTGCCTAATCCATATACACAGTTTCTGAGTATTTCTATTGTCTTATTATTAAAAAGAGAGGAAAATTGAGGGTTAGAGAAAAATGAAGCAGGAAAGAGAAAAAAAAATCTAAGATAATGAAATACACAATCTAATGTTAGGATAAATGGAAATTATGAAGAAAATGAAGGTAAAAATGAAAACTAAACTTGATTTAGTAGTTTCAGTTAAATTACAGAAGCTGTTTTAATGATAAAATAAGAGCAAGAGATACTGTGAAATAGGAGTTATGAGAGAGTGGGAAAGAACTCTTGGGAATTAAAAATATAACTGCAAAAAATTAAAATGCCACAAAAAAATTAGAAACCTAAAAGGTTAAACACCCCAAAATGTAGAACAAAAGACAAGTAGAAAATACAGGATAGCTAGAACATCAATTCAGAACATAAATTCAGAAAATCCAACAGTTTCAGATGAAGATAGACTGATTGTGAGAACATTTATACCATTTTCCTAGATTTTAAGAGACATAGGCTTTTTAAAATCACCCTTCACACTTAAGGAGAAATACATGAACATATATGGTGATAAAATTTATGAGGATAGTACTGAGGATAAGGCAAGGACTCTAACATGTCTATAGATAGAAGAAAAAACAAAACAAAACACCAAGAACAAAAGCAGCAAGTGACATCAAAGATTGAGATATGGGCACAACCTAAGTGTATGTTATAAAGGAAGAAAAGAAAAATACAGGCAATAAGTAGGGAGAGGGAGTGACAGTGGGCAAAAAAGAAAGATAGATATCATAGCACATCCTTTGGTTCTGAATTGAACAATATTTATTTAGCCATTATAATACAAATCCTAATAATTATGTATTTGACCCAAACTGGCTCTCTGTACATTTTATTTATATACCAGTAACAAGAGAAATGGGAAAGATGATAATAAACTAATGGGGACAAAAAATATCACAGAGTTAAATCAGATTATTAGGACCAAAGAATAATCCCAAATACTTAAAACAATATTAAAATGAAGAGCCACATTTCAAAGAACCTGAGAAGAGATATCACTTCAGATTTTTATCTGAATAACTTCCATAAAAATATACAATTTTAGTAGAAAAAAATAGCAGGTTAAGCTTTGCTTTATCAAAGTTAATTAAAAGATGTTGATTACACATAGAAAGTTTAAAAAACAAATGTAATTAAGTTCTAAATGTTCAGTGTGCAACCAATTTCTTTCTTCCTGTTATTTCCTGCATATTCCTTCTCTTTATAAAGAATGTAGTGAGAAACGAAGCCAATAGAATTACCTGCTTGTGTGTAAAAGATGAAGATGGATGTATTTTCAGGTTCCTAGTTAAACAACTCTGAGACCAACAAAAAAGATGCTCAAAGTTGGCTGCAGGAAGTATTTCCTCCTAGAAATTAAGTCTGTAACCAAACCACAACAGTCTACATGTCAAACCTAAAAGTAAGATCATCAAGATTCATTCTAAGATCATCGCTGTGCTATTCCTACCAAAACAAAGCTATTCTATCATCAACTCTGCTTAATTCCAGTCAGTTCTTTACCTTGAAAAATCTACCTAAAGTCACCAAACCCAGGTCCTGAACCTCTTGAAATAACCTTCCCTATCCTCACTCTGCCAAGTTCGTGTTCCCTCTGCTGCAGTAAGTTTAATAAATTTAATTTTGCTTGATCAACAGATTTTCCTGTTAATTTTATAGTAGGGTCGTCATCTTCAACATTCTGGAGACCCCACCAAGATCCAGTGGAAACCACCTTGCTGCCATGGCTTAAGACCAACTCTTGAGAAAAATGTCCTTGAGGTGTCTAGAGCTTTCCTTTTACAATGCTAAGCTATGGTTTTTGCTGAATACAAAGTGCTATACTGGAAATCCGAAACACTGAGTTTATTGTGTATCCCAGGAATGTATATTTATGTTTGAAGAATCTTTTGAAAAAATGATCACTTTCGAAAATTACTTTGTGAAAAATCTGTCATCTTACTAATGACACCATGTGTCTCTCTCTACCTGCCTTCATCTCTTTCAGTTGTTTGTCTGTAAGAGGAAGTTCACAAGGCAAAGGACAAATATAGGTCAGCTAAGTTTGTCTTTCAAGTCAGCTACAAGGAATAACAAGTGCGAGGTCACACAGCCTAGATTCCTTATCAATCAATCTTTCATTTGACTTATCTCTCAAATAATTGGAAAACTTTTCTCGAATCTTGATTTGTTTATGGGAGTCGGGGTACAGCAAAGATCCACGTAAACATCATCTATTATAAGAGGCTGTATATTTGTCCATTCTCCAACTGAAAAAGGAACAACTATTAGGTTGGAATCCTGCGATATATGATACTTACACAACATATTTGATCAAAGATATTTTCACGAGTTTCTTTCATTCTAGGTATACATCTCCTCTTGACCAGACTCTGGCCTCCTATAGGATTCTTAATATAATTCCAATTCTTATTATTTTATTTCTAAATAGCAAAATACAGCAAATATAATTTACAATTAATTGGTCACATCGGAGAACTTCCAAAATATAAAAAAAAGAAAGTTCACTGAAAGTCTTCTTACAAAACTGAGAATAGGGAATAGCAATAAATTAAAACAAGCTAATTAAAAATGAGCACAGGCTCTGAATATGCATTACACCAAAGAAGATCTACAAATGGCCAATAAGCACATGAGAATATCCTAAACATCATTAGTTATTAGAGAGATTCAGTTTTAAACTAACTAGAATGGGATATCACATTATACCTACTGACATGACTAATAAAAAAAGATGATATTAAGGATGGGAAAACATGAACTCTCATATAGAGCTGGTGGTTATATAAAATATAACGTTACAGCCATTTTGGAAATAGTTTGGTATTTCCTAAAAACATTAAACACAGAATCACTATGGGATCTTACATATAAGATTCATGTCAAGAGAAATGAAAACATGCATCCACTCAACATGTCTATACAAATGTTCATGGCAGCATTGTTCATGATAGCCAAACTATGGAATCAACCCAAATGTTTTTAAATAAAAAAATGTATAACTAAAATGTAGTATATTTATAGAATGGAAACTTATTCAGGAATAAAAAGGAAAGAAGTACTGATACATGGTACCATAGGCATGAACCTTGAACCCATCATGCTGAGTAAAAGAAGCCAGTGACAAAAAAAAAAGCCACATATTTTATCATTCCATTTATATGAAATATCCATACTAGACAAAGCTACAGAGACAGAAAGTAAATTAGTGGTTGCCTATGGCTGGGAAAGAATGGAAAATGTCTTATAATGTGTATAGGCTTCTTTTTGGAGTAACAAATGTTCCAAAATTATATTTTCATGATGTTTGGTGTTACACAACACTAAGTATACTAAAAAACACTGAGCTACACATTTTCAATAGGTATATGGTATATGAATTACGTCTCAGTAAGAGTATCCATTTGTTCAGGAAGGATACTGACCATAAGCCCAAAGAGATAGGTTGTTCAGCACTCTAGTTCGACAGTTTTTGTTACTAATTGCTGGAAGTATAATGTATCAATTTATGAATATTAGTTACAGACCAAAAACTCTACTCTAGCCAGCTTAAGCAGAATGGCATTTAATGAATATTAAGTTTCTTCAGAACCTCCACATGGGCTTTAGAATCAGACTTGGTAGAAGGAAGACTGAAAAAAAAAAAGAAAAAAAAAAAAGAAAGATCTTGAGTTCCAAAATTGCTTCCTTAAGGATTCCTTAGGACAGGTAAATGATGTGGATGGAAAACCCAAAACTGTGTTGCATTTGGATCACCCTAAACTACAGCTTGAACCCATGTTTGTCATATACTCCCCTTCCCATAACACATAACATTATTACTTGCCACTTCTACTCTTTCTTCTGTCTTCCTTTGACTCAAGTCAAATGGAAACCCTTCAAAGGCCCTTTACAGTTAGCTTCTCTAAATGAAAAAATCCCTCATAGTTGATTTTAAGTCATGATCTCTTTCAGAATTAAGAACTATTGAGATGATTTTCCTAAGCTTAAAGAAGAGACACAAAAAATTCACAAAGGAATCTAGGAGAGTTGTGAAGATGGTATGGATTCCATGATACACTGCCCAAGTTTCCCTTCAGGAATTAAATCCTAACTGGTTCAAGATCACCTGTCACCTTCAGGAAGAACATGCCCAGTGTAGTATGCTCATCTTTTTCTAATTTCTGAATTCAGAAACTCTTTCTTCCTTTTAAACATGAACATTTAAAACTAGTTTGCCTTTCTAAAATTATTTAGGCATATCCCACCCATTTAAATATAAAGTTTTTAAAAATAATTTAATTCTGTTTTAAAATTTTTCACTTTAATTTTTTAGATTTCTGAATAACTTAGAAATATATTTTCACGTATTCCAACTTAAGTACCTTTGTATACAGAGGATATGATCTCTATAATTTTTGTTGCTGGTATTTGTTGAGGCTTGCTTTATGACCTAGTGTGTATTCAATTTTTATAATGTTCCAATGAAACGGAGGCTCCCAGGTCAACAATTAATTTAAAATAATTCTTAAAAATATTTTATCCACTAGGGGTTGCCTAGAGCCAAGGTATTGGTGGGTGATTGGCTATAAATGACACAAGAGAACTTTTCAGGGTGATGAAAATGTCTTATCTCTTGATTGCAGTAGGGTTTCATGGATATAAGTTATAGCTCAATAAAGTCGATTTAAAAAATATTTTATCTAGTATTTTTAGTAGCTGTACTGGAAGCAATTTTGTTGGGTATGTGGCCAGCCATATTGCCTTAAAAATCACCACCAAATGCTGCAAAGGCAGACTGACAAATTGCAGGTTGTGTTTAGAATGTCTACAATGATTGAAAGGTTGGAGAATGTAGATACCACACACAAGACAAGTTACAAGACTACTACAATCATGCAGGAGTTATAGATCTGAGCTAAATCACCAACACTAAAATAGGAAGAGAATGAGTTGGGACATGAAGGACAATGTGCTGGACTCAATTGCTGGTAAGGTATGGAGGAAAATCCCCTTTGCCAGAGGGGAAAGCATGATGAGATTACCTCATTGTGATACAGCTTATTACTTCAAATTAACACATCCATATTAAATAATTCACATTGGCTGAGTGGGCAGACCCAATGTAACTCTATATTATTATTTTTCTAAGGAGCAAAGACAGGGAAAATACAAAATAAGTCCCTCCCAGGGAAGGTAAACGACGAACGCTGTCTCCTGGGGACTCTGGCATCTTTGGCAATGAGGACCTGAGGAGGCAAGAATGTATATGAACAGAAAAGTGATGGAAGAGAAGAGGTGGCCTGGAGACAAATTTCAGCTATTTATCATCTCTTTCTTTCTTTTTTAACCTTTTGACCATTTCATTATACGCTGGACCTGCTAACTAGTAATGAGTAATTCCTGTTGTGAGTCTTGCCATCCTTTCAGCCCATGTTGCTTCTTAATAGCCTTAAGAATTACAATATAATTTTTTGCATTTGAGACTTAAACTCTGTTAAAAAAAAAAGTGTAAACTTGATGAATCAAGAAAGACACTAAGAAAGACTATAAGTATCAACAGTGGCCGTCACTCAGTAAATGAACTGTAATAGCTGACATTTCCCTAATTGGAATAATGGGAATGCCAGCCTAAATATGGATCAGATTCAGACAATCTTTCAACAAGATTTCTCTAAGGAAATACTACGGAGACATGTGTTCAGGAAGCAGTATTCAGCACTAATAAGTAGAAATCCATTCCGAGCTAATATGTTTAAAATGGCTGCCAATTTTAATATATTTTACCTAAAGATACAATCATCTTACTGAAGATAACTCACACTGTGGGAAATAAAAAATGTCCTTAGCAGACTGAAAATGTATGTCCCCAAATCTCAAAGGGACTAGTAAGGATATGAGCATTTTATTCAGCCTGCAATAAGTGGTCATGTAAGAGAATTTCAGGACTTCTGCAGTGAATGAAACAGTAACACAAATTCCCAGCATGCCACCTACATATATAAATATATGTGTACATATAAATCTATTTGACCTGATTTCCTTGACAATGAGTGCACATTTGGAAGAATAAAACTTAAATTATTAATTTGATGAGTTTCCATGAATATAGAAGAGAAGAACAAAACAAATTGATGACATGATGAGATTTCTCTTCTGCCCGGAAAAATGAATTGTACCTATAAAGTATGTTTGATGAATAAGCTATTTTTTTTAGAAAAGTGAAAATTGATAGTATTCTAAAGCCATAGTAAATGACACTTATTTGAATGTTTACCTTTTCAAGAATCAGCAGTAACCTCTTACATTGATCTTTACTGGGCACAGATTAGATTTCTAAATTAATAGCACATATTCTTAAATCTTGGGTACAAATATTCACTAATTAAAAAACTAATTACTTCTGTCTTTTCATCCTTAGCCTTGAATCCATTTGAAAGATGCCAATTTAAAAAAGAAAGAAAGAAAGAAAGAAAGATGCCAATTTTTCCAGAAGCAGATGAACATGGAAAACCAAGTTTTCATGTAAGCCGTAAAGTTGATGTTACCATGCATCCTTTCAATGTAATAATAAAGCATTTTTTCTCTTATTATCTATTTTAAATGTTTTATTAAGGGTTCATTATTCTGATAGAGAGTAAGAAATACTTTCTTCTCCCAAGTTTAGAAACAATTCAGAAAATAAGAGAAAAGTATTAACAAATAAACAACCAAAATATTATTCCTACTAATGAGTAGAAGGCAGGAAGGAAGGGAGACTCAGGAGACAAACTGACCAAAGTAAAGCCAATTTGATTTTAGGGTGACCCTTAACCTAAAGGTTTAGGTTTAAGTTAAGGTTTTCTTCAGGCTGGGCATTCTGAAAATTGCTTTCCGTGGTAATTCCACAACCCTAAAACAATGAAAAACTAACTGCCCGAAGTGAATGATAAACCCAAAATTAAAGAGTAAGCTCCTCCCTATACAGTTAGCTAATTGGAAAAAAATATATAAATATATATTATATATGATATATATATATATATATAAAACATTTTATTGCAGACAGAAGGGGGTCCTCTTTCTCAACTGAGGAGAGACACTACTATTTTGTCTATGAAGCAGCTCCTTTGTTACATCTATACTTAATTAATCATTGTGCCTTTCTCTAAATGGCTTGCTCTTGAATTCTTGAGCAAAGCCAAGAACCTTCTTGGCAAGAGGGCCTGAAGCCCTCCTTCTCTGGGTCTCTGTAGGCATCAGGTATCTATGGCACTGAGTCCGGGGGCCCTAGTTTTACCCTATTTTAAGCAAAGGAAGCAAGTCTTCCTGCTTAAAAAGCAATTTCATCCCTTTTACACATTAAAATACCCCTAAAACATAACTAATGAGTCAGATCCTCCTTTCTTAATAGGACACATACTCTGAAAGCCAAAGTAATTTTGAACAAATGCATTCTAGGACTTACTAGTTAATCATTAAAACCCAAGCCTAGCATGACAAGTAAATATACCTAATGTCACTAAATTGTGCATTAAAAAATAGTCAAAATGTTATGTATACTTTACTACATATGCCAAAAAGCCCCAAGTTAGCTCAGCTCCCAGCCTCCGTTTCCACAGTATTAACACTGTCTCAAACATAAAACTCTTTGTTAGTACATACCTGATGTAAGCCCACTTAGATCTGAGGAATAACAGAATTTCTATTTATTATTTAAAATTACAATATCAAATCTAGAGCTCCAATGTTCATAAGACATTCTAACTGTAGGGAAAAATAAGTGACATTCACTTAAATACTATGGACATAATCAAATATCTCATTTGTTATTAAATATAGACATTTTGAAGGGAAGTGAATTGTAAGTTGTAACGTAAATTGAATTGTAAATTGTAATTAAATTGTAAAGTGACTTTCTAGTTTAGAAAATGTTGTTGATATAATACTTTCATCAAAATATATATTTTCCTAATTCATCAAAATATATATTTTCCTAATTCATCAAAATATATATTTTCCTAATTGATAGGGACCACAAAATATTGTAAAATCATTCACATGCTCAGCACGTAATCCTAATGGATTACTGTAGTAAAAGATTTTGGTTTATTATTGCAATGGCTAAATTTAAGTTATAATTAATTGCTTTGTAAGTACACAATATTTTATAGCATAAAGCTGTTATAAAGTACATGCAATCATGCAAATACAGTAAAATATTATTTTAAAATCATCCAAGACTTTATTATTAAGTGAATGCCATGCCAGCTAATACTTTGGTAAGAACAAATATATTTTATTTACCTAGGAAAACGTTACATATTATTCATAAGGGAGTAAATCTACTATTTACCTAATTAAAAGCCAAACCCAGGTATAAATTAGTGTGTGCTTATCTGGAATGAGCATTGGCAAGGATCAAAGATTTGTTTCCACTTCTGTGTGTTATGTACATCCTGTGCATTTATAAATTATACATATATCGCGGCTAGGAAGGCATTAACCACGGAGAGGGCAGCCAAGCTAATCACCAACCACAATCTTTATGTGATTCACTCAGAAGTTAAATATCTGCCTACCTGGGTGCCATATTTTGTCTTAATTATAATTGGGAAACTTTCACAGTGACTTTTTCCTCAGGGGCTTATTTCCACATTTGACTAACAAAGAGAATAATACAAAATCCAGGTATCTAAACATTTACATTTCTAGAAATCAACCAACGTTTGAAATTTTCACTGCAGGAAAGTAGACCATTTCTACCAACCAAAGCATATTCAGAGAGCACAGAAAGAGCATGTTTTCCCCCAACTGTACGAAAAACTCATCCTCTAAGTTATAGAGCTGGAGGTATTGCTGCTGGGGATTTTCTTTTGGGAATGCTAGCTGAGAAATGTTGGAGTTGTCCTTCTCGAGTGCTTTACGGTCTTACTAAAGAGGATTTCTATTGAAAAAAGGGATAAAGGTAGAGATTTATTTATTTTTAAGTATATTTTCTTTCTAATTAGTTTATGTTTGAAATCCGAAAAGGATGGGTGTTGACTTCTGGATTTTTTGCTTTATCCTAGGCCAGAACCTTTTTAGGAACTGAAGACCTATCACTAGCAGAACATCTACCTCATGTTCATTAATGTAGCAAATATTACAGCAAGTCTTTTCTACTTCATTTTATGTAGTTCTCCCAAAGTCTTTCAGGGAGTAGGTATTATTATTATGATTTTTTTTTTCTGATGCAGACAAAGACACTGAAACACAGGTCAAGTAACATGCTCAAAAAGTCACATCTGGCACTTTCCAGAGTGGAGACTCTTTAGCCCACACACACATATATAAAATATACATAAGCACATGTATGATATAAATATATAAATATATACATCTTTAAGTTGATTTTTTCCCACCAAGAATCCTCTCCCTTTAGTTTTCTTTCATTCTTTCTCCTCATGTTTAATACATATTTATTCTCCATCCGTCCTACACTTGCAGTTTCTCTCCTATCTTTTGCTGCCAAATTTTATGAGTATGGAAATTCTATTCAATGCCTCCATCTCCTCATCTTCTGTATGCCCTCAATTCATTACAAAATGGTATTTACTTTCAAAAGTCTTTCATAGTAAAGACTATGTTTACTGAATTTTTAAAATGCAATTTTTCTTTTTTAAAAATTTATCTGAGAGAGAGAAAGAACGGATGAGCGTCTGAGAGAGGTGGAGTCAGGGCAAGGGGCAGAGGAAGAGGGAGAAATAGGCTCCCCGCTGAGCAGGAAGCCTGATGCAGCTTAATCCTGGGACTCTGGGGATCCTGACCTGAGCTGAAGGCAGTAGCTTACCTGACTGAGGCATCCAGGCACCCCTAAAATACAATTTTTCAAACCCCTAGGGATTGTGATTCAGTAAATCTTTGATAGAATCCAAAAGATCTTTTGTTTTTGTTTTTCATTTTCCAAGTAACTACTGTGTTTTCCTCTGATTTTTTTCTTCAAGCATGATCATTTTCAGTTGCATCCTTCACAGTTTCTTAATCTCCATAGGTTTCTTTTCATATTTTATATGTTGGTTATAAAGCCAGAGCTACTGGGTTAGTCTTTTCCCATCTCATCTTTGGTTGGCATCCTTTGCTTATAATCCATGATTCCAATCAACATTTTACACAGAAACACCCAAGATGTCTCTCCACTCAAGATTTGTCTTCTGATTTCCAAATTTTTATATGAAATGTCTTATATAATATCTAAACCTGGATATCCCTCAGGCTGCTTAAATTCAATATGTATCAACCTAATCTCATTGTATTTTTATGCCAGACTTCTCTTCTGTTCAACATCCTGGTTAATGGTGCCATAAACCAAGTGAGACAATGAAGACTCCTAGCCAGATTCTCCTCACTGACCTCCTGCATCCAGCCAGCCATTATCAGTTGCATTTCCCTAACAATTTAGAATGTATCTACCTTTCCAGCTCTATGTTTCCCATCTTCCATCACTGTTTCTATTGTCATCCATGACTCAGATTTCTTTGTCTGACAATGTAATTCTTTTCCTTATTCCAACTTTTCTGACATTTCTATTCTTAACACTGCTACAAAAATTATAATTTTAATATTTAAGTAACCGTATTCCTTCATCTATCAAAAAATTTCAGTGATGATTCCTCCCTCCCATAGTTTGAATGTGACACTTGGACTTTAATGACCTAGACCCCTGTGTGTCTTATTTTATGGCTATCAATCTCTTCCATTTTAAATTTGTTTACATGAATCACTTATGAATATGCAAGTTAATCCTGCAGTTATGTAGCTCTTATTGGCTGGAAAACAAAATGGTACAACCACTTTGGAAGAAGCTTTAGGAGTTTCTTACAAACTTAAACACAATTTTACGACAGAATCCAGCAATACCACTCCTAAGTATGTACCCAGTTCGTTTGAAAACTCAGGTTCACAGAAAAACATGAACACAAATGTTTATAGTAGTTTTGATCATAATTTCCTAAACAAGAATCAACCAAGATGTCCTTCCATAAATGAACAAATAAGCTATGCTTTGGAATAGAATATCACCCAGAAAGAAAGAAAGCCATTATGCCACCAAAAGACACAGACAAAACTTAAATGCATATTACTAGGTGAAACAAAACCGATCTGAAAAGACTACATACTGTATGATTCCAATTAAATGACATTATGGAAAAGGCAAAGCTACAGAGACAGGAGAGTAATCAGTGGTATGCAGAAATCTGGGGTAGCAGGGGAATGATGAACAAATGAAGAAAAAGATACTTTTAGGACAGCAAAATTACTGTATATATTATTTTAATGATGGATACTGGCATGCAATTACATAGAAATTTACAGCACAAAGAGTGAGGCTTAATGTATAAAAAATTAGGAAAAGTTCATCGAGGAGATCGCAGGTCCCAGGAAGGAATGCAGACCGTGACAAGGGACTCTAATTGTACCACAAATGTAAGAATAACCTCAAAGAAGGGTATTGAGGGAAAAGGTGCTTACCAAATAATTTTGGAAATAAGGGGAGTCTGTGAGAGTGAAGGCAAAAAGAACTGCTCATAAGCACAGTATTTTAGTTGATAAAGTTGTGCCCCAAAATAATATGGAAAAATATTCTAATACTATTATAAGTACATTGCAACTGAACAATTCAATGAATGGGTGATGAATGATAGTAATCAAGTTTCTCACAGCTGGAGAGGGAATACACAGTGTAAAAAAAGGCTAAAATAATTCATGTGATAATGATTAGAGACATTAGTATAAACTCATAGTTGGCTTAATGTAGATACAGATGTTTACATATCAAAATATTCAGGATGGGGGAATAGGTGATATAAGTGGTGGAGATTAAGAAATTCACTCACCATAGTAAGCAATGGAAGAGCTGAATCACTGTAGTGTGCGCTCGAAATGAAAATAACACTGTTAATTAATTATACTGGAATTTAAACAAAAAAGAAATAAAAAGAGAAATATTCATACATATGTGAATGAAAAGGGGGAGAAAACAGTAACTTTGTAGTAGAGAAACCAAACACTCCCTCAGCCCCACGACAAGGGCAATACCAACAGTAATAAGTCTTGTTAATACTATGTACCCTGAATACAACGTGATGAAAATGACTCTTCACCGGTGGTAGCATTCCTACCAAAACTCTTCATTCCAATCTCGTCACGAGAAAGATGTCAGACAAATTCTAGATCATTCTAAAAAAATATTTAACCTGCAATTCTTAAAACTGTCAAGGTCATTAGAAACAAGACAAGTCTGAAAAACTGTTAACAGCCAACAGGAGCCTATGGAGATACAACAATTACGTGCAATGGAGTCCTTTGGATGAACTAGTGAAACTGAAGGGACATAAGATAAAAACTGAGCAAGCTAGAGCAACTAAATAACTAAAAAATACATTTATATGATATATACTGATAAAATTCCTTTATGTTAATTTGCTTGGGACTTTAAAAGCGTATCTATTTTTGTACTAATTATACCAAGGTATAAATTAACGAAATCTCTATAATATGTACATCATATACTTATAGCATGTTAACACTTTGTAGTAAAGCCTACTTACTGATGTGAAAAAAATATATATGAGGGGAAATTTCTTCCACAAGATGTGAGCTATTGTAGTTTATAAAGAAGTGATCCAAATATAGTTCAAGAATTTTCAATTACTCTCCTATTTCCCTAACTTTTATTAATGTTTTAGTTTATTTTTGTAAACTGTGACATTATTTAAGAAACAAAGATTTTCCAGAAGGCTCAATAACACTTCTTAGGCTGCTATCTTCTATGCTTATATTGCAAGCTATCTCCATCCACCTCCTGCGCTGAAGGCTGATTTTCATATAAATCATGTACTATATTGTAATCTGTGCTGCATATTTATCATTTTTTTCTTCTTTATATTGAAATATTCATTTGATGTGAGAGGGTTAAGGCTGATAGGGGAAAAATTAATAAAAAAAATATTAAAAAACAAGTAACTCAGAGCTTTTCCAGTTTTAGATATAAAGTGCCTTGTCATTTTTGAAGAGTGAAAATTAGAGTCTTTTGTATTGTCTGTGTTCTTAAACTCAAGCCTGCCCCCTGCCTCAGAAAATCTTTCTTATTATGAGCTTCTCTTTACAGAGACCTGCTAACCAGCCTCTAGGTCGGCCAGGGTTATACAAGTATTGTTTTCAATAGTATGATTTTTCATCAACTGTTTAAATAGTTTTAATAGTTTATTTTTTTTATATTTTTACTTTGGCTATATTTTAATACTCATTATGATTCATGGGGTTTAGTTCCTAGATAATATTTCACAACTCGTTTAGGGACTGTAATGTAAATAACCACAAAGCAAATAGTACCATCTACCAATTGCCCTTTCTGAGTCTCCACATTTTGATACTATGCCTCTATGTATAGGAAAGTAGTATTATCTTGGGGTCTGTCTCCCCATATGTTATTGGCTCAGGCTTCAACAAAATGGTTTCTGTTCTAACATAGTTTAAAGAGGAACACAAGCAAATACTCAACATTACTTGAACTCACAAGTTAGGTCTCAAAGGGTCGTTGTTTCTGAACTGAATTGATCAGAAATTAAAGCTGTGTTCCTGGAGAAAAAGGCAATGATTTAGAAATCCTCACAGGGCTTCTCCTTTTCCTGACCTTGTGTCTAAGAATTACAGTATTAAAAGTCTACAGAATCAAAAACAAGTAAGTCTGCTCCAGGGCAGCATGTCCTGTTTATGTTTGGGTGATAAAACCAGTCAAAGGGTAAATTGAAAGTATTACTAACACTATATAAATCATTTACTGTTGCTGGAAGCACAAAATAATCATTACCAAAGATGTTATGGTAATATTTGCTAGCAAGGTTTTCAAAGTCACTTTTTAGCTTTAATTCAAGAGTGTAGGCTTTTTTTTGTTGTTGTTTTCACTGTACGTTTTGGAAAGATGCTTTGCAGTCACTGCTTTTCTCTCTCTCTCTCTCTCTCTCTCTCTATATATATATATATATATATACCACTATAATCTGGAATATTTATTTCTATTAACAGTGGTACATTGCTATGAACTAAATTATGACCTCCCCAAATTCTTATGTTGAAGCCTTAACCCCCAATGTGATTGTATTCAGAGACAGGGCCTTTAAGAAGGTAATAAAAGTTAAATGAGGTCATAAGGGTGGTGTGCTGATCCAATAAAATCAGTGTGTTTGTTTGTTTGTTTGTTTGTTTTTTAAGAGATACCAGAGAGCTTACTCTCTCTCTCCCTACCAGAACACAGAGAAAAACTGGTGAGGGCTCAGGAAAAAGGCAGCCATCTGCAGGTCAAGAAAAGAGTTCTCATTGGAAATGAATTGGCCAACACCTTGATCTTGGACTTCCAACATTCAGAACTGTAAGGATATAATTTTTTGTTGTTTAAACCATCCAGTTCATGATATTTTGTTATAGCAGCCTGAGCTGACTAATACTTACATCTAAGTGGTTCATGACAATCTATCTGTTAACCACAGATTCTTTCTCAAAACCAGTTTCCTACAGTATTTTTTAAAAATTTACTCAGTGAGGGGCAAGATGGCGGAAGAGTAGGGTCACCAAATTACCTAGAAAACCTTCAAATTATCCTGAAAATCTATGAATTCGGCCTGAAAATTAAAGAGAGACCACCTGGAATGCTACAGTGAGAGGAGTTCGCGCATCTATCAAGGTAGGAAGACGGGGAAAAAGAAATAAAGGAACAAAGGCCTCCAAGGGGGAGGGGCCCCGCGAGGAGCCGGGCTGAGGCCGGGGCGAGTGTCCCCAGGACAGGAGAGCCCCGTCCCGGAGGAGCAGGAGCTGCACCGACCTTCCCGGGGGAAAGGGGCTCGCAGGGAGGTGGAGCAGGACCCAGGAGGGCGGGGATGCCCTCGGGCTCCCGGGACACTAACAGACACCTGCGCCCCGGGGAGTGCGCCGAGCTCCCTAAGGGCTGCAGCGCGCACGGCGGGACCCGGAGCAGCTCGGGGGGCTCGGGCGGAGGAAGAGGCTCCGCGGAGGGGGCTGCGGGGCGGGAGCAGCTCGGGGGGCTCGGGGGCGGCTCCGCGGAGGGGACTGCACGGCCCCGGGAGCGTGAATCCAACAGCGCAGGCCCCGGAGCACAGGGCGCCGGGACACAGCCCAGGATCCCGCCTCCCCCGGGACAGGCAGAGGCCGGGAGGGCCCAGGACAGCGAGGACGCTCCTGCCCCAGCTGAGCAGATCAGCGGCCCCGCCCGGAGCCTCCAGGCCCTGCAGACGGAGAGCTCTGGGGTGACTGCGGGGGCTGACTCCAGGGCTGCAGAGCTGGCCCCGCCACTAGGGCTGTTGCTCCTGGGGCCTCACGGGGTAAACAACCCCCAATGAGCCCTGCACCAGGCAGGGGCACAGCAGCTCCCCCAACTGCTCACACCTGAAAATCAGCACAGCAGGCCCCTCCCCCAGAACACCAGCTAGACGGACAACTTCCAGGGGAAGCCAAGGGACTTAAAGTACACAGGATCAGAAGATACTCCCCCGTGGTTCTTTTTTTTTTTTCTTTTTTTGTTTTGTTTTGCTTTTTGATTTGTTTCCTTCCCCCACCCCCTTTTTTCTCCTTTCTTTCTTTTTCTTTCTCTTTTTCTTCTTTTTTTTTTCTCGTTTTTTTTTCTTCCTTTTTTTTCTCTTTCTCTTTTCTTTCCTTCTTTCTCTCCTCTCTTTTTCTCTTTTTCCCAATACAACTTGCTTTTGGCCACTCTGCACTGAGCAAAATGACTAGAAGGAAAACCTCACCTCAAAAGAAAGAATCAGAAACAGTCCTCTCTCCCACAGAGTTACAAAATCTGGATTACAATTCAATGTCAGAAAGCCAATTCAGAAGTGCTATTATACAGCTACTGGTGGCTCTAGAAAAAAGCAGAAAGGACTCAAGAGACTTCATGACTGCAGAATTTAGAGCTAATCAGGCAGAAATTAAAAATCAATTGAATGAGATGCAATCCAAACTAGAAGTCCTAACGATGAGGGTTAACGAGGTGGAAGAACGAGTGAGTGACATAGAAGACAAGTTGATGGCAAAGAGGGAAACTGAGGAAAAAAGAGACAAACAATTAAAAGACCATGAAGATAGATTAAGGGAAATAAACGACAGCCTGAGAAAGAAAAACCTAAGTTTAATTGGTATTCCCGAGGGTGCCGAAAGGGACAGAGGGCCAGACTATGTATTTGAACTAATTCTAGCTGAAAACTTTCCTAATCTGGGAAGGGAAACAGGCATTCAGATCCAGGAAATAGAGAGATCCCCCCCTAAAATCAATAAAAACCGTTCAACATCTCGACATTTAATAGTGAAGCTTGCAAATTCCAAAGATAAAGAGAAGATCCTTAAAGCAGCAAGAGGCAAGAAATCCCTGACTTTTATGGGGAGGAGTATTAGGGTAACAGCAGACCTCTCCACAGAGAACTGGCAGGCCAGAAAGGGCTGGCAGGATATATTCAGGGTCCTAAATGAGAAGAACATGCAACCAAGAATACTTTATCCAGCAAGGCTCTCATTCAAAATGGAAGGAGAGATAAAGAGCTTCCAAGACAGGCAGAACTGAAAGAATATGTGACCTCCAAACCAGCTCTGCAAGAAATTTTAAGGGGGACTCTTAAAATTCCGCTTTAAGAAGAAGTTCAGTGGAACAATCCACAAAAACAAGGACTGAATAGATATCATGATGACACTAAACTCATATCTCTCAATAGTAACTCTGAATGTGAACGGGCTTAATGACCCCATCAAAAGGCGCAGGGTTTCAGACTGGATAAAAAAGCAGGACCCATCTATTTGCTGTCTACAAGAGACTCATTTTAGACAGAAGGACACCTACAGCCTGAAAATAAAAGGTTGGAGAACCATTTACCATTCGAATGGTCCTCAAAAGAAAGCAGGGGTAGCCATCCTTATATCAGATAAACTAAAATTTACCCCAAAGACTGTAGTGAGAGATGAAGAGGGACACTATCTCATACTTAAAGGATCTATTCAACAAGAGGACTTAACAATCCTCAATATATATGCCCCGAATGTGGGAGCTGCCAAATATATCAATCAATTATTAACCAAAGTGAAGAAATACTTAGATAATAATACACTTATACTTGGTGACTTCAATCTAGCTCTTTCTATACTCGATAGGTCGTCTAAGCACAACATCTCCAAAGAAACGAGAGCTTTAAATGATACACTGGACCAGATGGATTTCACAGATATCTACAGAACTTTACATCCAAACTCAACTGAATACACATTCTTCTCAAGTGCACTGGAACTTTCTCCAGAATAGACCACATATTGGGTCACAAATCAGGTCTGAACCGATACCAAAAGATTGGGATCGTCCCCTGCATATTCTCAGACCATAATGCCTTGAAATTAGAACTAAATCACAACAAGAAGTTTGGAAGGACCTCAAACACGTGGAGGTTAAGGACCATCCTGCTAAAAGATGAAAGGGTCAACCAGGAAATTAAGGAAGAATTAAAAAGATTCATGGAAACTAATGAGAATGAAGATACAACCGTTCAAAATCTTTGGGATGCAGCAAAAGCAGTCCTAAGGGGGAAATACATCGCAATACAAGCATCCATTCAAAAACTGGAAAGAACTCAAATACAAAAGCTAACCTGACACATAAAGAGCTAGAGAAAAAACAGCAAATAGATCCTACACCCAAGAGAAGAAGGGAGTTAATAAAGATTCGAGCAGAACTCAACGAAATCGAGACCAGAACTGTGGAACAGATCAACAGAACAAGGAGTTGGTTCTTTGAAAGAATTAATAAGATAGATAAACCATTAGCCAGCCTTATTAAAAAGAAGAGAGAGAAGACTCAAATTAATAAAATTATGAATGAGAAAGGAGAGATCACTACCAACACCAAGGAAATACAAACGATTTTAAAAACATATTATGAACAGCTATACGCCAATAAATTAGGCAATCTAGGAGAAATGGACGCATTCCTGGAAAGCCACAAACTACCAAAACTGGAACAGGAAGAAATAGAAAACCTTAGCAGGCCAATAACCAGGGAGGAAATTGAAGCAGTCATCAAAAACCTCCCAAGACACAAGAGTCCAGGGCCAGATGGCTTCCCAGGAGAATTTTATCAAACGTTTAAAGAAGAAACCATACCTATTCTCCTAAAGCTGTTTGGAAAGATAGAAAGAGATGGAGTACTTCCAAATTCGTTCTATGAGGCCAGCATCACCTTAATTCCAAAACCAGACAAAGACCCCACCAAAAAGGAGAATTACAGACCAATATCCCTGATGAACATGGATGCAAAAATTCTCAACAAGATACTGGCCAATAGGATCCAACAGTACACTAAGAAAATTATTCACCATGACCAAGTAGGATTTATCCCTGGGACACAAGGCTGGTTCAACACCCGTAAAACAATCAATGTGATTCATCATATCAGCAAGAGAAAAACCAAGAACCATATGATCCTCTCATTAGATGCAGAGAAAGCATTTGACAAAATACAGCATCCATTTCTGATCAAAACTCTTCAGAGTGTAGGGATAGAGGGAACTTTCCTCGACATCTTAAAAGCCATCTATGAAAAGCCCACAGCAAATATCATTCTCAATGGGGAAGCACTGGGAGCCTTTCCCCTAAGATCAGGAACAATACAGGGGTGTCCACTCTCACCACTGCTGTTCAACATAGTACTGGAAGTCCTAGCCTCAGCAATCAGACAACAAAAAGACATTAAAGGCATTCAAATTGGCAAAGAAGAAGTCAAACTCTCCCTCTTCGCCGATGACATGATACTCTACATAGAAAACCCAAAAGCCTCCACCCCAAGATTGCTAGAACTCATAGAGCAATTCGGTAGCGTGGCAGGATACAAAATCAATGCCCAGAAATCAGTGGCATTTCTATACACTAACAATGAGACTGAAGAAAGAGAAATTAAGGAGTCAATCCCATTTACAATTGCACCCAAAAGCATAAGATACCTAGGAAGAAACCTAACCAAAGAGGTAAAGGATCTATACCCTCAAAACTATAGAACATTTCTGAAAGAAATTGAGGAAGACACAAAGAGATGGAAAAATATTCCATGCTCATGGATTGGCAGAATTAATATTGTGAAAATGTCAATGTTACCCAGGGCAATATACACGTTTAATGCAATCCCTATCAAAATAGCATGGACTTTCTTCAGAGAGTTAGAACAAATTATTTTAAGATTTGTGTGGAATCAGAAAAGACCCCGAATAGCCAGGGGAATTTTAAAAAAGAAAACCATATCTGGGGGCATCACAATGCCAGATTTCAGGTTGTACTACAAAGCTGTGGTCATCAAGACAGTGTGGTACCGGCACAAAAACAGACACATAGATCAGTGGAACAGAATAGAGAACCCAGAAGTGGACCCTGAACTTTATGGTCAACTAATATTCGCTAAAGGAGGAAAGACTATCCATTGGAAGAAAGACAGTCTCTTCAATAAATGGTGCTGGGAAAATTGGACATCCACATGCAGAAGAATGAAACTAGACCACTCTCTTTCACCATACACAAAGATAAACTCAAAATGGATGAAAGATCTAAATGTGAGACAAGATTCCATCAAAATCCTAGAGGAGAACACAGGCAACACCCTTTTAGAACTCGGCCACAGTAACATCTTGCAAGATACATCCAAGAAGGCAAAAGAAACAAAAGCATAAATCTTCATGCTTCATCAGGATAAAAAGCTTCTGCACAGTGAGGGAAACAGTCAACAAAACTAAAAGACAACCTACAGAATGGGAGAAGATATTTGCAAATGACATATCAGATAAAGGGCTAGTTTCCAAGATCTATAAAGAACTTATTAAACTCAACACCAAAGAAACCAACAATCCAATCATGAAATGGGCAAAAGACATGAAGAGAAATCTCACAGAGGAAGACATAGACATGGCCAACATGCACATGAGAAAATGCTCCGCATCACTTGCCATCAGGGAAATACAAATCAAAACCACCATGAGATACCACCTCACACCAGTGAGAATGGGGAAAATTAACAAGGCAGGAAACCACAAATGTTGGAGAGGATGCAGAGAAAAGGGAACCCTCTTACACTGTTGGTGGGAATGTGAACTGGTGCAGCCACTCTGGAAAACTGTGTGGAGTTTCCTCAAACAGTTAAAAATAGACCTGCCCTACGACCCAGCAATTGCACTGTTGGGGATTTACCCCAAAGATACAGATGCAATGAAATGCCGGGACACCTGCACCCCGATGTTTCTAGCAGCAATGTCCACAATACCCAAACTGTGGAAGGAGCCTCGGTGTCCAACGAAAGATGAATGGATAAAGAAGATGTGGTTTATGTATACAATGGAATATTACTCAGCTATTAGAAATGACAAATACCCACCATTTGCTTCAACGTGGATGGAACTGGAGGGTATTATGCTGAGTGAAGTAAGCCAGTCGGAGAAGGACAAACATTATATGTTCTCATTCATGTGGGGAATATAAATAATAGTGAAAGGGAATATAAGGGAAGGGAGAAAAAATGTGTGGGAAATATCAGAAAGGGAGACAGAACATAAAGACTCCTAACTCTGGGAAACGAACTAGGGGTGGTGGAAGGGGAGGAGGGCGGGGGGTGGGAGTGAATGGGTGACGGGCACTGGGCGTTATTCTGTATGTTAGTAAATTGAACACCAATAAAAAATAAATTAAAAAAAATAAAATAAAATAAAATAAAATTTTACAAAAAAAAATTTACTCAGTGTTTTTTCTTCACTATTAGTCAATATTTTTTAAGTTGTTTCCCTCATCCATCCTTCCTTCCTTCCTTCCTTCCTTCCTTCCTTCCTTCCTTCCTCTTTCTTTCTTTCTTTCTTTCTTTCTTTCTTTCTTTCTTTCTTTCTTTCTTTCTTTCTTCTTTCTTTCTTTCTTCTTTCTTTCTTTCTTTCTTTCTTTCTTTCTTCTTTCTTTCTTTCTTTCTTTCTTTCTTTCTTTCTTTCTTTTCTTTCTTTCTTTTCTTTCTTTCTTTTTTTCTCTTTCCTTTCTTTCTCTTTGCTTTTCCTTCCTTCCTTCCTTCCCTCCCTCCTTCCTTCCTTCCTTCCTTCCTTCCTTCCTTCCTTCCTTCCTTCCGTTCAAATGAGGATCACAAGAAATATAGAAAACACTGTTGGTTATTATTCTGAGGCTTCCTTCTCACTAGACAAGGCTGAAATTCATTCTAGTGTTTCTTTCTTACAACATAATTATGTTATGCTTGTGCTTGTTTAAACCTCTGAAAGTAGAGGTACCTGGGTGGCTCAGTGGTTGAGCATCTGCCTTTGGCTCAGGTCCTGATCCTGGGGTCCTGGGATCAAGTCCTGCATCCTCCCTACAGGGATTCTGTTTCTCTCTCTGCCTATCTCTCTCCTCCCTCACTCTCTCTCTCTCTCTCTGTTTCTCGTAAATAAATAAATAAAATCTAAAACAAATAAACAAACAAAAACAAAAAAACAAAAAAACACCACTGAAAGAAATCCTCTTACTGTTAGTGGCTTATTGGTGAGTATGTGAGATATTCTAATCAATGAGATGTGATGGCAAATGAGCTAGGAAGGGAAATGCTTCATTAAAAGATTTCTCATTTTTGGGGATCCCTGGGTGGCACAGCGGTTTGGCGCCTGCCTTTGGCCCAGGGTGTGATCCTGGAGACCCGGGATCAAATCCCACATTGGGCTCCTGGTGCATGGAGCCTGCTTCTCCCTCTGCCTGTGTCTCCGCCTCTCTCTCTCTCTCTCTATCATAAATAAATACAAATTTTTAAAAATTAAAAAAAATAAAATAAAAAATAAAAGATTTCTCATTTTCAAAGTGGGGCAGGTGAATGAGTAGGTTTGGCCTGGCCTAGTCATTATTGTCTGTGGATATGAAGTTTGGAACTATTTTAGCTTCTTGCAAACATGAGAACCATTCACTTAGGTGGCAAGTGATATACTGATAGAGTAGAAAGATAAAAATAATTTAGAAGTCTGAGATTATTATTGAACCTTGAACTTAATAGTATTGGAGTTTTAATATAACCAGACTTTTTTGCTAGGCAAAAATAATAAATCTGTTGTTTAAAAAGTGCTGAGTTGACTTTTAATAATTACATATGATAATTACATAATCATTTATATATAGGATCAGAAATTAAAATTCTTTGACACACTTTTTTGAATTGTCTTCAACATAAAACTTTTGAAAATAATTTTAATTGTTTAATCTATTTAATAAATGCCTTTCACATTAGAAAGAAAAATAGATACTTTGTGTTAAATGGAACTTGTGTATTTCAGTAAAATCAATACATAAAATTTCTTCTCATAAAAATCTCAGGGAATGATATAGAAGAAATAAATAATAGTGTAACAGATGCTGAGAACCAGCATAGGGAGTCATGGGTAAAAGGAAGACTTCTTGCTTTATAGAATTTTTTTTATTTTGAGGTTTTAGAAATTTGTGTATATATATTAACTAAACTTAAAGTCTTATAAAAATAAAGACTGAGGAGGCTGTTAAAAATCAGAGATTTGGGGATCCCTGGGTGGCTCAGTGGTATAGCGCCACCTTCGGCCCAGGGCATGATCCTGAGGTTCAAACAATTATATTTATTTGGGTAACAATTATATTTATTGTTTGGGTAACTTAGATAACTTTAAAATCCCTATTCTATCTGAAATCGAATTTTAATTTTTATATTTGTGTTGATATTAAGAGTGTGCTAGCAGAGAAGGCAATGGTTAATAGAAAAACTTATTAGTAGAAAATTACTATTTCAGCAGATTTCCCTGTGACCTGAGTTCAAACAGTTAGAAAGCATGCTTTTTTTAAATTTCTGGGCAAGATTCAGTTGGAATGAGTCTGTAACTTAAGAGAGCAAGCAAATAAACTTCACATCATCATCACATCATTGACAGGTAGGGCTAAGACAACTTCTATGTCTCCACTCTACGGGCTAGCTTCTGTAACCTCAGTGAAGTTTTGCAATGTCCCTGGAAACAGCTGTTCAGCAACCAGAATATTGGAGAGGGCTCATTAGGACATCTCATATTGATCACTAGAGGTGCTTGCTGGGAGATTAATAATAAGGAGCCTTTGTTATATTGAAAAGGGCAAGTTTTTTCAAGTTTGGACATGCTATTAAAGTAGCCTAAGTAAGAGATATCAGTAGACTGCCAGCTAGAAGAAAAGGAGATGAAAAAAAAGTAGGTGAATTTGAAAGGTCATCAGTAGGCAGAGTCATTAGGATTTGTATATGAAATTGGGAGAGCAGAATAATCAAAATATTGCCAGAGATGTCAAATAAGGAAATGATATTGACATATAATTTGGGGAATAGTTGAGAAATTCAGTTTTAAGCATGCGAAATTTGAGATGCCTATAGGACATTCAAGGAAGTGTTTAAGTTCTTAGCTACAGTTACAGCAAAGGATCAACTTATAACCATTAGATTTATGAGAAATGAGAAAAATCAATGATGAGTTGTTCAGAGATGCTGATGAGAGCCTCCAATAATGTACACCTCTTAAAATGGCCAACATAGTTTGTGAAATGGGAGGAATGCATTTTCTGAGAAGTCTTATTCGCTTTAATTTCATTGGAAAACAATGCAGTACTACTATATGGGGAGTGTCTAAAATTATAAAAGGAACAAAATCTAACCCTTCCCTATAAAAATTTATATTCTCTATATATTCTAATGAAGAAAATACAGTCAAAAGTTAGGGTGGCTTTTTAATTATATGATTTTTCTCCCCACAGATACAAAAAAAATATATATTTTTATCAGAAAATCTAGGTTGGCCATCCAAATATTATTTTTCTATTATATATGTGTTATACATATATATATAATATACATAGTAATACAGTATACACAGTAATTATACAGCATATAATTTTATATATGTACACATATTGTTATAAAGTTCTGCAAATAAATAACAATGGGAAACAAAATTAGATGCAGAGCACTAAGAATCTACAAAGACTCACAAATAATATTCTAAATAAATGGAAATCAACCAGTAGAAATATCACCAGTTTTGAACATCCTAAATTTCTAATAACACTAAAATAAATATAGTGCTTTATCTTTACAAAATTCTTATAAGAATTTTGTAAATTTGTTTGGTGGAATTGAACATAGTAAGCATTGTGGCTCTTTGAAGTCAAAAGAGATATCGGAAAGAATATTATTTTAACCTTGTAGGTTAATAATTATGCTTCATTGTCCTGTTTTTCTTTTTTTTTTTTAATGCATTAGCTTAAAATAGAAACTTAACATTTGTTGTTTGGCCAATTACCTCATAAAGAAATTGCTCATATGGTGCCAAGTGAGAACAGATGCTACAAAATGGTATCCTCCTATACCCAGTTTTATAGTTGTTAATTTCAATCCATTGCAAATGCTTTTCAATTCCATTTAAAGGAGATGATAACTGTGATGTGTAAAGCTTTCATTGTTATTAATTTATTTATTTATGTAGCCCCGTCTCACATTACAATGTGATTTCTTCAGGCTTGATTCTCCATTTCTTTCTAAGTGTTTTAGTATTTAAATCTTCTCATTACTTAAGCCTTTCCCTTTTGTTCACTTATTTGGATTCTCAAAAGGAACATTCTCATTCATGTGCGAGATGCTGTGTTAAACACTTGTCAGAAAAGTCAACAATTCTGGGATAACAGCATAGTGTACACCAATTAACCAACATATGTGGAAAACTGGAGTCAGAGAAAGTCAATGAGTCAACCAAGTGTGTGTATGTGCGGGGGGCTGGAGGGTGCATACTCATGGGTTGTTCACTCAGCTTGATGACTTTTTTTTTTTTTTTTTTTTTTTGCTTTTAGCTGTTATTTGTTAGGTCTTTGCCAAATCATCTCATCAGATATCAGAAATGAGCAGACACATTTTCATGTTTTGATTGTTGTATTCCCCTATTTATCCTTTGCATATGAAAAAAATATGTGCACTATAGACACATGCAAAATTATCCAATAAGACTGAAGTCCACAAAATTCTTCCATCTTAGGTTTACTGTCTGAGAAGAGTGTCATATATACATGACTTGGAAAGAAATCTTTCTATAATTCTTATTTTAAAAAAATTCAGGATGTGTCCCATAGTAACTACTAAATTCAAGAGACAGAGAGACTGATCCGTATTATGTAGTATTTTATTAACAACCATAGAATAACTTGCAATAAAATAATCTATTCCTTAAGCATTATCTTTTTACGTACTCTTGCTTTCTTATAGAACTGGACAATGATTTTTCTGAGCATAAGGAAATGGCTTTGGATCTCCACAGAAGTGTTCTGGTAACAAGTCCATGTCATAGACGACAGTATTTAGATTTGATAAAGGTCTCATTTTTTTTTTTAATTTTCCAGAAATAATGGAGTGGTAAAAAAATATTTTTAAATAAAGAATTAAATAAAATAATTTTACTTTCAGTTCTTTTTTCACGCAAAAAAAAAAAAAATTACCTCTCAGTAAATTTGTGTTCAGTATGCACATGTTTATAAATATGTCTATTCTCTCATGAGTTTCCTAATGTATTGTTTTTGCTTCTAATAGATCTGATATGGCTTTGTCTAAACTAGTCAATGTGCAGGTCTAACAGCCATACTTATTTTGCAAAGGGTAAGATTTCAGAAGTAGTAGCACACTGGGGACAAAAATAAGGATCTTACTCCAAAAATTGAGCCTTTCCTTGCTCTAAAGGAAACGGTCACAAAAAAAGGATATCCTAGACTGAGGAAAAGCTGTAAGAACTGAAGTATGGACATTCTGATCAATTTCTTTTTCTTTAAATTAGTGGAAGAGCAAATGTATTCAAATGCCTCATTTCTATTAACTAGTCACATGCAGTTTCTATGTCCCTGTAAGACCCAAAAGCTAATTTACTGTTACAGAATCACAGATGTTGTTTTATTCATGCTCTAGGCAAGTCATACTGGTCATACTGTATATTTTATTTCTGAATTGCTAATAGAAAATGTGGAACTCTTTCATATTAAAAAAAACACAAAAATAATTTTATTGAAATAATTTATTCTTAAAGCAACCTAAAATATTTATGAACATATTTTCCTTCATTTCATTAAATTCATGTATAAATGCAATACTATTAATACTGAGGATATAAGTCAGCCACTCAGGGTAAGAAATATAGAATAATTTAATCCAAAAACAGTTTATTCCTGGGTTTAAAAAATATCTAAAAGGAGTATTTTTTTTTTTTTGGACCATAGAAACCCAACTGATAATTCCAAGCTTTAAGCTCCAAGCTGATATCTTTAAACAATTATTCAAAAAATAGAACACCAAGCATAAAGTCTAGTGACCTAAGATGACTATAAGACATTTTCATTTCTTACTTTAAATCCTCTTCACTCTGTTTCTCCCATGTCCTTAAATAAAAAATAAAAATGTTCTCCTGATTAAACATATTTATACCTTTTTTTTTGGACCACTGATCCTTTTGAGACTACAGGAAAAAAATACCCATATATGTATATGTATAAAATGTTGCATTTGACTTAAGGGTCTTATATATATACCCCACCAAAGGCCATCTGGATGCTATAAGGTTTCATGCATCAGAGTTAAGAATGCCTGGTCTAAAACAATATGCATATTTTTCATTTTGGAGGATTTTATAAACCTTCTACTGCCATCATCAAGGCTTCTTAGAAAGATAAGCACTCAATAGGTGTTCATCATGTATTAGTAGTTAATAATGATAAAGAGCTATTTCCTCTCCTTATAAAAGTAATAATTTGAAATCAACTATCATGTGAATTTTGCTACAAATGTTCAGTTCACATCTCCTAATTCCCATGATATTGAAAGCAAGATAATTTTATGAGATGGATCAACCTTCAATAACTAGAAATTAACCAGATCTAGGCAACCCAAAGAAGTTCATGAGGAAACCAAGATATTGGAATATAGAATTGGAATATCTATAGAACTTAGCTCTGTAGGCTCAAAAACTCACAAGTCCAATTTTTGCTTACCCAACAGCAAGCAAAAATCATATATAATTTTTTGGAGATCTGTTTATAACTAGATGTGATGCCCTGCTGGGGGTGGTAGCAATTACCAACGCTCATCATTATTCACTTCTCCTTTCTTTCCTGAACACCCAGCAGACAAGTTTCCAGCCTACGTAAAATTAGTCAGGGCAATATGGCTACTTCCAGCTGATGGAGTATAAACAAAATTTGACATTGTCATTTCTTGGCTGAGATATTTAAAAGCACTTGATTGACTCTGTAGCTTGCTCAAATCATGACACTGACCCTGAAAGCTTCATGTTTATACTGAAAAATGAGAAAATAAGACCTTAAAAATAAGACCTTAAAATTCACTTGGAAGGCTACTTCTCTGGAGAAATAAACTTAGGCCACCAATATTATGTCACGAATATTTCAGGAATTAACTGGTAGCTAAGAATAGCTTAGCCTAAAAAAAAAAAAAAAAAAAAAAAAGAATAGCTTAGCCTAAGTTGATGAACATGCCAAGTTAGATGACATTTTTTTTTAAGAGAGAATGAGTCCCCAAGTCAACGAGGGTACAGAGAGAAAGAGAATCTTAAGCAGGCTCCATGCCCAGTGCAGAGCCCAACACAAGGCTCACTGTCAGAACCCTGAGATTATGTCCTGAGCTGAAATCAAGAGTCAAAACCTTAACTGACTGAGCCACCCAGGTGCCCCCACGTTTGATTTTTTTAAATTAAAATGTAATGAGTAATAGAGTATCATGTCTTCTGCAATTAGTGAAAGTTTTACTTCTTCCTTGCTAATTTATGGTATTGGCATTAAAAATAGGCACAAAGATCAATGGGACAGAACAGAAAAAACAGAAATGAGCACTAAACTATATAGTCAATGAATCTTCAACAAAGCCAGAAAGAATATCTAATGGGAAAAAGGCAGTTTCTTCAGAAATGATATTGAGAAAACTAGACAGTAACATGCAAGAGAAAAAAAGTGGATTACTTTATTATACCATATACAAAAATAAATTCAAAAAGGATTAATGACCTAAATATGAGAGAGGAAACCACCAAAATCCTGGAGGGAAAGACAGGCAGCAACATTGATCATGGCCATAGCAACTTCTTATTAGGTATGTCTCCTGAGATAAGGGGAATAAAAGCAAAAATAAACTGTTAGGACTTCATCAAAAGAAAAGGCTTCTGCAAAGTGAAGGAAACAATCAACAAAACCAAAAGGCAAACCTACTGACTGGGAGAAGATATTTGAAAATGACATATATCTGATAAAGGGGTGGTATCCAAAATAAATAAAGAACTTATAAAACTCAACACCCAAAAGAAATTAATAATCCAATTAAAAATGGGCAGAAGCACCCTCAAGTGCCGCTCTGGCTACACTGAACTTGTTCAGAGCTCCTGGATCCTGCTAAGCTAGCACCTCCATCGTCTCTCTCCAGCTGTAATATCATCAATCAGGACCTCATCACCCATGATGAGAGTTCTCTGACATCTACAAGATCCAGGTGATTGCAGATGGGCTGTGCCTGGAGGTAGAGGGGAGATGGTCAGTAGGACAGAGGGTAACATGGATGACTTGCTCATTGGTGGAAATGCCTCCACTGAAGGCCTAGAGGGCAAAGGTACCAAAGTACCACAGTAATCACTGGTGTTGATATTGTCATCAACCATCACTTGCAGGAAACCAGATTCACAAAATAAGCCTACAAGAAGTACATCAAAGATTACATAAAATCAATCAAAGGCAAACTTTAAGAACAGAGGCCAGAAAGAGTAAAACCTTTTATGACAGGGCTTCAGAACAAATCAAACACATCCTTATTAATTTCAAAAATGACCTGTTCATTACTGGTGAAAACATTAATCCAGATGGCGTGGTTGCTCTGCTGGACTACTGTGAGGATGGTGTGACCCCAAATATGATTTTCTTTAAGGGTGGTTTAGAAATGGAAAAATGTTAATGAATTTGGCTATTACTTTGGATATATGACCTGTTGTCCTAACTGGCTGCTGCTCTACATCCACACAACACAAGGACTTAGACAAATGGGACTGATATCACCTTGAGCTCTTCATTTATTTTACCTTGATTTATTTGGAGTGAAGGCATTGCTTTTGAGAAAAAAAAAATGTGTCATGTAGATTGTCCAAAAATGAAATGCATTAAAACCCATTTGAGAGAATGATTCTTAGTTTAACACATTTTTAAATCTATCCTATATAGTGTCCTGAAGAAGCTAGAGCCTGATTATAGACTACTGCTAGAAAGCATAAGACTACCCACAGATAACTTCTACAGTGAAAGCTACTTCTGGGACTGGAATATAAAAAACAGGAACCAAAAGTCTTAATTCCGAGTTCAAGGAAAGGGAAAGACCATGCTCATAGTCAGGTCAACATTTGAAGTGGGTTCCTTACACATTTTGTCACCTACAAATGGAAGTAGTTAACTCTGGAAGAGATCACCAAAAGAATAAAAAAGAGACTAATAACAGTTGGAAGACAACAAAGTGGGCAAAAGATATGAACAGACATTTTTCCAAAGAAGACATCCAGATGGCCGATAGATACATGAAAAGATACTCAACATCATTCATCATCAGGGAAATACAGATCAGAACTACAATGAGACATCACCTCACACCTGTCAGAATGGCCAAAATCAACAACACAAGAAACAACAGATGTTGGCAAAAATGTAGAGAAATGAAGCCCTCTTGCACTGTTGTTGGGAATGCAAACTGGTACAGTCACTTTGGAAAACAGAATGGAGGTTCCTCAAAAAGTTAAAAATAGAACTTACCTTACAATCCAGCAACTGTGCTACTAGATATTTACCCAAAGAATCCCAAAATACTAATTCAGAGGGATATGTGCACCCCCTTGTATATAGCAGCATTATCCAAATAGTCAAATTACAGAAACAGCCAAAGTATCCAGCAACTGATGAATGGATAAAGAAGAAGAACATGTATAAATACACTGAAATATATATACACAATATATAAACACATACTGTGTACATATATACACAATAGAATTACCCATGCATGACAAAGAATAAAATCTTATCATTTGCAATGATGTGGATGGAGCTAGAGAGTATTATGCTAAGTCCATCAGAGAAAGAAATACCATGTGATTTCACTCATATGTGGAATTTAATAAACAAATAAATAGGCAAAGGGAAAAAAAAGAGGAAAGGCAAACCAAGAAACAGACTCTCAACTATACAGAACTGATGTTTACCAGAAGGGAAGTGGGTGGGGGTATAAGTGAAATAGGTGATGGGGAGTAGGGAGGGCGCTTATGATAAGCAATGGGTGTTATATGGAAGTGTTGAATCATTATATTATACACCTGAAACTACTATTATACTGTATGTTCACCAACTGGAATTTAAATAAAAACTTTAAAAAGCTATGGGTAATGGAGATGTTAGAAAGTCAAATAAGAGAAAATAGTCAAAGGATTCTGAGCATTCTTTTGTCACCCCATAACTCACAGATCATATTTAAGTACACTCTGACGTTGCTTTCAGAGTATGATAATGGAGAATGTGGATTTCTGAGTGGACATGAAACTCAAAATAGTACTTCATTATTCCTGTTTGGGGTAGTTATATGGGAATTGAGCTGGCATTTGCTTACCAACAGGCCAGAGGTGAATATTTACCACAAACCTTTCAGACTGGCTAACTCTCAAAAATCTAACAATTAACTCTTCCTATCTTATCACAATTCTCTGATATGACCTGAAAGAGGCTACGTGTGGTTGGTGACAAAATCTACCTGAACAAGATAAAGTTTAATAACTTTTAAAGAAAATGGAAATTTGATCTCCTCTCTAAACAGACTGTCAAGATGTACACTCCATAGGAATAGAGAGTAAGGTTACTGAACAAGAAAACAGCCAAAATAATATAATTATTATTATATAATAATAATGAAATATAATATAAAATAATATTTAATAATAATTTATCATATATTATTTAATAATAATTTATTAATATATTATTTAATATTATTTATTTGTATTTAATGTAATATATTATTTACCTTCATTCAGTTCTAACAAACATCGTATGCAGCAGAACTACAGCTACTTCTGGCAAATGTTCCCTAGAATAAATAATTATATTATAAATATCAACTATTTTCAGCAGTAGGAAATATAGCTAATAGCATATGCCAAGAGATCCATGCTCCAAATTGTTGGGTGTGTAGATTTCTCCAGAATCCTTCCTAAAATCAACCACTTACTTTTCACAGGTCATTTGAGCCCAAGTAATTTTTTAAATCAATGCTCAGCACACTTTCTAGGATATTAAGTAATATGCACATCCAGCAAGAGGAAAGCTTAACATTCTTTGGAAGCAGGATAATAAAGGTGGTAATTGCTAATAGAACACTTGCAATGACCTAATGTCGAGCCCATAAACACCTACACATCGACTGTCTCAATTGCTCTTAGATGAATCTTGGAAGGTGGCAGACCATTTTTTAGTGCAAACTGGCATTCAATTATGGTCTTCATTTAATTAACTATAGTATTCACAAGGTCAATTTGTTCTCTATATACAAGATATTACATCTTCCTCACCCAAAGGAGACAAAATAGTGTCCCCGTCTTTCAGTCACCAGAGAATGAAATCAGGTTAGCATCTTGTGTAATGATCCCTACAGATAAAGGTGCATTGTTCAGCTGAATGAGAACATAGAACAATAGTCTAATCACAAAGCAGTGTACTTTGAAAGCTACAATATCATTTGAGAGATATTAGTTCATCCACATAGCGTATTGTAGAAAGAAATAGCAATTCTTCTACTACTCAATGGAGAAGCAAAGGCACAAAGACATCAGTAGACACAGAAGACAAAACAGAGGAGAACAAGACGTCACATGTGTCCTGTTGTTATAATCACTCCACTTTTTACCCAAATAAAACAAGCCCTTCTAGGTTTGTATTTCAGGTAAGCTTAAAAACTCGCAAATGCTATAAAGGAACATAAACAATACAAAAATCTGCAATCCTGTGCACGCACACACACTCAACTACCAAAGTACTGATGAACAGCTACAAAGTTTCTCCCTTTCTTCAAAATTCTTTCTCAAAGCAGCTGCTGATTTCTCTTCCTTTCTTAAATTTTTTTTTTATTTATTTACGATAGTCAGAGAGAGAGAGAGAGGCAGAGACATAGGCAGAGGGAGAAGCAGGCTCCATGCAGGGAGCCTGACGTGGGACTCGATCTGGGGTCTCCAGGATCGCGCCCTGGGCCAAAGGCAGGCGCCAAACCTCTGCGCCACCCAGGGATCCCTTTCTCTTCCTTTCTTGTCTCCTTCTTCCATTTCTCAAACATCTCTCCTCTTTTTATAACACTGCTGTTCTCCCCTCACATGTTTCTCCCAATGGCTAACTCCTGACTTCTCCTATCTTAAGTTCTTTCCTTCCAGATGTCTCCATCTTTTTCCAGGCACGTATGTTTTTACCCCTCCCTACCCTTTGGCTTGCCTAATTCCCTATCTCCATTTACTGCACCATTAACTCAACAATGATTAGTTACAGAGATAATTTTCCTTACAAAGTAGCTGTGTGTGTATGGAATTGGCTGGGAAAAGGGCACAACGAATATGGGAAAACTGATAATTAATACAGATTTTGTTCTGGTCGCATCTGTATATATGCATACGTATATAGCTCTGTTACTTCACCAACTTTATGACTGAAATCCAAGTTTAATGAGATGGTCACACTTGAGTCAATGTTTGTTTGTTTTGTTTTGTTTTGTTTTGTTGTTGTTTTTTACTTGAGCCACTAATTTTACCTCTTCTTTTACTTTAGAACTCTTGCTGTCTCAAAATATTCAGTCAAATCCATTCAGCCAGAAGGTTTTTATATCAAACATCTCCAAATCCAGAGGTATCAATCCCAGAGATCTCAAAAAATGATCCTGTAAACAAGTAAATTACTTGTCTAATTTACCTTATGGATAGACGACTTGAGCCAGGATAAAATCTGCCCATGGAAGTCTACCACTTATTAAAGGGAGACTTTGCCTCTTCACATTTAGGCATTTATAAAATAGGGATAAAAATAACCTGTACCACCCTCAAAAAGTTATGGCTAAATGTTAGGATATATTCTAAATCACTTGAGAATTGCAAAATTCCAATCCAAGGAAAGGTATTTATGTTGCCTTTGATCATCCAGCCAGGTGGTGTTAAATGGGTTTCTTGGACATCAGATTTTTCTACTGCTTTCCAGGTGTCCTTTTATGCATATTTGTGGTATTTGCTCAGGCATTCTGTATTATTATTTAAAGCAATGTGCAAAGAACTAAGAGAACAGACTCTAGAATCTGACCAATCTAGCTCATATTCTGGGTCCTGCCACTTGCTATTCATAAAATTTAAGAGATGTCATTTTAACCACTTCCTTCCTTTGAATGTGCATGTGGAAAATGGAGGTAAAACTAGCATTTAACTTAAGGTGTTGCTGTGATCATTTAAAGTGTTAAAATGGGTAATATGATTTCCAGGGCACGGGAATAGTGTTTTACAAATTACGAGAAAGAAAAAAGGGAATATTTTTACCATCTGATATTCTTTGTCACAGAGTTTATGAGAAAAGTCAAAAGCTTTATAGAACTGAAAATAATACTGAAAGTTGCTACTTTAAATTTCATGTGTTTGCAAATACAAGGCACTATTTTACAATATATTCGTATTGATTTTCTAATGTTGCTTAAACTGCACTGTATGTGATAAGTGTATTGTTTAGTGAAGGGAAAAGAGTATGTGGGAATGATAGACTATTGGGGTTGAAGTCTGTTTATCTCTAAGTAAGTTATTTAACATCTTGATATTTTATTTTTTAGCAACCTTATAATAACTGTAATAATGAGTCTTAAGATTTTTGTGAGGTGTAATAGGAAAGTCTTCACATTATTCCTAGCAAACTGGGTAAAGGGAAAACATGTTAGTTATCTTCTCCTGTTGATAGGGGGAATGGGGTGTGTGCAGCTTCTGACAATATTTACTACATGTCGGGTGCCTTGGGACTTCACACTCACCCTCTAAATGTCAACTGAGGAACCGATCTCAAGTCTTAAGAGAATCATCTTAAGATAATCATCTTATTAAGAAATGATACTTTAAAGAGGTTATTCATAATCTGTGTGTCCCTGGACCTTTATGAGAGCCTGGGATTATTTTCACAAAACATTATATACCTGTGCCCTTGTTGCATAAGCAAACAGCACACATTTGAGTATTATCAACATACAAAATCATTTAAAAACATGGAATATTTTTTTTATTTTCATACAATGTATCAAGAGATACTAACAGTATGTAATCAATTTAGGAAATAATAAAACTATCTGTTAAAATTAGCCTTTACCCCCAAAACGTGGAAATCACTAGCCAGAGGACACTCAAACTATGGCATTTTAAAGTTATTTTAAATCCGATTCAAAGCAGGGCTCTTATTTTAACTGTCCATCTTCCCCCACACTCTAGTTATTTTTATAGTTTCCTCTTTATGCTCTGATTTTATAGTGTGACTGCTCATGCATATTTGTTCCAGGGCTAAATTTCTAATATGCATAGTGCATAGAATCATGTACTCTCAGAGTTAAAAAAGACCTTAAAGTCATCTAGTTCAACCATCCATCAGATGCATGAATTATTCCTACTTATGTCTACATCCACTTTCATGGTGCCTTAAATATACCCTAGACATTAGCCCTATAGCCAAACATTAACTCTGACTCTAAGTGGAATTCTTAATTCATCAGCACTTTTAAAACTCCCCACTTGTAACAAAAATCTCAATTAAAGTGTATTTAACCGCTACTTTCACAAGATGACTGATTCTCTATAATATATATTGAGCTAGCTCATCATCAGCAGGCAAGTCACTCTCATGTATTAAATTAGATGCCTAGGGAACTACATTAACTCTTTCAGACCATGAGGGTATTTAGTGTTCAAAGTGCAGTAACTGTAGTAAAGAGTTATGTACCGGAGAGAGGCATGAATAATAGATAGCTTGACAAGGAGTAAAATAAAGAATTCCAGAAGTAAAGGACCTCTATAAGAATGGTGTTTTTTAGCACATTTTGAATACAAAAGAAACAGATTATTAAATACTGTGAGCCACCATTTAAATGGATTTCATCTGAAATTTAAATCTATATAGGCACTCACTCTTTAAAGCATCACATTAAGAGAGAGTTGTGTCGCCTGTTATAGACCTCATATTGACAGAGATGTTGTGATAATGACAGTCATTACAATAACTGCCTCATCAGTCTTAAAATTATAGGCATTAAATTTGTGTTTATTAATCTTTAACTTCCCTTTTGAGTTTTCAGTGACACAAAATGAAAAGTCCTGAATTTAAAATTTCTCCTCCATCCTCATCTTTTCTTTTCCTTTCATTTTTTCCTCCTTAAGAGTCCGATGCTATTCACGTAGCTTCACAACTGACATTAAAATGATGCATGATTAAAATATTCATTGTACTTTCACAGAAAGGACTCTTGTCCAATAATTTCGGCTATAAAAATAAGGAATGTTATTTTTCACAAAACCTTTTTCTTTTTTTTTTTTCTTTTACATTCATTGCTGTTGGAAATGGACTGTATTGTACATAGTCGAGCATCAATTTAAGGACCAAGTTTGAGATGAAAAGATACACCTTATGATAAAAACTGCATAAATTTGCGCCTCCTCGTTCCTGTGAAATAAACTGATTTTTAGTTTCTTTAAGCACACAACATAGCAATCACTTATTCTCATAGGTTCTTGGTATCAGAAAGTTCTACAAGATACTGAATTGTAGAGGCTCTAAGAAGTACAATGGATGTGCAAAGCTCTCAGAGAATTTATTGTGTAAAATATTCTGTATTAGTTTTCTGCTGTTGCCATTACAAATTATTACACATGCAGTGGCTTGAATAAATTTACTCTTTAGTTCTGTAGGTCAGAAGCCCTGAAGCCCAACATGGGTCTTCCCTGGCTACAACCAAGGTGTGTAGGGTGCACTCATCTTCTGCATGCTCAAGACAAGGATCCACCTTTTGTTTAATTGCATTGTTAGCAAAATTCAGATCCTAGAGGTTACAGGACCCCCACTTCCTTCCTGGCTATTGACCAAGGACCTTCCCCAGAGTCTAGACAGTGTCACATTCCCTGGCTCAAGGTCTTCTTTCTTCATTTTTAAAGCCAGCAATATCAAGTCCCTCTTAAGCTTCGAATCTCTGTTGCCTCATTTTCCATCTCATCTCTCTTACTCAGCCAGAACTGTTCCTGGATTTTAAGAATTCATGTGATTACATTGGGCCTCCTGAATAATTTAAGATAATTTCCTCATTGCAAGGTCTATGTTCTTAATCACATCTGCTAAGTCTCTTTTGCCTAGGAGGTAACACATTCACGGGTTCCAGGGATTCGGGTGTGGACATACTTGGGAGGGGGGACACTATTCTATCTGTCATGTATCCAAAGCTGGTAGGCTGAATTGTTGAAGATTCTAGGACTATTAACACTGGGCACGGAAAACTTAGAATCAAAGATTTTACTTCAAATTTCTTTGTATTATAATAAAAGAAACTCTGTTATAAATAGCTGTGTGATTTAGTGTAACTATGTATTTTAAATAAAGTGGATTATTGAGGAATTATCCTAGTACAACAAGCCAAAAAGTCAACAATTTGTATTTTGCATATAAGTGTAAAGACTGAAAACTGTCTGATTATTTACGTTGGGTAGTGATTGATCTTGCCATCAAGCATCCTTTCACCCTCTAGTAACCTTGCCCCAATTTTTCTGTGGGGACCTAAGTTCTTTCCTCAGTCTCAACTCAGGCTCTCCCAAATAAAGCAGAACCCAGGGATGGAACATCTTGCTAGACTTGAACAACTCAGCATAGCACATTTCCTTAACCTCTTAGCTGAATTTATCTGCTTCCAGTTCTATCTGAACTATACAGATCTTTTCAATAACATTTAGAGTGTTTTTTTTTCCTGATCCCCAACAAAAAAATGGAACATCCCTCAAATAGTTTTAAGAAGCCACATGACCTTAGTATAACAATCTGATGACAGTATTACAAAAATCAATTATGAACTAGGATGTGAAGATGTAAGTGGAATGTATTATAATTACATAATACTACTTAATAGGGTTTATTTAGGAAATAGAAAGATGACTTAACCTTAAGAAATGTCTCAACAGTTGATAACTAGTCTATCAAAAGTTTATTATCTCATCTATTTGCAAAGTTCAGGAATATCTTTGCTTCCAGCCAAACAAAACAAAACAAAACAAAACAAAAAAACAACTATTGGAACTAAAATTATTTTATGCATATGTGATTTTTAAGTAAGATTTTAAATGAAGTATAGCATACATGAAAGAACAAATGTTTTAATGAAATGCTTGATAAAACTTCACCAATTGAATGTGTGTGTGTGTGTATATATATATATATATATATATATATATATATATATATATATATTGCAGCATCTCAGAAATCTCAGAAACCCCTTTGCTGACACCAGCCCCATTCTGGACCATATAAACTCTATCCTGACTTCTAACAAAATAGTAGTGTGTAAAAAAAAAGGGGGGTGGATAAAAAAGTAAGAAAGAAAATATAGGAGTACCTGATGCTGTATCTTTCTCCAGTCAGGTTTCACTCTTTCTTCTTTTCATGAAAGGGTTACTCTTCATTATGTTATCAACACTCAGTTAAGGATTTCAGTTCAGTTTCTTCTTCTGATAACATCACTCTTCCTAAAGCTTCACCTTCCAGGTGTCTTAGCTTCCTTGGTAAACACATCATTGTCCTTTTCCCAAGCACACCCTGAACTTTGCTCCTGGTCTCCACAGCACAGAGAGAATGCCAAATCATCATTCCACTTAGAGAGTTTTTGTTTTAAGAGCCCTCTCCAGAAAGCTTCACACATTGGCAAATGTCTTCAGAAACCCCCAGTTGTGTGTTTGTTGACTGTCAAGTTCAATTTTGTCACTCCATGAAAGACTGTAAAAAAAAAAAAAAAAAAACCTTGCTTGTTTATATTACCTCAAACCGTGGTCCTATTTCCTAGGAAAATGCCAAGATTCTCTCTCTCTCTCTCTCTTTTTTAAAGATGTTATTTCTTTTTTCATGAGAGACACAGAGAGAGAGAGGCAGAGACACAGGCAGAGGGAGAAGCAGGCTGCCTGGGAGGGAGCCTGATGTGGGACTTGATGCCCTGAGCCAAATATACATTAAATTTATGGTTTCTGTCTGCTATATCCTAGGTCAAGTATACATTTTATTTTACATACCAATCCATTTTCTTAATGAAAGAAAACTTAGGAGTAGGCCTTCTTTTAACCCACCTCCTTATGGGTCAGTTTTAGATATACTTTGTGCCTGTAGTCAGGAGGGGAACTGCTAGTTCATTAGCAAGATTTCTAAACATACATCTTATTCTATGCTATTTCCTAGGGCTTTTATTGACTTTTAGGTTAATTTTATACCTGGAGAACTTGCTGCAACTTTTGCTTAGCTCTAATTTTTTCTGGTACAGTGGCTACTCTATGTTGGTGTCTTTTTTTTTTTTTTTTTAATCCCAGACCTTTAAAAGTAATGCCCCTTCTCTTTCCCATTGCATACTCTTATGTGTTCTTATTTCATTTATTTGGTAAGTCAGAACTTTCAGTTTTTCATTTATAAACTAGGAGTAATGAATGAACATTTTTCCCGTAAAGTATGATATTTAATTTTAGTTATTTAGATAGGCTTTGTCAAACTAAGGAATTTTGTCTAATTTGATGACACTTTTTATCATAACTACTTTTTATTTTATCGTGTATTTTCTCCATTATTTTAGATAATGACTGCATTTCTTTTTTAGGCCCTCACTGAGGTAGATTACACCAACAGATATCCTGATATTAAAACACCTCATTCCTACTTGGGTCACGATGTACTAGTATTTTCATTATACTGTTATTATTAGTTTAGATTTAAGATTTCTAAAGGAAATTAAGTATTTTAAGTAAGATGGTCCTAAAACTGTTTCATACACTGCCTTTATCTGGTTTTAGAAAATGGCTGTTTTCTTCAGATCTTAACTTTGAACCATTCTCTCCCATCTATATGTTCTAAAAATGCATATATTACATAGGAGTCATTTTGATGTTAAATACTGATAGAATACCTCTGTCAGGCCATGTGAATTAGAGTGAATTTGGTTGAGGATATTTTTGTTATTAATTCAATATCTTCAAAAACATTTTATTTAGTCAAGTTTAATAATTTTCCTTAGAACATAACAGCATATATTTGGCTAGACTTTCCTTCGCTATCTTCCTTTTCAGTATATGTATTGAATTTGTACTTCAACTTTTTCTATCTTTTAGCTAAAAAAAAAAAAAAAAAAAAAAAAAATCCTGTACTCTGTTTCTCCTTGAGAGACTCCATACATTTCACAAAGGACTGTAACAAAAACTCCTAAGCTCAAAAAGCTAACTCTTGACTATTTTTGTCTTCTTCTCTCCCATGCCTTAGTATTGGAAAGCAAGTTTTCACTTTTCCTTCCCTCCTTATCACTTTTCATTTCTTCAGCACTAGGTCAGTCTGTTTCTCAAGAAGTGGAATGACAGAATGAAACAAAGTATAATAGTCTCTGCTCTAGAAGGCTGGTGGTGATGATACCACCAAACAGAAACACCAAATTCCAATTTCTGTGCTAAGAGAAAAGGAGGGAACACCTGTGCTCCCAGATTCCCAACCTGTAGGTGGCAACTCTCAGCCACACTGTAATTCCCCATGTCTACCAGAAATAGCCCTGACCAGCCTGAGGCACTTCAAGATGATTTGGTTTCATTAGTTTCTCTATACATGTTGTTTGGTTAGTCAACTGGATGAGTCTCACCTCAAGCAGAGAATAAAACCAAGCCCTGCTATTGGATACTTTTAACTTGTCTCTCACCCAGGGTGAAGGCGCAAGAATTCCCAGCTCTGGAGAGTTAACTGAAGCTGACAGTTGCGTGCCCTGGCATCTGTAAGTTTGCCTTCCCTGGCTTTTATTCTTACTCCAGAGAAATCGAGAAGAGGGAAACAAAGTCAGACATCAATGTGCCATCATTCTTGAATATTTGTGATTTCTATTTCTTTATTCTTTAAAAATACTTACTATAATCTGAAGTGCATGCAGATGACAAGATAAAATAATAAACAGATTACACATTGATAAACCATAGAAGGTAAAGTTTTTCCTCCACATGTCTCTCATCCTGCAGTCCAGCCTCACCGCAGACTATATGCTGTCGATAGCTGCTTGTGTATACTTTCAGAGACATTATAGTCATACAAGTACATACACACACTTTGAATCATAAATGTTAGTGTATTATTTTGGGGGTCTGGCCTTTGCCTTTTTTTTTTTCTATTTACTGTATCATGACACCATTCATATCTGTAAAAGTGACCCATTTTTTAAGAAAACAGCCACAAACTATGTACCCAGTTGCACGAATAGTATTGTTATTGAGAAAGGCTCAGAGTCAACATCTCTCTATCAAGTAATAGAGCAATAAAACCAATTGAATAAGAGAAAACTTCGGGAGAAAGGATCTATGTGTGTTCCCAAATATGTGAATACATGGTGCAATGGGAGCCACATTAGATAAAAGAACACATCAGATGAAATCACAATTGTCAAAATATAAACAAGGGGCAAGAGACTGATTATGGAATACTACAAAATTCTAATCAGTTATTAAGAAGTTTGGTTTAAAATAATATGCCAGAACTTGGAGAAAACTCTGATGGATAGAGATGGTGAGTAAAATGATGGAAAAAGATATAAGTGAAAAATAGAATTTAAGCATTTTGCACATTGATCTGTGATGTCTAGGTATTTCAGCAGTTTCATTTGAGGATCCCTCTGGGTTTAGGGTGGATCCTAAATTTGAGTATTTTCAATTGATTTAAGGTCATATCTTGGGGTTTTCCCCCCTATGTTGATAGACACAGAAAGAAGATTAGATAGATGATAGATAGATTAGATGATAGATAGATAGATAAATAGATATGAAAATACACAAATTTTTATATATATTATATATATGCACATATACTTATGCAAACACATATGTGCATATACACACAATATTTTGAGAGGAAACACAGGAGGTGATTGTTTAGAAGTCACGGAAGCAGGGATATTTAGAATATTTAGAATATTCTTTTCAGACAGTTGGTTAATAATTCTGGAGGCACATAGTTTAAATATCTCAAGTAACCCACAGTAGTTGTCTTACTCTACTTAAGCTACTCTCTAACACAATACTACAGACTGGATAGCCTAGAAACAACAGAAATGCATTTCTCGCAATTCTGGGGGAAGGAAGTTGGAGATCAGGATACCAGTGTGGTTGAGGGAGGGTTCTTTTCTGGGTTGCAGACTTCTCATAGCCTCACACGTCAGAAAGGGCAAGGAGCTCTCTGGAGCCTCTTTTAAGGAGGTATTAGTCCTATTAATGAGGGCTTCACTCTCATGACTTAATCACCTTCCAAAAGCCCCACCTCCTAATTTTGGGGGTTCACATTCATGCCATAGCAGTAGCATAGCTAGTTGTATTTAGATTGCTAACAGTTCATGTCCACTAAACAACGGTAGTCCGACCGTAAAACAGTTGCAATGTCTGTATGAAATTCGGCATTCAGATTTTCCATGCCTACACCTGTGTACCCTCCACTACCATCCACTTTGGTGAATATACCTAGGCCAAGATTGCTAGTAATCTGTGCAGCCAAACATCATGAGAGAATACTATGAAATTAGACATTATAAAATAACTGTCATGATACATTCAAACTTAGTTATTAAGCTCGCCCCTAGAGTCGTATTTCTCTTGATTCTCTCCCCTCTTACTTTCTGCCATTGACTACTTTTCCTATCTTTGAGAAACACACTTTTGGAGTACTGCTCATTCATTCCCTGTGACAAAATCTGCAAACCTACCTGTGTCTCCTTTTACTTCCTACTTCTTCACTTACAATGAACCAAATATTTGGGCTTTTTTTTTCCTATTATAAGTGAATCTTTTTCTTCATATGACTCAATAAAAATATAATTTTCTCTGTCTTTCCCTTTATCTCTTTACTTATCAATATCTCCCTAATTAGATCATTCTCATTCACATGTCAAGCTGCTCTGTTGTTTCCCATATCAAGTATTTTTTAGCCTTTGTTGACTTCATATTCCTATCAGCAAAAGCCTCCGTGAACTTCTTCAAAAAAATTGCTTACATTTTTCACCTCCACTTTCTGACATCACATCACTTCTTAGACCACTCTGAACTAACTTCTACCCATCCCCATCCACCACCCAGTTCAATGAATCTGCTTGAGCCCAGTTTACTAATAAATTGCTTTTCCCTTAGGTTCTATGACAACACATAACTTTAATTTCCCACCAAATTCTCTGCCCTCTCTTTCACATTTTTCTCTGCAAATTTCTCTATATTAGCCAAACCTTAAAATGTCATTTCTTGCAATTTGGTCCTGGACCCTACCTTCTCTCTCTACAGATGATCTCATTCTCATGACTTTAAAAGAGTTGCTTATGGCTAAATGAGAGATCTTTCCTCTGAGGTATATACACCTGCATAGTCAAGTCTGAACTCTTGACTTTATCCTATCCCAAACTGTACCCCTCTCATCATTCACTTGCTCAAGTTTAAAATATTCACATTGTTATCAGAAAGTGCCATGTACCAGTTATCAATCCCAGAGGAGTAGAGTATTGCATACCAGTTATCAATCCCAGGATAGAACTCTACATATTTCTGCCCACTGCATTTTGGTATACGTTAACAAAATCTACAACACAATCAGACACTAGATGGAACAATGCCCTACAGAGAGAAAACACAGAGCAAGAACAGCTTCAACAGTAGGCATTGGTCCCCCATGGCTAGAAGATCTCTCCAAGCAGCTATTTCAGGGCAATCTGCCCACATTTACCCCTCGTCCACCACAGGAGGAAAGATCCAGTTCCCTCCTCTTGGAGAATAGATGTAACCAGTGGAGTTGGCCATGTGCCATGTGATGCATATGCTTTAAGTGGAGACCATCTAAGAGCATTCACTGAGCCTGAAAAAATAAGAGATATTCGCACGCTAAGTGTTAAGTCTGGCACAAGCTCTTGGCTCTTTATCTCTTGGTAAGGTAATGTTGCAAGCCCAAGGCCTATTGTTATGTATCCAAGTGGAAGCCCAAACCTTGTGTGCCCAAAATTGCTTTTCCCAAGAGCTATCCTTCTTATCTACCTCCAACTTCCATCAAATCATGGTTGCCAAGATCTATAACAAAGCCAGTTCACTTTTCTCCCCATCCACTGCCACAATGTTAGATCAAGCCTTTCTTCTGAGACCATGGTATTGTTCTAAATGGTCTCCTGACTTTTTATTTTTCCTTTCACTCAAATTAATAATGCACAGAACACCCACACTATAATTACAAAAGAAAAATAAACTCAGATTCTGTAGTCTCCTGTTTAAAATAATTTAATTTGATTGTTAAATGAAGATACAAAATTCCACATAATTGCCAAGAGGTCTGCTATTTTACACAACCTCATCCAGCATGTTTTTCCCCTTTCACTCAACTATGGTTTAGTCACTTTGGTTTGTAGTTGCTGGAATCTACATGATACTTCCCTGTTCTAGAGTCTGAATTGTTGGTTCCTCTGCCTGCAGTACTTTTTTGCTTAGATGTAGTCGTGGCTAATAACTTCTTACTATGCAAGCTTCACCTTAAATTTCAACTTCCCCAGAAGACCCTCCTAGCCACCTTAAAAGGTCTCTATTACTATCATCACCATTATCTATTTTTACAGCATCTTGTAATTTTTAAAAATTTGACTTGTAATATTTCCCCTCTTATTTTATGTGTGCATATAAGCTCTAATTTGTCATGAGGGAAAAGTAATTGTGTCATAATCATTTTTTTCCTAATATAGTTTCTTGTATTTATCAGGCAGTCAGAAACATCTTTGCCATCAACTGATGTAAGCCAGAAATATGAACCAGAAAATTAAAATATTAGACAATTCAGGGCTAAATACTTCATCAAATAATAAAACAAATAAACAAAACCACTCACACCACTCTCTCTTATAAATACCTAGCCAAGTTTTTGGATAATCTGTAATTCCTTGACATATACATCTTTCTCTGATATCAACATTCAAGAAATAATTTTCAATCTTAATATGATGATAAAATTATACAATTTTCACATTCCTGATGTTGCTGTCACCTTCTAAGTACTGTGCCTGTTGTTTGGATTCAATCAATAAACATTTTTATCCAAAGTAAGAAAAATTACTTTTAAAAATAATATATAATTGAATTCATGAAAGATTTTTATAATTTTAGAAAGATTCAATATAACTGTGAAATTGTAGCATCTGATACAGAATACTCTTTGTCAATGCTTAGGGAAAGCAGATAAAAGAGTGGAAAATTGATTATGTAATATTCTGTGTGTGGGAGAGTGCCTTGTCCTAACAATTTAGTATCTATAATACAGAATATAAAAGAATCGTTGTTTGAAAGCTGTGATAATTTTCCTTTGAAGGGTAGTCTTTTAGTTTGGTGCAAATATGGAATGATTTCCAATTACCTAATCGTATGACTCTATTTCATGAAGTCCTTGAGTCAAATTGTCTCCTAGCTGTGATAGTGACTCACAGAATATCTCTGATAAAAAATATGCAACAGAAAAATTATTGAGAGGAAAAAATTACAGCCAGAATCTTAGGGAGAAAAATTTACATCTTTTTAAATTTTGTTTTTTCCTTTTCAATCTAGCCAGCTGATAGCTGTGACCTTTCTCTACCATTAAATTCCTTATAGATGTACATTCCAAAAGATCATTTGTCTCTATCATGTATGTGATGAAACAAAGAGAGGAGCTCGGAGTGACTTAAATATTAGTTATCAATGTTTATACTCACTGGTCTATAATCAACAATTTTGGAAACTAGTTAATGATCACATGGGATACTAAAAACAACTATTTTTAATGGTGTTTCTCAAATTGAGCACTTTGTTGTCCCTGTATAGACTTACTTCATAGGGCATATGAAGCAACCAAGGATTAGGAGATGGTACACAACCATTAAGAAATATTTGAGTGTCTGACATGTGTTAAGCACTGATATAGATCCTGAGAATACAGTAATAAATGTGGTATAAAAGATCCTTGCTTAATGGAGCCTAACTGGAGCAAAGGGAGAGAGATAACTAATGACTGACAAGGAATTATACAACATGATTTCTACCTGAGATATATATTAAAAAAAAAAAGTGAGACATTATGCAAATGATTTTAGATAGAATGATCAGAGAGACATTCAAAGACACTAGATGCAGGTGGGGGGTGGGGGGGTATTGGGAGGGAAACTGAGGCAGGATGCTGGCCACACTCTACTAGCAACTACCAAATTTCCCTTGACCCTTTGACATTCCTTCCTTAATAAGGCCACTTCTGTTTTTCTCTCAGGAGAAAATGTACAATCTCAGATCTGATTGGTGAGAAAACAATGTTGAGGAATATCAGCATGAAGTTTATAGGATGTGGAAGGACTTGGCATTTACAAGAAACAATCAAAAAGTCTGTGTGTCTGGAACATAGTGAAGCCAGGAAGTGGGCACTAGATGAAATCAGAAAAATAACAGGGTCTTCTTAATAGATGACCTTGTGAGAAGGTAGATTCTGGATTTTACTGTCAGGACAATGGGAACACAGGGATAGTTTTTGTTCATTTCTCACAAACTGCACACTTTTCCTGTTGTACAACGTGGTGAGTTTGGACACCATCGCCACAACCAGAGTGAAGCATATCTAACATCCTCCAGTTCCTCTATCTCTGATTTCCTCTTCTCTTTTCCTTTTTAAATGAAAGGGACAATAATGAGTCCAGATGCCAGCAGACAGTGGATTAAAACAGGATAATCAGGAAAGCAGGAGGGATAATCTTGGAAAGGGGAAGGTGCCTTAAGACTTACTGTATTAGGAAAGGTGACAGGTAAAACTGGCAGAGGAGATGGAGAGAAGCAGACAGATTTGGGGCTAGGCATTCAGAACTGAACATTATGCTAGGTTTCTCTCCTGATTCAACCTTTGGATTTTGTGTGAAGTTGAAAAAGAAACAAGATAAATGGCCTTCTATCTTCTGTGTTTTTTACTGATTTTTTTCCTAAATGTGTGGTAGTTTAATAATTTTTAAATATTTACAGTTTATTTTTCTGTGAAGCCTGTCAATACTTTTAGGTAAGACATTTTATTGCAGTGGGCACACACGTTCATTCAGGAATGTACCAGCTGTGATGTGAAAAATGCCCCTTTTTCCCTAATCTTTATTTTATTCAATCTTCTTACACTGAAGTTTCTCAGACTAAGATATATTTGACTAATGTTAATTACACACTGACACACAGTTTTTAAGTCATTATAAAGCTTCACAAACACTTACTGAATTCTGAGAAATATTCCAAGATGCCAAATGAACAAAGTGATGAAGGTAAGCGCTCAAATGAGGGACTGTGTGAAAAGAAGAATAAATGAGTGGTGACAAACTCCTTAGAATAATTATGAATTAAGTAATGAGCACTCATCTAAACCTTCATCACTTCAGATAATATTAAAAAAGAATAACCTGCTATTTCATCCTGAGAAATTAATGTCAAACTCTAGCAGTCATTGTATGCCTGATAACTTTGAAGATCTCAACAGAACACATTTCCAGAAGCATTCAATTTGTTCTAAAATCATGCTTAATCCAGGCCTCCTGTTCATATGCGTTCTATCATCTGAGACTGCAATTTTCAAATATAAGAACTACACAGTCATTAAGTATAGACAATGCTTTTAAATGCCATTAGGTGCCACCGTGGGGTGTAGAGTGTCAGAGTATGAGCATAATGTGGTGATCCTACCTCTGTCACTCAGCAGCTGTGTACCCTTGGTAAGTCACTGAGCACCTTTCAACCTGCTTCCCCATATAGGAAATACAGAGGTTGGACTAGGTAATAATACATGAGATCCATTCCAACCCTAAAATGTTATAGTTTCTGCTATAACATTATACTGGGTAGGGAAGTGTTTCCCACAGTCATAAAGAAGCTGTATTAATTGCATAATATTTTTTAACAGTCCACAATTCCTCTTTCTTAGTCAATGATGTTTGACTGAATCTTAGCACAATGACCTTAGTTGGGACAGACTGTATTGCTAATGGAAGCCGAATCACACTATTTCACTCTCTGGAAAGTGCCCTGAAGAAGATGAGGAAAACAGTGGCCACAGATACCTATACAGAGACAATTTCTTCTTGGGTCTATTTGTCTTTTCTAAGTATTTTATAACCAATATGTATCTTTTTTAACATTTTAGTTAAAAATTTTAGTGAGACAATTACAGATTCACACAAAGCTGTAAGAGATGTAGAGATTCTATGTATACTTCACCCTGTTTCCACCAATGAAATTTGCAAAACTATAGTAAATAACACAACCCATATGTTGACATTTACACATTTCGCCAAACTTACTCAAGTTTTCCCCAGTTTTACTTGTAATTATCTGGGTGAGAGTGTGAGTTCAGAGCTTAGCTAAACCCCTCCACAATTTTACTGCTTTAGCATCCATTTATGTGGCCAAGCAAGTTGTGGAGGACTTGAAATGTCCCTAGGCAACCCATAATTGCATGCCCTAGAAAGCAACCCACAGACTCACAGCAAATCTAAGCTCATATCAGATGACTTCTCCAACACTCCTTGTGGGCAACAGTCTCCCATGCCTCTTAGGATCTTTCCCTAAGCATCTCTCTCTCTCTCTTTTTAAGATTTTATTTATTTATCTATTCATGAGAGACACAGAGAGAGAGGCAGAGACGCAGGCAGAGGGAGAAGCAGGCTTCCCATGGGGAGCCTGATGTGGGGCTCGATCCCAGGACCCAGGATCACACTCTGACCTGAAGGAAGAGGCTCAACTGTTGAGTCACCCAGATATCCTCCCATAAGCACCTCTTACATAAGACCGCTGAGAGCTTATAGAACGCCATTCTTTTTTGGTTTAAATTGACCAATCTAGTCTTACGTCAGGAATCGCAAAGGCCTCTGCAGTGGACCTTAGCAAAGCCATGTGCCCCAGGTCCTGCTGCTCTTCCCTGTCTGCACACTGCCTTCCCATTTGCTCTCTCCAAGTGTGCTGTGTACCTCCTCAGGTACAAAATTTATTTTAATTTCCCCTGTGGTCTTTTATCAAACCATTAAAAGTAACCTATAAAATTACTGAAGTTCCTAGCAAATTCAGATTCCATGAAACACTTTAGAAATATGTACATTTATTTTATGGGTTTTTTTTTTTTAATTTTCAGATAGCTCTCCAATAAGAAAACAGAATCTCAAAATGTCTGACTTTTGAGAATTTTATTATCATTTATTAATTCTCCTTTTTCAGATGTTAAACTATATTTTTAACTATGGTTATAGCCATGGTTATATATAGCTCATTTGAAGGATAAGCATAGTCAATTAAGTTAAACATATTAATGAGAAAATTTCGGGACACCAAGAACTCATCTGAAACAGTAATAAGCATGGAATAATCTCTAAGAATTCCAAAAATATACTTGAAATTGAAGAAAATTATCTTATACTATGGTTGAACAAGGAAATCACTTACAAGCAGCAAAAGCCAATGCAAAATTCTAAGAAATATCTAAAAATTTAAATAAGGTTAGTCTTGTAATTGTAAAGGAGTCAAAAGTTGGGCAACAATACTGCAAAAAATCTCCTTAAGCAATGATTACTATAAAATCACCTCATGTGTAGAGGCCTTTAAAAAGTCGTCATTACCATTTAGAAGGAAGACACTAGCATTTTTTGCAATTAAAAAAGAAAATACTGTTTAAAAAAATATTAGGACCAAGATAATGAAAACCAGTAAAAAACGGCTTCTTATTTCCTCCTTGTCACATTCCATACTCAAGCTTCATGAGGTCACACGATTAGCTGCTGACTAGAGGTTTTTTCCTTCTCCCACCAAGGACCACTCCACAAGTGAGCTGTGACACCCTACAAAGTAGAATGCCTCCCCTGTTCCTTAAATAATATGTCCATGATAGCAACTGAGATGTGTAGCAATAAAGTACATTTTCTGCGTGGTTTGTCATCTATGTATAATAGTCAACTATGAAAAAGGTTCAAACCTTCCTTCCTTCAGTGCTGAAGTATGAAGAGTTCCCAAGAGTCTACTCATCAAAAGTGTAAATCACGTCAGTGATGGAATCAGTGAACAGCAATATCAAATTTTTTCAAGAAAACTTTAAACCAGCGATGTCAGTAAGTCTCCATAGCAGAAGTCAAGTACTGATGCACCACAGATTAAAAAATCATTCCTAATGAGTGAAGCCCACCGGCATATCACACAATGTCCCACTGGACTTCCTTCTTTCAGGACAGGTTAGGAAGGGTACAGGTGGAACAGGCAAGTATCTAAAATGCACTGAGCGAGAGTCCCATGGCAATCCAAAAGCCAAACAAGAAAAATGACATTTAATGATGTTTGGTTGGCTGGGTTAAGTGCTGTGCTTCTCCCCCATTAGCATACATAAATGCATACTACACTAAGAATTCAGCTTCCGTCTCATGACACACATTCAACATTTCTATATTTTCTACCACACTGGGTAAGACGTTCTACACGGTACTCAAGAACGTGTGTTGTGTTTTGTTTTGTTTCATTTTCATCCTCTTCCTCAATCCTTTTTTTTTTTCTCTCTCCTTATTTCTGTTTGGTATTTTTATGTAATTAGGACTAGGGCTTAGTATACTGTGTCCAGCATCTTTAGAGTTAATGCTGTTACTTGCAATTTCCTCTTTCCTCCTTTGTGAAGTCTACTAAAGGACCCAAGGTTGAGTACATATTTACTAATGAATGGACCCAGGGTGAAGCTCTGTGTGACTAAGTCAACTGTTGGGAGTTTGTAGTTGTGATCAATTCTGTTTTCAAGGATGCACTTGGGAAGACGCTTTCAAACTGATTTCCAGACCTGAAAGTTCTGAGATTTCCACCATGAGGAGGAAGGTTAGAGGAAAAGTGAACCAGGCAGTATTTAAATAGATCTGTTATTTTCATTTTAGTGTATTAATTTTAAAAAGCAAGATTTTATTTGAAGAAAAAAGTGTCACTGCCAAAACTATTTAAAACCTCCCCCCCCCTTTTTTTACAAGTTTGTCCAAATTTTGTCTTTTTGCACATGTAGGTAAATAAAATTATAAATGTGTCTCAAGAGTATGCACACATATTTTACTTCTATAATTCAAATAAGACAATTATAATTGTATTTGAAATACAGGGCACAAGATAGGAAACATAATGAGGTAAAGTTTTTTGTGTAAGAAATATTATATTTAATTCAACCGTTGAATTACAGTTTCAACTATATGCACTTTTTTTCTACTCAAAACATCACTTTGTAATGAAAATAATACTTGCATATCTACAATAGCTTTCTGTAGTTAATATTTATATCCTTCTCTATATTTCTGTGATTTTCTCCTTTATGGAGTGTTTCTGATTATTATTTAAAATTCTTTTAAAAGCAGATACAATAAATGTCTTAATATTGCAACCTCGAGCTTTGCAGATAAATAACAGCAGTTACAGTGACTTTATTTATATGGTTCTTTGGTGTTAATTATATTTATCATCAGTATCAAAGCCTTATGCTAATTTGTGAGAAAATCTAAGTATCACTAACAGTTCACAATTTTTTATATCCCTAGGGATAATTCTGGAAATAATATGAGCCTTTAACTTAATAAAACATATGAACAATGTTATTATAGTATATCTCCACTATCACGGTTATTAATTTTCAGATACTAGATTTGTTCACCTGCAGAGAGATGAAAATGGGACATACTCATGGAAGTCCCCAACTAGAAGCCTCTCTTTTCTAATCAATAGAACGGCCTGCCTTGGATAATTTTTTTACACAGTTATTTTTACACCATGTGGAGATAAAAGGAAAAAAAAAAATTACTGTCCAGAGGCAATGACTTTATGGTCCTCATCTCTTTTTGTTCCAGGCGTTTCCTCACTGAATCCAGCTTAAAGCAATATACTCAGAATCAATTTCAGGATATAGTTAATTTTATGATGAAATTATTGAGAAAAGTTAACAAAAAATATTTTTTTCAGGGAAAGGAACGTGGATCATGTTAACAAAGATGAGAAAACAATTGACATATGGGCTCCTTGCTCAGGATCACAATAAAAGCTCTTTCAAAGATTCCCAAGGGACCACCCAATCACACAGATGTGATTCACTTATTAGATGGCCATAAGAAGACCACATTCATCTAAAGATAAAAAAGTGAACCCTGGGGGCACCTGAGTGGCTCAGTTGGTCAAGTCTCAGTTGGTTCAGCTCAGCTCATGATCTCAGGGTCCTGGGACCAAGCCCTGGATGGGGAGGACTGGAGGAGGGGTATGTCCCTGCTCAGTGGGGGTGGGGTAGGGGTCTACTTGTCCCTCTCCCTTTGCCCCTCCCCTATGTGTGCTCTCTCTCTCTCTCACACACACTCTCTCTCCCTCAAATAAATAAATAAAATCTTTTAAAAAAGAAGAGAACCCTAAAAAAAACAAAAACAAAAACAAAACAAAATAGCCTATTCTTGTAAGGACTGAGCTACTAAGCTAAATGTACATTCTAGAGAACTGCAGTAGGAATCAAATTTAATGTTTGTGGAGTTAAGGTAAGTGATTTCAAAAATATCTGCATTTTAGAGTAATAACTTTTACTTTTCATTTTATGGTCATATTAAGAAAGAATCAAAGTTCTCTTCCTTCTTTAAGAAAATAAATAAATTTCAGAAGATTAGTTTATAGAACCAGAAACCACTCATGAAAGTCAGCTACTGGGGACCCAATTAGACACTGTGACCAGAGCAAAGACTCAAGCCACCACACTACCACACCAGTTCACAGTGCACGTGATTCACATTGGATTTTAGCAAAACTACAAGTCATTACATGGTGTGCATTTTCATTATCACCTACAAATAGTCCACACAGAGACATTAAATCTAGAGAATATGAGAGGTTGGACTGGAGGATAGATACAAGTTACCTACAAAGAAAAGGGTATTTATCATGCCTACAGGGAGAAAAAAATACAATATTCAGGCGACTGTGGGACCTAGAAGCAAGGGGGCAAAATGTTATGAAGGAGCTTTTTGAATAATTAAGAAAAACCAAATGCCACCAAATATGAAGTCTTAGAGACCTTATTTTAACTAGCCAATAGAACACATTTTAGTGTATTTTATAAATCTTCCAAATTATTTGCATATATTGGCATGACATGATTACTATGTTATATACAATAGAGATTAATATTTAGAGAAAAACTATATAGTTTGATCTTAGAGGGTAATCAATTCAAAGACATAGACTCCTTACATCAACCCATATTTTAGATGTCGAGGAAAAAATTTCAGGGTTTTCTTTGTCTTCCTGACACACGTGGAGCACTGTATACTTTATTATAATTTATTCCTAAGCTCTGACTAAAAGAATAAGTTTACCATAAAAGATGTTTTGATGAAGATGAGAGCCCATATTTACTTCTGAAATCTTTTTGAAAAATTGTTTTAGTATTTTAAAATACAGCATTCCCTTTTCTAAACCAACAAACAAAAATTGCCCGTGGAGCAACTAAGAAAAAAACCTTTTTATTAACACTTCATAATTTTACCCACAAAAGGCTCTCTCTAGACTGATGACTCTCTAAATTCGCTGGACTGGATTATAATGACTTTTTATTTTTCCAGGAAGTTCATCAAAATATGATGAATTGTTATTACTGAAGATTGTTCAAATATATGTAATTTTTTCATGAGAGTCTTCAGATATTTTTTTAAGATTTTTATTTATTTATTCATGTGAAACACAGAGAGAGACAGAGAGGGGGGTGGCAGAGACACAGGTAGAGGGAGAAGCCGGCTCCATGCAGGGTCCCCAGGATCTCACCCTAGACTGAAAGCAGTGCTAAACCACTGAGCCACCTGGGCTACCCATCTTCAGACTTTTTAAAGATAAAATCCCAGGTGTTTTGAGCAAGAATATTTAATAGCAATTTGGGATTGCAAAAAGCCTAGAAGATCTTTGAGGGAAAAGTCTAGGAAAAAGAATTTTGATTTCTCTAACAGAGAACTGACTTCTTCAACAGTTGACCAAAAAAAGGCCACTTCTTTGACAAGGAAAATCTTCTTTAAGTCAAATAATTTCCATGTAATATAAGAAGATATGGAGCAGTGGGATGAAAAAGGCAGTAATTCTAAACATCTGGTAAATTTATGCCATTACTTCAAAGCCTTACAAACATTCTGATTATACCGTTAAACTTGGATGAATACAAAAGAGCCCTCTTTCAGCCTATTGCAAATCTGTGTCCTAACCTATTTGCCCATATTAGCAATGTGCAAGATAATATATAATTGTAGCCACAATGAAAAATAGAAGAGAATGAAGCAAAAACATGGAAAAGGAATTATTAACAATACTGCTTAGCAATAAGCTTGTTAACTTTTTTAATTTTTTTTAAAGATTTTATTTACTTATTTGAGAGAGAGAGAGAGAGAGAGAGAGAGAGAGAGAGAACAAGCAGAAGAATAGCAGAGGGAGAGGGAGAAGCAGACTCCCCACAAAGCAGGTAGCCCAATGCGGGGCTCGATCCCAGGATCTTAGGATCATGACCTGACCTGAAGGCAGATGCTTGACTAAGCCACCCAGGGCACCCAGGTGCCCCACTTCTTAATCCTTTTAGACTTCCATCATAAAGAGCAAGCAGCACTTGGATCAAATATGACCTCAAAAAATTGTTGTGTAAATGAATAAATAGAGAGGTCTTGAAAAAAGAGATGGCACCACTCTGAATTGCTCCTGTAATTACTCTTGCACTGCCTTCTTTGAGTTTCTTTTCAAGAAGTTATGAAAGATATTGGCTATTACTCCTCATTCTCAAGGTCTAATTAAATACTTCAGCCAACATAGTAGAAAGGTAGAAAGGCAATCTAATTCCAGAAGTAAATGGAAGGTGATTATTTCAGTCAGTTTGAAGAGCTAAAAATATCATAGGCTGTGGCTTAAACAAGTATTTGTTTCATAATACTAGAGTCTGGGAAGTCCAAGATAAAGGTACCAGCAGGTCCAATGTCTTATGAGAGCCCATTCTTGACTTACAGTTAGCCATGTCCACACTGGGCCTAGAGAACGACCTCTAGCCTCTCTCTCTTCTTAGAAGAGGATTAATCCCACCCCAGGGACTCCATCCTCATGACATCATTTAAATTTAACCACCTGCCTATGCTCCATCGCCAAAACAATCACACTGAGGCTTAAGGGTTCAATGTAAGAACGGGGGCAAAAGGTAAGGGGGATAAACATGTCATTCCATAACACTGACCAGCTGTAAAGAGAAATTCTTATTTTCAGGGCACCTAGGTGACTCAGTAGGTTAAGCGTTGCATTCAACTCAGGTCATGATCTCGGGATCCTGGAAATGGGCCTGCTCAATTGGGAGTCTGCTTATCCCTCTCTCTTTGCTTCTTCACCCACACAAACTTTTCGTCTCTTTTTCTCTCAAAATCTTTAAAAAAATTTCTTTTTCTTAGGACCAAACTCTTGATAGTTTAGTGGATATCTATTAAATTAACCTCTTTTGAAATGAAACGGTCATAAACCACAAATTTAATACCTTGTGAATAATAGTGATTTACACAAGGCAAAGAACTTTATTTAGTAATAGTAATATTAAAAATTGCATTTCTTCAGTCCTTTATGGGGTGAGAGCTTCACATTGCCTCTTTAATAGATCTTAGGATCAGTATCACTAGATATTGCTCCAGCTACCTATCACTCCAGTGAAAACATATTTCATTAGGTAATTTAATCTTTATTGAGTATAATTTGTACAAAAATGCATGTGGCTCCCTGCATGGAGCCTGCTTCTCCCTCTGCCTATGTCTCTGCCTGCCTGCCTCTCTCTCTCTCAATAAATCAATAAATAAATCTTAAAAAAAAAAATGGATGTGGAAAGCTCTTCAATGTAAAAAAAAAAAAAAAAAAAGACAAAATCTTACGAAAGAGAAGTTATTGCTAACTAGACTTGAAAGAACTAATGAATCATTCACTGGAAAACCTCACTTGAAGAAGAAGTATAACACCATTCAGATATTACCTTTTTCATTTAAATGCAGGAATTAATTGTAGAGTGAATCTCATTCATTCCCATTAAGTAGTAAAGAAGTGTGGTGTGATGCAGTTTACTGATACTTAAGACAACCAAAGCACAATTTTCACACCTCATTGCTACACATAAATGAGAGGTAAAATGAAACCTAAGACATATAATAGGAGGCCTTTAGGCTCTTTGATCACTCATTATGTGGATTTTCCCCCTACAGTATCACATTAGCTTCCCTGCTTTATATACCAGAACGAAACATGATTCAGATCTGATGTAAATGTTGCAGGTATTATTAAAACTGTGTAAACTCTTCCAGTTCAAGTCATTGAAACATAACCTAACTTTTTATTTGCACAATCTTTACTAAGTCATCTTACCCCAGACTTTAAATTCTTATTAATGTTAATGAGACCCAGGTGTGTGTGTGTGTGTGTGTGTGTGTGTGTGTATATATACATACATGTGTATATATATAATTGCAGGATAATTTGGGCATTTGATTAATATGTATACTTATTACACTTTTAAAAAGCAACAGCTCAACCTTCTGTATCTTGAATTAAAAAAAAAAGATTGAATGAAATATGTAATCAGGTCCTATTTTCCTACACCTATGTGTATAGATATTTAGATAGATGGCTGATTACATATATTCTATTTTGTGCTAAGAAGTAAGAATTATCTGCATAATTTGGTAAGATAATTTAGTATAAATTCGATTTTTAAAAACATTCTTATAACATCCTGCCATTAATAGGAAGTGTCTCTGAACTGACTACAAATGTTATCGGGAATTATTACATTCAGAGCATTGTTGTCATTAGGAGTTTGTGCTGTGTCCACATATAAAACAAGTGTGAGATCCTACTTCCCCACTCAAACCATATGTGCAATCTTAAACAATTTTCTAAGCTAGTTTCCTTGTATAAAATGGAAATAGTACTTGCAATTATCTCATAGATTTGTGGAATTAGATGGGGTGATGCGATCAAAGCACTCAGATGAGTGCCTGACATGGGATCAGTAATGGGAACCCTCTTTTCAATATTTTTATTTAAATTTGGAGTCATACTATTTAGATAATAGACTCAAAATTACCTAGCTTAAATCTGTTTTCTTTTTTAAAAAATGACTGAAGGATGCCTGGGTGGGTCAGTGGTTGAGCATCTGCCTTTGGCTCAGGGTGTGATCCCAGAGTCCCGGGATTGAGTCCCACATCGGGCTCCCTGCATGGAGCTTGCTTCTCCCTCTGCCTATGTCTCTGCCTCTCTGTGTCTCTCATGAAAAAATAAATAAAATCTTTAAAAAAATTCCTGAATAAATAGAACCATGAATGAACTGGAGCATTCTAATATTGCTATTAGGGGTAAAAATAAGTAAGCAGATGTCTGTTCCTGATACATTAACTCCTGTTGTGGCATCCAGTGTGTTCTAATACTTACATGAGACAAACTGGGACAGTGATATGTTGTTAATAATAATATTGGAGACTAATTGTCAAATAACTTACACTTAATTACAATTGTTATGCTTCATGCTTCATTAATTTTTTACATTAATTTTAAAATTGTTACTCAAAAAATTAAAAATAGACCTGCCCTACAACCCAGCAATTGCACTGCTGGGGATTTACCCCAAAGATACTGATGCAGTGAAATGCTGCGACACCTGCACCCCAATATTTATAGCAGCAATGTCCACAATAGTCAAACTGTGGAAGGAGCCTCGGTGTCCATCGAAAGATGAATGGATAAAGAAGATGTGGTTTATGTATACAATGGGATATTCCTCAGCCATTAGAAATGACAAATACCCACCATTTGCTTCAACGTGGATGGAACTGGAGGGTATTATGCTGAGTCAAGTAAGTCAATCGGAGAAGGACAAACCTTATACGGTCTCATTCATTTGGGGAATATAAAAATTGGTGAAAGGGAATAAGGGAAAGGAGAGAAAATGAGTGAAAATTTCAGTGAGGGTGACAAAACATGAGAGACACCTAACTCTGGGAAATGAAGAAGGGGTAGTGGAAGGGGAGGTGGGTGGGGGGTTGGGGTGACTAGGTGATGGACACTGAGGGGGGCACTTGGTGGGATGAGCACTAAGTGTTATACTATATGTTGGCAAATTGAACTCCAATGGAAGAAAAACTTTAAAATTGTTCGTTAAAATATAAATATTTTTCTAAATTTTCTTGAAATATTTCTGAATCATAGACTAGTTAAGTATTAATAGAGAAAATGAGAGTTCTTGAATATAAATTCTGTGCTCTTCCATGTCAGGTTGGGGAGTCCTGAATTTCTGATAGGTGTGCCCGACTCCATACCCACAACCACACTTCAAACATTGCCCCCTGAGCACCTTTGAATTTGCTACAGGAACTTTTGTCTTAAAGGAGATGAACAAATTTGAAAATCATTAGCACTAACAGAAAATCCTTTTGTTTATGGCCTCATAAAGATAAAGTATGGAAAAACATTCACATAAGAAGGAATTAGGAAATATATTTAGATATTCCTTTAGTCATAGATTTTTTTTCATTTACTATAATCAATTATTAGATATCAGACAAGCCATATTACAAAGTAAGTTATATGGTAAAACACAAAAATTATAAGAGAAAGTAAACTAGAAGTTCGATATCCTAGAAATATCGCATCCCAAAGGGTATGAAAGGATGAGGAGGATGGAGGTTGAGATATTATTTTTAAAGAATATTTCTTTAAATAGATTTATTTTATTGGGGACACCTGAGTGGCTCAGTAGGTTAAGCATCTGCCTTCAGCTCCGGTCATGATCCCAGAGTCCTGGGAACCAGTCCTGCATCAGCCTCCCTGCTCAGCGGGGAGCCTGCTTCTCCCTTTCCCTCTGGTGTTCCCCTGCTTGTGCTGTCTGCGGCATGAGCTCTCTGTCTCTCTCTCTCTGTGTCAAATAAGTAAATAAAATCATAAATGAGTGAATATTTATTTATTTGTTTGTTTGTTTGTTTATTTATGAGAAAAAAGTGTGAGGGGAGGGACGGAGGAAGAAGGAGAGGGAATCCTCAAGCAGAGTCCTTGTGGAACCCAACCTCATGAACCTCAGATTGAGATCTAACCTGAAATCAATTCAGAAATTTAGTGGACTGAGACACCTAGCCCCCCCTGAAGATTATTTCTTTGGTGAGAACTTAACTAGGAGCCCAACGTTCCAGGGAAAAAGGGCAGGGAGTACTGCCTCCTATTTAGAATTCCTGAGAAAAGGATTTTAGTACAATTACTTAGAGGGCTTGGTATGTGTCTCTTTCAGTGTAGGGAGGTGGGATTGTGTTCGAGGAATCCAAAGAGCCAAAGGCTGGCGGAAGTGACTGTGGCATCAGACAAAGGGCCTGAGAATTACACCATTCCCACAGTTGGTCGAGGCCAAGAAGCTAGAGCATTTCTGCAAATTGGATACAGGCTACACAGAAAACAAAACAAAACAAAACAAAGAAACAGCACAGTGTTGTCTTTTATTCTGTGCAAAAGGCTTCCTAGAAAAGTAAGGGGGTCTGGCAAGGTAAAAGGTGGACGATCACTGGATGTGGGTGACGTTTGATGGAAAGACAGATCTGTCAGCCAGTAGTAACCATGGCATCACCAGCATGGGTTGTCTCCAAAGAAAGCATGAAATGACCCAAAATATGTCATCTTTAAAATCCTGCCATATCTCAAAGAGCATAAAACAATTTCTTTCTTTTCTTACTCTAAACTTAGAAGGATCAGAAAGCAAGGAGAGCTCTATAGTAGGCAGAAAATCAGAAGCTGACAAAAAGCCAGTTCCCTTATGGAATTACAAGAGAAGATGAGATGGGCCTTTGCTCAGAAAAACAACTTGTAAGAAAGGAGCTGAAAATGATGAGGCAAAGACTACAGCAAAGGAAATCTGGAGTTGTGAAATGGATGATAAGAGGAGTCTTGAGTAGGAAGGAGGTAGCCTAGTAGAACAGATGGTCATATAAGATGAAGAATGAAAAATGTCTGTTTGACCTACATGAGAGGACCTTTCATTGATTAGTATGAGTAGAAGCAATTTTAACCTGGAAAATGCGTTCTCTTCCTGTCGGAGACATTTCTACAACAGCTGTTCTGGATGTTTAGAAAGCCCTGCAAGACAGCTATTTCTGTCTCCACAACTTCTCTTCAGCATGGCCTTGAATAAGCCACTCAATTAGTCTGTTCTCATTTCCATATGCATCAGAAAAATGATATTCATCTCAGAAATGTTTGGATGGAAGATAATTTTCTTTTTTCTTTTTTTTTTTAATGAAGATAATTTTCTAAGTGGCCGACAATTTAATTTCGTAGTCTTTGGAAGAATAAATGTCTTTATTCAATTAAATAAATTTCAGTATGGATTAGACAGGTATTTATACATGTTTACTAAAAATTATTTATATGATTAAACTTTTTTGCATGTGTGCCACCTAGTACATTCAAAATGACTGATATGGTTATCTTAATCCTCTTAAATATTTTGGAGAGAGAGAGAATTAATTATAAAAGTAACAGTTTTCTACTTGTCAGCTAGGTAACAGCTGGTATCAGTTGCTAGATACATGAATGAAGAATCCTTTGTATTATTTCAAGGGCAGCCTTAGAGTCTTCTAGGTGAAGCTCCCTTCATCACAGTAGAGATAATGTTTTAGAAGCACATTAAGAAGAAAATTGGTGGGGATCCCTGGGTGGCTCAGTGGTTTAGCGCCTCCTTCGGCCCAGGGGGTGATCCTGGAGTCCCAGGATTGAGTCCCATCCCGGGTTCCCTGCATGGAGCCTGCTTCTCCCTCTGCCTGTGTCTCTTCCTCTCTCTCTGTGTCTCTCATGAATGAATGAATGAATGAATGAATGAATAAATAAATAAATAAATAAATAAATAAATATTAAAAAAACGTAAAAAAGTTTTATTTAATGTAGTTCTTCAACTAATTTTTATTCCTTAAATGGGTAAGTATATCAATAAATAAGTAAAATTTGAACTCATAATACATTTATATACAAATAGCAAACTTCTAACTAAGGTATATTTGCACAAAGGAAACCTATGAGTCAGTAGTACAAACATTATACTTATCCATAAAATGACCCTCAATATGAAAGAAGGAAAAAGTAGCTTATAGAAACTGAACCAGAATCTATTTCAACAATTATCCTCTCAGTAATGAGAGTGAACACCTTATCCCAGTTAAAACTTAAACCAGTCTTATCAAATTTGAGGAAGGGGATGATAATACATGTGATGAAAGCTAAACAATGCCTAACATAGCTAAGATTTAAGTCATAACTCCCTGCTGGAATTTAAACTATTGTTATATGATAATTTGAGACAAAAAAATTACCCAAGAACTGATTTCATGAAAAAAAAAAAAAAAACACTTTTTAAGATACTTTTTAAATACTACTTGTAAATGATTTCAAAATTAAAGAATTCTGTGAGTTATTGGCACTTTATTGCTAATTAAAAAATGTAAAATGCTGTGGTATAATGTATAAGCTAATCAACTCAGACATATGCTAGCTTAAAATTAATTTGTCATACCCTACAATTCAATAAAATTGTTCAGAATTTCAGAATTACTCCTCAGAGAAAATACTGTATTTATCTCTGTGATATTTTTAAATTAAGAGGTACTATTAAATAGTTCATTGTTGAATCAAGCCTAAAAATACGTGTCTGATTGTCCGTGATGAATGTCCTGTCAATCACTGTTTGGTTTAATATGAGAAGATTATCACTTAAAATATAACTGCATATTAAAATACAAGCTATTTTCAGTGATGTTGTATTAGAATATTTTTATGCATGCCAGAGGAAAATTCAATCCACTATTTATCACTCCACCCAGAAAATAATATAAACATATAATAACATTCTTAAAGAGTTGCCTAATTTTAATATATGTGCTGCCGAAGCGAGCACGAGTTGCCTAATTTTAAGAGATGGTTTTCAGGAAGTGTAATTATTAACCAAGTAATAGCTTATGACTTCCTACTGAGACGTAAAAATTTATACAGCAAGAACTTTTTTCTTTTATAAACAAAAGAAAGAGGAAACTACATAAGGAAAATAGACTGGATTAGCATACAATGTACACAAATACACATACATAAAACTATGCAATGTATATTATGTACCTATAAATATTCAGATATTTGATTTACATCATCATAATATATCTTGAAATTATTTATCATATTTATAGAACAACAAATTGAATAAAATAGAGATGTGAGAAAGACATTTCAGTCTGTTTCAAGATATATTGTGTTAATGTATATATATTTTTTATTATGGTAAATATCTTATTTGGGATTGTGGCTCACCTCATGATGTATCCCACTGTCCCACTCCTCCCCCCACCTTGTACTCATAGCTTCTATAGTCTTCTCCCACATTATATCATTGTTGGTCTGTGTCACCAATATAAAATGGCATCATGATGGTGTGTCATTTCTGAAGTAGGTTATACAACATGCTATAACTTCCCTTTTGTGTAATGACTCTGCCTCCTTAACTCTCTCTCCCACCTTCTGGAAGAAGCCAGATGCCATTCTACACCATGGAGACATCTGCCAACAACCATATAAATGAGCTTGAGAATGGATCCTCCCACTCCAATCGAGTCTTCAGATGCCTGCAACCCTGACCAACATCTTGATTATAACTCCATGAGAGATCCTGAACCAGAACCACCCAGCTAAGCCATCCTTAAATTTCTGACTCACTGAACATGTCTGATAGTGAATATTTGTTTAGTTACTAAGTTTGGGGGCAATTTGTTCTATAGAAATATACAAATATGATTTGAAGATGATACATATAAATGAAGATACAATGCCTACTTGTGTTTTCTTTTAAAACTATACATAATATTTTCAGACAGAAGCTTTTATAACCCATATATTTACTTTCTCACATCCAGATTTTTAAAAATTTTGTTTGTTTGTTCAAAAAGTCCAGCCAGGGGCACCTGGGTGGCTCAGTGGTTGGCTCATGTTGTGATCCCAGAGTCCTGGGATCAAGTCCCCCATTGGGCTCCCAGCAGAGAGCCTGCTTCTCCCTCTGCCTGTGTCTCTGCCCCACCCCCCTCTCATGAATAAATAAATAAAATCTTAAAAAAAAAGTCCAGCTACTCAGTTATCAGATCTGTAAATTTCTTTTAATGGCTCAAAAAAAAAAATCTGCATATTAAAGTTCATTTTATCTATTTTTCTCTGGTGCCTTTACCTTTGGGTGACATTGGTCTCTTAATAAATATTAGTCACAACTTTTCTTTTATAAAAATTGGGACTTGCAAAATCTAGGCTTTTGAGTGTACTATATACTTGTGAAGGCAGACTGAGAACTTATATACAACAAGAGCTACTCATGTGCATTCTCCTCTCAGCTTTTTTCCCCATCAAGGATTTTTATTTTTATTTTTTTTTAATTTTTATTTATTTATGATAGTCACAGAGAGAGAGAGAGGCAGAGACACAGGCAGAGGGAGAAGCAGGCTCCATGCACCGGGAGCCCGACGTGGGATTCGATCCCGGGTCTCCAGGATCGCGCCCTGGGCCAAAGGCAGGCGCCAAACCGCTGCGCCACCCAGGGATCCCCCCATCAAGGATTTTTAAAACACTGCAGTTCACTTACAAAAATAAAACCAAGGAAACAACAGCAACAACAACCTCACAAAATTGTGACTACAAATAAAGATCTGAAAGAAACATCCAGTAAGTTTTGTTTTTAGACCTTTTGCCAACCCAGAAATATTTAAGCAAGACGATATATAATCATCTGATTTTCTTTCTATTTTTTACACTGCATTTGTATCGCTACACTTCCCTAAATATGCCAGCTTTGCAACATATTTCCATTTATTTTAAAGGTATTTAGTGAAACAGTAGCAGCAAAAGGCCAAAAGTTACTTCTAAACTAAAGGTCAGATGTGACAATGCTTGAAAATAAGAAAATGTCCAAACAACAGAAAATCACCATGTATAAGACAAGTGACCTTTTTGGAAATGATGACACAACGTGTTTTTCTTTTGTACCCAAACTACAATGCACAAGGCTAGTTGATTAAATAGGTTATACTGAAACTCTATTTTGTTACATTATTTATAACAAAGAAAATTTGCTACACTTGAAGTTGGAGTGAAAAGGAATCTTTCAAAGGAATAATACCTATCTAACAGGATTCTGTACATTTAGGAAGCTGATATCTTTTCCCCTCAAGGCTGATCTTAACAAAACAAAACAAAACAAAACAAAACAAAACAAAACAAAACAAAACAAAAAACTGTTACTTAGATGTTAAAGAGAACCTACAGCTTGAACTGGAATCAATAACATGTGACTTACTTTATTTTTTGATTGATCTCCATTGCACCAGAAATATGAAAAAAAAAAATGGGTACAGTATAGACTGTTCAAAAGAGCTAAAGGACAGTCAGCTACCAAATGCAGAAGAAGTTGAAAGTTTAGCTCTAGGAAGTTATGTGTCTATGCATGTATATATCCATAAGATAACATGGAATTTTAGTACAAGTAAATATGAAAAAACTTTGCACAAATTTGCCCAGTTCCCCAATGAAACACAGTTCCCACTATTCACAGGCCTTTCTTATTCTTAACCTTTAAATCTGGATTTGTCTAAGTTTTTCTTATGAAGAATATAATGTGTGACCGATGATAGCATGTGGCCTATGAGGCCAGTTCAGAAAATCATATTGAAGTTTCTGCCCTGGTCTCTTGGAATCCTACTGGAGGGTGAGAACCATGAAAAAGTTTGGTTCCTGTGTCATTACTCACTTTGTGAGGAAGCCCCAACTAGCCAAAGCCTTTCTTCCATCTTGGACCCTCCAAAACAACCTAAAAACTACCAATGAATGATTTCAGTTGACATTTGGAACAAGAGATTCACCTAGCCAAGCCCTACCTGAATGCCTCACATCACAAATTGTTGTTTTTAGCTTTAGGCATTTTTGTTACACAGTAATAGATGAACAAGAATAAAATTTGGTACCTAGAAATGGGCAATGTATCAATCCTGGACATTTAGCATTGGCTTTCAAACTGAAGAGTAAGTATGACCTGCAAGAGCCTGAATAGCTTTTCGTGTAAACGGGATAGGCCTGGAGGAGATGATTCATCAGAGCCTGAAGGACAGATAAGACAATGCTACTGGAGATGGGGGAATAACACATTCCATGTAATGGCAGGGAGTTTGGCAACACTGTCACTTTCGATAACACGAAAACACATGTATCTAATAAATTGTGGGTCTATGGAGATTGTCCAGAAAAACAGAGAATTATAACATCTAGAATCTTCCATATGTCTATGACAAATCATTAAAAAGGACTGAAAAACTAAATAATGAAATGTTCAATTCTGAAGAGAATTGAAGTGAACATAAAGAAACATGATTTTCTAAATTGAAAATTAATACTGTTTCTTTTCACCATCTCTCCTCACAAAATATGTGCAAAGAAAAAAATGCCTTCGGGGCAAACCTCAGATGGGGCTATGGGGTCTACCTTTGTTATTACTTCAGAAAGATCTAAGATAGAAGAACATAGAATATTTAAGCTAGACAAAAGGGCTTGTAAGGATGTTTTTTTATAGACTTTATACGCCATCAAGTCAACATTTTCAAGTGCACAATTCAGTAGTTGTAGTATGTTGATAAAATTGTATAACTATATTTATTATCTAATTTCAGAACATTCTTATCACCACAGAAAGAAACCCTATACCTGTCAGCAGGTACTTCTCAACCTTTTAACCTATTTATTGGCGACACTTAATAATCAGTTTTCATTAATATTGTGAATATTTCGTATAAATTACATAATGTTTGGCCTTTTGTGTCTGACTTCTGTTCCTTAGCATACTTTTAATGTTTACCTGTATTTTATCATATATCAGTACTTCATTCCTTTTCATGGTTGAATAATCTTATGTTGCATGGATATAAAGTTTTTGTTTATTCATTGGTCAATTGATGTCATTTGGGTTGTTCCTACCTGTGGGCTACTGTGAATAGTGTTGCTATTCCTTTTTAATGTATTTATTCCTTAGACACACACACACACACACACACAGAGGCAGAAACATAGACAGAGAAGCAAGCTCCTCGCAGGAAGCCTGATGTGGGGACTCAATCCCAGAACTGGGATCACACCCTGAGCCAAAGGCGGATGCTCAACCACTGAGCCACACAGGGGTCCCTAGTGTTGCTCTTCCTGAACAAATTTTTGTATAGATATGTTTTCACGTCTCCTAGGTGTATAACTAGGAGTGGAACTTAACAAAAATTCTTCTAAAAACAGAGAAGTATATACTTTTCAACTCTATTTCATCAGTACACTTACACCAAACCAGACAAAAAAAATATCATAAGAAAAGCAACTAGAGATTAATATCCCTTATAGAGATGTAAACATCCTCAACAAAATGAGAGGAGTGCAAATATGGTAACAAATAAAAGGATTTATACACCATGACTAAGTGGGAAATCAGGTTCTTCTCCTCCCGGGGTTTGATTTTGTTGCTATTTGTTGTAGTTATCATCTTGTGACTTTTCTGAATTCAATCTCTGAAGTCTCTATTCTTTGTCCTGAGTGGTCACTGAATTTTCTGATTGTTAACCTAGTGGTCAGCTAATGATTGGACAGAGATTTCCTCACATGCCCAAAACCAACAAGTCTCCTAGTCTTTGCTGAGGTGCTCTGCACACATACAGTGGAATGCCGTAAGCACTCAGCTAGGCAGTTTACAATGCTGGCTAAGTCCTCAATTCCTACTGGTTCACAACCTTAATATCAACCAGAAGTGAGAACACAGGGCCTTTTTAGGTCTATGTTGACTGTTGCACTTTCCTGGACATATGTACTCTCTTGTACATGTGCCTGGCCTTCTGAATACCTAAGAATTATGTGGGAACTTTTCAAAGCTTCCTCTGGACCTCTCATTCCCAAAGTTTATCCTACTCATGTATCACCATTCTGTATTGGGGATGTGGGTTCGAGACAATTTGTCCCTTTACTCTCTGGGTGTTAGTTGAGATAAATTTTATTCAAAGATTTCTACCTGAGAAAACTCTTCCATGCTTGACTCTTACTTGGACAATAATACTCTAGACTTAAATCCTGAGCCTCTCGCTATAATAGGACGATGCTTTAGGGGCCTTTGAACTCTTAAATGTAGGAGTGGGGGCAGCTGTTTAGCGCTGCCTGCAGCCTGAGGTGTGATCCTGGAGACCCAGAATTGAGTCCCATGTCGGGCTACCTGCATGGAGCCTGCTTCTCCCTCTGCCTGTGTTTCTGCCTCTCTCTCTCTCTCTCTCTCTCTCTCTCTCTCTCTGTGTGTCTCTATGAATAAATAAATAAAATTTAAAAAAAAATAAATGTAGGAGTGGTATAAACCAAACCAGAGGTGTACTGTGATAGCTAGTCTTCAACAACCTCCAATGAGCATCTTTGTGTAATGTATATATTAACATCTTTATATAGGTGTTTCTTCTCTTTAAATCTAGGCTGGCCAAATTAAATGTAACAGAAGTGGTACTTCATTTTTTTTTTTTTCAGAAGTGGTACTTCATGATTGGAGTTAGGTTAGAGGAACTCTTAAAACTTCTGCTGTGGTCTCTTAGAATATTCTCAGAGAAGATGGCCAAGATGTAGGAAGTCTCCTTTACTCTAAGACTGTTATGATGTGCAGAAGCTTAAGTTAACCATGGGAGAGGCTACGTGTAGAGATAAATGATCACTCCTAGTTGTCTCAGATACCCCAGCCAAGACACCAGACTTACAAAGGAAGAAACCATTTGCAAATCCAGTTATCTAAATAAACATTCAGATTATTGCAACCCATCAGATTGGGTTCTTCAAATGAAGACATGTATTGTCTTCAAATACATGTGAAACTTCCCCCAAAATCACAGCCCAGCTGAACCTAACCAAAGGACAAAATCATGAAAGATGATAATATATTTTTGCTTGATGCCATTAGATTTTGTAATGATTTGTTAAACAGAAATAGACAGTTGGAACATATTTTTATTTTGCTAACCAAGTTTGTAAAGAGAAATATGTTCACTGGTGACAGGTGAAATACATAAAAGGAAATGTTGGATGATGATTTACTGAAAAATGAAAACTAAAGGTCAAAATTAATCAGGACCAACTTAGGGCAATATATTTTTTTAAAGATTATATTTATTTATTTGAGACAGAGAGAGAGGAGGAGAAAGAAAGGGCATGCTGAGGTAGGAGCAGAGGGACAGGGACAAGCATACTCCATGCTGAGCACAGAGCCCAATGCGGGCCTCGATCCCATGACCCTGAGATCATGACCTGAGTCAAAGTCAAGAGTCAGACACTTAACTGACTGAAACACCCAGATGCCCCAGTGCAATATTTCCTTTTAAATATAGAGCTACAGAAGACCAGCCTGGCACCTCCTTAAAAGATTGCCATAATGTGAAGATCAGATTGGCTATAAATGGAGAGGCTGAATTGAGACATTCAAGGCCAGCCACTAGTGGAAATACATGCTCTAAAATGTAGTATTTAAGACTAGATTGCTTATGCTGTGGATATAGGCAATCTTGAAACATGAAAATGACCAATGATAGAAGGATTTTTAGTGTGGAAACATTGCTTTGTGGTGTATACAATGCAGATTTTATAATTAGCTGACTTAAGTGCAAATCATTGGTTGGCCATTATCAGTCATATAAAACAAGGTAAGAAATAAAATATATTAACAGCTAGTTGTCCACTCATTCACTCCAGTTATATCCTTGAGTCCATCCAAGTTAAACACTGTCTTCTAATATAACAGTATAAATGTACTTTGTCTCTTACTGAATTTCACTTACATGAGTCTTATTTTGTTCCAAGCTTCCTTCATTTAATATTACATTTGCAATTTTTATCCATTTTATTCCAAAGAGTTATAGTTAATTCACTGTTCAATATTTTATTGTATTTAGCTATTTTACTATTAGGAAATCTCTATTTCTGTTTTTAATTATTATGAACAATGATCCTTCTTGAATATGTCACTTTGTATATGCACACATGCATTTCTATTGCAATAAAATTGCTGAGCCAGAGAATGAGTACATATTTACCTTTTGTTAAAAATCACATTTTTTTTAGATTTTATGTATGTATATATGGTATGTATGTATGTATGTATGTAAGAGTGAGCAAGAGTGAACACAGGAGCTGTGGTGAGCAGAGGGAGAGTGACAAGCAGATTCTGTTGAGCACAGAGTCTATCTAACATGGGGCCACATCTCACCACCCTGAGATCCTGACCTGAGCCAAAATTAAAAATTGGATGTTTAACCAACTGAGCCATTCAGGTGCCCCTAGAGGTAGATTTTTTAAAAAAAATAATTGTATGAATTTAAAATTTCTCAATGCAATTTGAGAGATTATGTTGCTCCATAGCCTTACCAACATCAAAATTTCTATTGTTTTATTATTTTTTAAGATTTTGTTTATTTATTCATGAGAGAGAGAGAGAGAGAGAGAGAGAGAAAGAGAGAGAGAGAGAGGCAGAAACACAGGCAGAGGGAGAAGCAGGCTCCATGCAGGGATCCAGATGTAGGACTGAATCCCGGGACCCCAGGATCACACCCTGGGCCAAAGGCAGGCGCTAAACCACTGAGCCACCCAGGGATCCCCAGTTCTAAGTTTTAGAACTTATCTTAGTTCTAAGATACTTTTTTTGCTGATTCCATTTTCCAATGAGAATGCTACTCTGAGGTCTATATGGGAAGTGATATGTCTAAGTCACATGTTTTTCATATCTGATTTTCGAACATTAGTGGCATGAAGTATAAACTTTTATCGGATGAAATACAGTCATGTGGACAAAAGTGATCAATCATCATTTCTAAGTTTTCTTTGCATTCTCTCAAGTTTCTTGTTTTTCAGAATAAGCAACACCTAGAGTAAGATGATGTCACCCACCGTCAGCATCTATTTGTAGCCCCTACAAGGCTACTAATAGGTGTCCAGTGCCACATCAGCAATTCTGCACAGGTTCATCTTCAAGCAAAATTTTTCCCTAATTGGCAGTGAATAGAGGTCCTTCCCACATTATTGGCACAGTAAGATATGAAGGAAATGTATTTTCATTACTCCAAAAGTGTCTAGCCTGGCATCTTGCCCCTCTGACTGCCAATTTATTTCATGCACCCAGGGAGCTAGCTTTAGAGTTTTCTGCTAAGGCATCTGCCCCAGCATGCCTGTCCCCATCGTTTTGGTGGGTTTTATTTATAATACGTTAATGCTGCCTTTTCTAAAGGCTCAGAGAAATGAAGCATTCCACATTGACAAGAGGGCTGTGGCTATTGTTCACATGTCTAAGATTATACAGAAATGCCATTAACTCGGGCACAAGAATATATAAATATCTATAAATAGATCTGAAATAGGTCTGAAAGGTACAGATGTACTTTTACTTTTTCATCAGAACTATACCATCTACAGGATGTATTGTGGCCCATGTGCAGTTGCTCCCAATCCTAGATTTAGGAACTCCCATCAGCAAAGCAAGCAAATTGATTATTGACATCACTGCATGTAGAAATTGGTAATAAGGAGGTGGATAGGGAGGAGATCCACAGAGCACTCTGTTTTTGGCACAATGAATATAATATTTCCACTTTATCAGTGACTTTTACTAAACTACTCCTTGATTATCCTTCCAGATACCCCCCCCAAAACACGAAAGGTATGTCTGGTCCCAGGATAATCAGTTGTCATTCACTGCTAGAGTCACTTTCACCAATGTCTATGGTAACAAGCTGGTGATTGTCTTTCAAAAGGTCTGGAAAAACCTCCACATCTCTTGAGATAGCTTCAGCTTTTGAGTTCAAATCCCTAATGACTTCTGCTGAACACAATCTCCAGTTTCTGCCAGTCTCCAGTCAGCGTATCTGACCTGCAGACACTAGTAAATCAGCTGACAATCAGGTGAGAAGTTTCAAGTGGATCTTTTAGTGCTTGTTTTTGCTCGGGGCTCCATTCAAATTTACCTTCTTTCTGGTGTGTTCCTGAATTGGGACTAAATAAAAGTCTTTAAGTGGGGAATGTGATTTCACAAAAATGCAAAAGACCCACCTGTTTGGGGGCCTCCCGGTGAGTGGCAAAATCAGTAAAAAGGGAGACAGAATATGAAAGACTCCTAACTCTGGGAAGCGAACTAGGGGTGGTGGAAGGGGAGGTGGGCGGGGGATGGGGGTAACTGGGTGACAGGCACCGAGGTAGGCACTTGACAAGATGAGCACTGGGTGTTATTCTATATGTTGGCAAATTGAACACCAATAAAAATAAATAAATTTTTAAGTAAAAAAAAAAAAAAGATACTCATTTGTTTCTCACAGTTTGCAGGATATCTCTGCTGTCTCTGGATAATTTTATTCCTCAAAGTGTTAACACTTGATCAGCCTTATATTTCAGCCAGACATTACTTGTGATGTGAAAAACTTAGACTCTCCTGCCTGCCTTCCTTCTGCAAAGCAATGATCATATCATCAATACAAGGAACCAACTTGCTCCTAATGGTTATTAGGGTCAGATGCCACTACACGAAATGATGATGTGTCCCTTTGAATTTAAGTATCCCTGCAGAACAACCACACACATATATGGAATACTATTTCACGAAAATGCAAATAGCATTATGCTAGGTTCCAAACAGATATTAAAAAGAGAGCATTAGCTAAATCTAGTATGGCATACCAATCGTCTTTGGTCAGTCACACTTCTTGTACAGTCTTCACTACATTGGTTATGGTGTAAGTAATGAGGAGAATCACTGCGTTATACTCTCCAATGGCTACTGTCACATCCCACAAGTGAATGGGATTTAATGTTCTTACTTCAATTATTTCCTTAATAAGAACAGTGATGTTGTACTTTAAGAATTCTATACTGCTTAATTTTCCTACAGAAAAGTGCTTGGGCAATACAAAGATTCCCATTGGTATGTCTAATTAAAACTAGATAGCATTCCTTTTGCATGTAATATTAATTCTAATTTCACCTTCCAGTAAGGGCAACAGAACCCTGGATTATAGTCTCCAGTCACACTTTCCAATCTGTAGCTATACCCTTCAGATCTGTGTGCCCTTTAGGTTTCACATATGGCCCTTTAAGAGTGCTTTCTTCCTCTCCTGTGGGATCATTGCCCACTAGTAATTCCTGGAAATCCCCTACCCTATGCCCAGACCATCTCATCCATCCATCTGTGAAAGGCCTTGGATTCTCTGCTAAGGTCTTCATGATTGGATCGTAACCCTTCTCTCAGTCACTGTACGTCTTATTTCTTTATATGAGAGCACAAATTCAGCACCATGTTCAAGTTTTTTTCTGTTCTTATAACAGGATTAAACTCATGTAAGCTTGAAACCATTCAGAGTTAATTTGATAGGTCACGTTAAGAAGCATGAATGTGCCATTTGGGGGGACTGTGAGTAGCATATTATGGACTGAATGTTTGTTTAACCCCAAATGTATATACTGAAAACCTAATAAGTATTTAGAGATGAGGTCTTTGGAAGGTAATAGGTCATAAGGATAGTGTCCTCATGATAAGAGCAGTGCCCTAATACGATAAAGACACTTGTTTCTTCTCTCTCTCTACCATGTGACAATAAAACAAGGCATCTGTCTATAAACCAGGAAGAAAGCTCTTACCAAGAACCTTGAACCTAAGCTTTCTAAGCTCCAGAAATGCAAGAAATATTTCCATTGTCTAAGCCACACAGTCTATGGTAATATGTTATAGCTACCAGAATTGACAGCTACAGGTAGAAGAAATCTCTCTTTTCTGTCCCAAATTTTGAGGATGTGTTTTCTACTGGCAATCCAATTAACTTTCCCTTCTTATTTTATTTTTCAATAGCTATTTGTCATCACAACTGGCTAAATATTCCTACCATACCTTTTCTCTTGCACCACCAGCTTTTTCAGGCAGACAAACTAAACTAGCACATCAGTTCTACCTCTTGAATATATTCTTGGCACTTACCAGCAGAGTCATACAGGGATCCCAAAATTAGTAGAGAAGCAGGGAACTGACTGGATTACAGTATCTACCATGGTCTATGCCAACAACCTCAGTTTAGTTTAGATGTGTATCCTTACCATCATACAGCCAATTTGGGAGGCCAGCAACTGTGATACTTCTACTTCTTCAGAAAAGTGGATTCTAGTTGCTAGAGATGGAGAAAGATAGCTTCTCCTCTTGAGGTAAGTGTGGAAAACTCCCTTATTCTTACCCACTGTGACAGATTAGCTTTCATATCTAGAAACTAGTTTTCAGGCCCATTAGTTTTCAGGCCCATAATGGCCTGCTCACAAAAGCTTGCAGCCACTTGGGATCAGTTGACAACCCAAATAATCCCTTTAAATCAGCATTATCTTGTATTAGTGATGTGACACACCCTCTTCCAAATGTTTTTTTCTGAGAATTCTTGCTGGCAAGGATTACTCTTCCACTATGTTTTCCCCACAAAATGGCCTTCAACAGAATACCCTCCAGACTCCACAGCTTGCAGGAAATCAATGGTTATAAGTGATTTACTTTTCCAGTAAATATATAGGTTAAAGTGGCCGCTGAAGCCTGGGAAGGCTTTCAGCAAACAGAAAATCTGATCTTAATTCATTTTCTGCCAATATTCTTATTTTCTCTTTTAAAGGTCTAATTTGCACCAAAGTTGATATTAACAGTCAGGAAATAGTGTTTTTGTTAATTGTTCTTCTGTTTCATGTTCTCTTTCTACTCACTTAGTTAATACTTTTAGGTCTAAATCTATTGCCTTTAAATTGCATTGGTAAGAGCTGTTAGTCATATTCTGTCTCCAGGGTTTGGTCAGTTAATACCAAGGATAAAGAAAGAGTCATCCCTGCATCAACTAATCCTAGTACTTTTTCTCCCTTTCCATTCTTAAAAAATGTACCACAGCCTAAAGGATTTATGGATGTGGAAAGCAAGGTATAATTGTCGAAGTTGACTTACACAAATCATAGAGCTCACCTCCACTGGTCTATTTGACTATTCTTACTGAAATACAGCACTGATTTTATTGCTGTAATTTCACAATAAGTTTTGATATATAGTACAGCATGTACTCTCATATTCTTCTTTAAGATTACACTGGCTAATTTTGGTCTTGCATATTCATATAAATCGTAGATTTGGCTTGTAATTTTCCAATAAGTTACATTTGCACTTGGAATAAGATTGCATTGAATCTAAAGATCATTTTGGGGTGAAGAGACATTTTTTACAATATAGAGCCTTCCCACTAAAGAAAGTATTTCCTTTCTTTAAATCATATATTTTTTTTTTAATTTGAAACATGAGTGAGATTAGCTCCTATTTTTCCTTTCACGTAATGTCCTTGTCTAGGTTACACTCACCTTCCTTATTAAAACACACACACAGCCTTTCCCACTATCAACGTCTTGCACCTGAGTGTTGTATTTATCATAATTAAAAGAACTACACTGACACATTTCTAGCATCCAAAAGCCATAGAATACATCAGGGCTCACTTTGGGTGTTGCACATTCTACACATCTGGACAAATATATGACATGTAACTACTATCACAGCCTCATACATAAGAGTTTCAGTGCACTAAAAATTCCCTGTGCGCTGACTAGTCCTCCTTCTCCCAACCTCTGGCAAACTCTGATCCTTGTATTATCTCCACTTACTACTTTTACAGAATGTCATCCAGTTATAATCATATAGTAGCCTTGTGGATTGTTTCTTTCACCCAGTAATATGCAGCTGGGATTCCTCAATGTCTTCCCACGACTTGAGAGTTCATGTCCTTTTAGCACTAATAACATTGCATTGATTGGACATGCGAGAGTTTATTTATCCATTCACCTATTAAAGGACACCTAAGTTGTTTCCAAGTGTGGGAAATTATAAAGTTGCTACAAACCTCTGTAAATTTTTGTGTAAACATAGGTTTTCAACTCATTTGAGTAAATATAAATGAGCACAATTTCTGGGTCACATGGTGAGATTTTATTTAGCTTTGTAAGAAACTGAAACTGTCTTCCAAAGCTACTGTACTATTTTGCAATCCGAACAGCGAGGCATGAGAGTTTCCGATATACCTAATATTCTTGGTAGCATTTGGTGGTGTCAGCATTTTGGATTCTGGCCATATTAATAGATGTAGTTGTATCTCAATTTTGTCTTAATTTGCAACTCCCTTGGAAATCTTTTTAGTACCAAGTTTAACAAGAATTTTCTGTTATGTTTTCTTCCAAAAGACTTCTAACATTTTACACGGACTTCTGTGATCCAGTTTAACTTTTATATGATCTGAGGTGTAAATCAAAAGACTTTTACATATTTATTATTTTTCATGTGGATGTCCAATTGTTCCAGATAATTTGTGGAAGAATATTCGTTCTCCACTAAGTTGCCTTTGTACCTTTATTTAAAATATTTTATCCACATATGTGTTGGCGTATTCATAGGCCATCTATTCTGTTCCATTGATATATTGACGATTCTTATGCCAACACTACACTGTCTTGATTACTGTAACTTCATAATGCCTTGAAAGCAAATAGCATTTAGTGCTTCAAATGTATTGTTCTTTTAAAAAAGATGTTCTGCTCATACTAAGTTTTTTGAATTTACAGGTAAATTTTTAAATCAGTTTGCCCACTTCTTTAAAAAAAAATCCTGCTAGAATTTAAACTGTGATTATGATGAATTCATAATCATATCTGGGCAGGTAGATTTTAAGAATTCAACCATAAATTATTTGCTCTTCTGGTCAGTAAAAAAGTTGTATTTCTCCATTTATTTAAGTCTTCCTCAAATTCTCTCCACAACATTTGCATTTTCAGTGTACAAAGCATTCCCAACTACATCAGTTTCTTATTGCTGCTGTAACAAATGCCTACAAATTGCTACAAACAAGACAAATTTACTAACTTGCTGCTCTAGAGGCCAGGAGTCCAAACTAAGCGGAGTGAGCCAAAAGGCAGGTGTTGGCAGGGCTGTGTGCCTTTTGGAAACTCAAGGGAAGAGTCCATTTCCTTACCTTTTCTAACTTCTGGTGGCTGCCTGCATTTTTTGGCTTGTGGTACCTTCTGCCATTTTCAAAGCCAACAAAATAGTGTTTTCAACAGTCTCTGATCTTTCTGCCTTCCTGCCACACATTTAAAGGACTTATGTGATTATATCAGGCTCCCTAAAATAATCCAGGATAAAGTCCTTATCTTGAAGTCAACTAATTAGCACCTCATTTCCATCTACAATGTTAATCCTTGCGTGCTTTATCACATAGTACATTCACAGGTCCCGAGCCCTAGGAAGTGATATCTATTATAACATTTTTCTTCATAAGAAGAAAAATTCTTTCATAGCTAAAGTAATTACAAAGAAAAAACAATAAAAAGCATCCAAACTGGAAAGGAAATAAAATTGTCCCTGTTTGTAGATAGCATGATCTTATATGTAGAAAACCTTAAAGATTCCACCAAAAAAACTGTTAGGACTGATAAATTCAGTAAAGTTAAAGGATATGAAATCAACATACAAAAATCAGTTATGTTTCTATAAACTAACAATGACCTATGGGAGCAATAAATTAGGAAGATAATCCCATTTACAGTAGCATCAAAAATAATAAAATACTTAGAAACAAATTTAACTCAGAAGGCAAAAGACTTGAAAACCAAACACACAGAGGGGGTGATAGAACATGAGAGACTCCTAACTCTGGGCAACGAACAAGGGGTTGTGGAAGGGGAGGTGGGCAGGGGGATGAGGTGACTGGATGACGAGCACTGAGGGGGGCACTTGACAGGATGAGCACTGGGTGTTATACTGTATGTTGGAAAATCAAACCCCAATAAAAAATACAAAAACAAACAAACAAACAAACACAAAACACTGATGAAAGAGATTATACAAGACACAAATGGAAAGTCCTGTGTTTGTTGATTGGAAGTGTTAATATTGTTAAAGTGTTCCTACTATCGTTAAAATGTTCTGTAAATCCAATGCAAATCCCTATCAAAATACCGATAGCATTTTTTTTTTCAAAAACAGAAAAAATAACTACAATTCAAGTAGAATCACAGAAGACCATGAATAACTATACCAATCTGGAGAAAGAAAGACAAAGGTAGAGACAACACACCTCTTAGTTTCAAAACGTACACCAAAGCTATAGTAATCATAAAAATAGATACATAGAGCAATAGAATAGAGAATCCAGAAATAAATCCACGCATATATGGTGAAATGATCTTTGATAAGGGTCTCAGGAATATGAAATGAGGAAAGGATACTCTTTTCAACAAAAGGGGCTGGGAAAACTATTTATCTGCATTCAGAAAAAGAAATTGGACTCCTATTTTACACCATTCACATAAACCAATTCAAAATGGATTATAGACAAATACATGACTTCCAACTGTAAAATTTCTAAAAGAAAGCATAAAGGAAAAGCTTCATGACCTTAGTTCTGCCAGTGATTCATAAATATGACACCAAAAGCATAGGCACAGCAAAAGTAAAGTCAGACAAGTGGGACTACATTATATTTAAAGGCTTCTGCACAGCAAAAGAAACAAAAGGAAAAGGCAGCCTATAGAATTTCTGTATAAAAAATTTCTACTAACCATATATCATATTCAGAATGCATAAAGAATTCATACAACTATTTTAAAAATCCAATTTAAAAAATGGGCAGAGGAACTAAATAGACATTTTTCAAAGTAGATAATCCAAAGAGCCTACAGGTATATGATAGCATGTTCAACATCACTAATCATCAGAAAAATGTGAGTCAAAACTACAGTGAAATATCAACTAACACCTGTTAAAATGACTATCAACAGGAAGACACACGTGTTGGCAAGGATTTGGAAAAACTGGAACACTTGCACACTGTCAGCTGCAATATAAATGGGTTCAGCTATATATTCAGAAAACAGTATTGGAATGACCTTAAAAAATTAAAACTAAATCTATCATACCACCCAGCAAGTGCACCTCTGGGTAAAGACCCAAAGAAAAGAAATGAAATATTTGCACTCCCATGTTTACTGCAACATTATTCATGATAGCTAAATATGGAGGATAGCTTGTTACCCACCAACAAATGAATGGATAAAGAAATTATTATATATATATATATATATATATAATAATTCAGCCATGAGAAAACAAAAACACTGCCATTTGTGAAAATGCATGGAGCTTGAGCACATTATGCTAAGCGAGAAAAATCAAAGATAAGTAATCTAGGATATCACTTGTATATGGAATCTAAAATTTTACAGAGAGTAAAATGGTATTCGACAGGGGAAAGGCCTAGGGGATAAAACAGATGTGCTTTTTTCTTTGTCTGTTTGTCTGTTTGTTAAGGGTACAAACTTGCGACCAGTAGTAAATACATCACTGGGATCTAATATACAATATAGTGAATATACACAACAATATTGAATTATAAGCATCAAACTTGCTAAGTGATTAGAACTTAATTATTCTAACCATTAAACAGACCTGATAATTACAGCAATGGCAATCATACTACAATAAATAAGTGTATCAAATTAACATGTTGCAAACATAAGATATGTTCTTCAAGTCAGTCACATCTCTGTAAATAACACCATTATCTACCCAGCTGATCAGTCCAAAAGATGTTACTCTCAATTCCCCTCTATTTTTTATCTTCTAGTGCAGTAAATCCTTGAGTCATTCGATGAGAACATCGAATATAAAATATATCTTGAATTCATCCTCATTTATTCATCTTCAGATATTATTTCTTACTTATAAATTTAACACTCCCCTACTTAAACCATTTAGTCAATCTTAATAGCCTTAAAACTAAGTCCAATTTCCTAAGCAAGTTTTTTTCCAAGGCCCTTAATTCCTCTGACATATCTTGCTATCCTCTCATCCAGCTGTACTCAGATAAGTTCAATGTCCTCAAATATATCTTTCACATCTAGAACATTTCTTAAAGGTTTTTTTTCCTATGTTTGGAAAATTTTCTTCCTTCGACCCATCCTATTCCTTTTAAAAAATCATCTTTGAGGCCTCAACTTATGAACCACCTTCTCTTGAATATAATCTAGGATCCTTCAGCATCTCTGATTTTCCAGTATGAAATAGGTATTCTTTCTCTACACACCTATAGAATTATGGATATTATGGGCTTTTTAAACCATTGCACCCCCATCTTATAACCAAATTCCTGTTACATTGTAGGCCATCAGTACGGATTGTAAAATGAATAATCCAATCAATAAATACAATTCATTGCAAATTGTTATTTGTTCTAAATTTAAAGAGTAAGTCATTTGGAATCTTATTCTGTTTGGCATAAGGAATATATTCTTTTTTCTTAATAGTATCTAAAATTTTACTGCTAATTTTATATCTTATCACTTTACCAAAAAGGTCACATAGATTTTATTCTACTTTTATAATTTGTCAATTAACAAATTTATTTTAGAATCTATTTGTCATGCAGTCTCAACGATTTTTTTTTCACATGTTTTAAGTTTGGTAGAACTTATTTCCTATTCTGACTCTTTGCACAATGTTTTCCTGTCTTATATTCTTATAGCAAGTCTATTAACATTTTCAGAGACCTTTATTAGATCATTAATTTTTAAACTTAGTATTTCAAGTGGCATAATACTAAGCATGTGACAACACATAATAAATATTTAACAAAAATTCTGCATTCAATTTGGATTAAACCTTCCCCTTGAGTACATTTGACTCTCCCACCTCAAAGAGAACGTATTGCCTATTTTTTTAGAATATTTTTATTTTAACATAAGAATTTTATATTGTGTTTTCTATTCCTCTTTTATTCATATTTTGAGTGTCCTTTCTACATGTGCATGTGTTTTTATAAAATATTTTGCTGTTTACATTATTTTAGTAGTTAGGAAATGTCCACCAAATTTGTCTTTATTGGCTACAATCTGAAACTTTCTAATACGATAAAACAGACTATTTATAATAGTAGTTTAGCTTACTTTCATCTCCATAGATTTTATGCTGTTGACAATTTTTCTTTCTTGAAAGCACTCTCTCTCCCTTTGCTTTTTTGATGTTCATCCCTATAGGATTATTTTTCCTTAATTTTTTTCTACTCAGTTTCCTTTGTACAAATTTATTCCTACTTGTCTATTCCTGGCATTCTTTTCACTGATCCTATCATTCTAAATCGTGCCTTTGGTAAACTATTGCTTTAAATGATCATATTTCTGATTATGATCTCCAAGACTTCATTTTTTTGTTCAGGATTCTGTCTTATTCCTTAGACGTTATTATTATCTTCTGGCTCTCTCTAAATTGTCCATTAGGATTCCAATGACAATATGTTAAAAACTTAGAAAATCATATTCTTTACCCTCATGTCCCAAACTATAAACAGAAATAAAATCTTTTCATTATCCTTACTTTCATATTTTATGAATGTCATCCAAATAATAAATCTTGCCAATTGAGACCCCATCACCATTTTGAATATAACCAGTTATCCCTAAATATTGCTTTACGACTTCTAAAATATTTCACATTTTCCTTAAATCTGTCTGCCCAAGTTTATCTCTTCAGCATCATTTCATAATTATATTATTGTTACAGCTTTCTCACTTATTTCTTATGCCAATCCTTTTCTTGCTTTTACTTTATTTTCCACAGTACTATGAGATAAATCTGTCTCAGAAATAAAACATTTTATTGCACCCAGTAACAGCTCCTGCTCTCAAACACAGTATGTTTATGGTGTCCAAATATCCAAGTGTAAAAGAAAAATTCAATCAGCATCACCTGTCTAACTTCTCTTTTCAGTGAATAAAGCCTTGACTCTTTTCTGTAGCACTGCATAGGTGTGACTTATTTGATCATTCTTTCAGCACATTTAATGAATGCATATTAAAAGCCAGGAATTAGGCCGGCTTTGCGATACAAGATGAATAGGATGTTATCTTTACCTTAGTATGCACAAATAAGAAACCCAGAAAGATAAACAGAACAATCACAACACAAAATAATTGCAATTACTGTATATAAGCATAATTTTATGGCAACACAAGATATTGAAAACAAACAAAATCTCTGCATTCAAAAGTGAGATAAAGTTCACAAAGGTTTGGACTGATTCTGGAAGAATAACTATGAGTATGATATATGAAGAGATGGGAATCAGACTTTTGGGGCAGTGGAAACTGATCAAAATACAACTCAAAAAATTGAACATGGTGGAGAAGTAATGAAATTTCAATATTCTAGAGATTTGATGCATATAATAAGAAAATATGGTGAGATACAATCTTGGAAGGAAGAAAAAGGGCGAAGGGGGTCATTTCCATTTCACGGATATTTTTCTGCATGTATTTCACAAGTAGATAACATTACAATTTTGACTACAGATAATAAATATGGGAAATCATATTAAGAAAATCACAGTTTGCCTTTAGCATGAAAATATTTCAAATTATTTGTGAGCCTGAATATATTACTATTTATAGAAAATCTAAATAAATGTGTCTGGTAGGAGAAACTGTAGGAGACAACATCACAATGAAGACTTACTATCTTATTTCAATTCTTAAAAACATTTAAATAAAATCATTGCTGCTAGAATTACAAATTTAATATGAATCTGAAATATAAAAACAAAACTCTAGATAGTTAAAGGTGCTGCTTTGAATTGAAAGGCATATTATTAAATACTAAACATTAACATTTAGGAACCATGAAATTTAGTACAGAATTGTTAGCTTATTTGAAGAACTTCTTCTTTAGCATTGGTTATTTATTTATGTTTTTGCATAATATTATAACTCTGCCTCTTCCTTGGGAAAAATCCTTTCTGCCATAAAAGAGCTTAGGTTTATTGGATAGTATTCATATCTGATAACAAATTCCATGTCTTTGTGAATGAAATACCCTTTGTACTCCATGTCACTCTATAGTGTGCTTTGCTGTGAAATCCTTTTCATTTCCTTGAAACAATATTGATTTCATCTTTTCTACTCACTTCAATTGAAATATTTCAGGAGTTAAAATATTGTCACATCTTTATAACATATGTCCAAATCAGGGGGAAAAGGTAAACAATTGTATCTCACACCCATAGAAGTGAGGGAATTCCCCCCACCTCGTTATGATTTAAAAATACAATATGGAAACTCTGAAAAGTAAAAAGACATAAAGTTTTCTTCCTTTGTGATAGATTTTATTTTGTATTTCCTTAAAAAAAAAAAAAAAATATGGGATCCCTGGGTGGCGCAGCGGTTTAGCGCGCCTTTGGCCCAGGGCGCGATCCTGGAGACCCGGGATCAAATCCCACGTCGGGTTCCCGGTGCATGGAGCCTGCTTCTCCCTCTGCCTGTGTCTCTGCCTCTCTCTCTCTCTCTCTCTGTGACTATCATAAATAAATAAAAATTTAAAAAAAATACTTAAAAAAAAATATATATATATATCAAAAAACTGTTTTTCAAACACATAGAGTTTCCCACAATCTACTACAGGTACTGCTGGATCTCAGAAGACCATCCACAGTTAATAAATGGATATTTTTTTACTTCAATAGCTTTGAAATTATGTTAATATTTACTAGAAAATTTTAACCATCAAATAAATGTTTTCCCAAGTATTATCACTTGAGGTGAGACAGTAATCTTTTAAGTTTAAAATATAACTGTGTATTTCTTTGAAAAATCAAACAGGAAGTAATCAAACAATACCAAAAATAAATAAATAAGAGTGATATGTGGAATAAGAAAAGCTGTAACCCTTCAGAGAGATGGCTAAATTGTTTGTAACCATATTAAGTAGGAAGAAAACCATTTCTTCAGACTTTGTGCGACTAAGATAAAATATATTTGCTACTACATAGAGCTCAATGATTAATGATTATTATTAATGTTTGTTAATCCTATGAAAATTCAACCGGGGAATTAAGGGAAAGGCATATTAGCTCAAGACACTTCTATACAGATTAAATTTGCTCCATTGCTTTTGTTTCCTTAAATTCTCAAGTTCTGTGATTCTGAGTTAAAGGAAGATTTTATTAATTTCTTGGGAAGTCACAGAAGACAAGGGGACTTAGAGATTTTCAACTGAATTCAAATGCACTTCCTAAAGACAACAAAACTACAGAAAAAAAAAGAAAAAAGAAAAGAAAACGAATAGAAAAGAAAGATATTCTCTCCATTTTGTTTTGACATTTGTAAATAAGATAAAATATAAGCACTACAACCTCAAGCCTTTGCTTTCCACCTGAGTGAAAATAAGCACTGGGTGTTTTTCTGGTTACAGAGGTAGGAAAACTAAATTTCAGCAAGACTGAGTTTCAGGTAATGGTGACAAACTAGTCTTAAGCATGGGTATCCTAACAACTAACCTAATAGCTTTTTGACTCTGACATTTTCAATTCTGAGAGAGGAAATAAAAGTCGTCTTTCTAAAGCAAACATAATTATTAGAAGGAAAGAAGAAAATACTGAAAATATCGATAATTACAAGTAAAAGTTTTGACATAGAGCCATTATTTAGAACAGTTAAGCTAATGGAAGGCAGACAGAGACAGACACCTTTAAATGTAAATAAACTTATCCTATGTAGACAAAAAATTTCAATAAACACTCTTGGTCAAAGATCTAATCCCAAGTCTTCAATCTTTGAATGTAACTGTCCCATGCACATGACTGTTTGGCTCTTTAGATTCTATTATAAGTTTCATAAATAGAGGCATCTGTGTGGCTCAGTTGGTTAAGCATCTACCTTTGACTCAGGTCATGATCTCAGGGCCCTGGGATTGAGCTGTAGTCAATCATCAGTCATCAAGCTGTAGTCAGCTTCACCCTTTCCCTCCTTCTGCCTCCTTCTTCTGCTCTCTCTCTCTCTCTCAAATAAATAAATAAGACCTTTAAAAGATTAGTTTCATAAACAGTTATCATTCAGTAAATCAGATGAGACAGCATGGTTGGATGCATTTCTTTTGGTAGATTGGCATGGTATATAGCAAATAAGCAACAAACATTCTTATTTTCTTATTCTTATTTTACATGCATTGATTTTTTATCAATGACACGTTATCATGAATCATCAATGTGAAACGGAAATTTTTATTTTTTCAAAATTCTTTTTTTAAAGATTTTATCTATTTATTCATGACAGAGACAGAGAGAAGCAGAGACATAGGCAGAGGGAGAAGCAGGCTCCCTGTGGGGAGCCCCATTTGGGACTGGATCCCGGATTCTGGGATCAGGATCTGAGCCAAAGGCAGACGCTCAACCACTGAGCCACCCAGGCATCTGTGAAATAGAAATTTTAAGAAAATACAATGGGTATTGACGAACTATCTTAAAAATGTTGCAACTCTGTAACACTAGTCACTGCTTTTCAACTTCTTCAAACATAGCTGAGCCACAAGAAAATATTTGCTGGACAAATTATATATATATATATATAGTTTCAAAGAGCCCTTTGATTTTTACTAAGTAAAAGATAAAATTTTATTTTTAATAATGCATGTTTTGGGGTTTGCCCAGTAGAGCTCTTTGCATTTCAAGTATACCTGAATGGTATATAATTATGGTTTTGTAAGATACTTGGTATTTACAAGCACATTGAACTTTCCTATAATAATGCCACTTTAATGATTACTGTAAAAGAAATTTGATAAGAAAATATATTTACTTTCTTCATTCTTTTGTCTACTGTTCCCATAAACAGGAATTTCAACAAAAATCTGTTCATGTCTCTTCCAAATAAGGAATAATTTAACACAGTTTTTTTTTTTTTCTTCTCACCCTACAAGGGGGTGGATCTTAATGTTAAATACTATGTTACCTGAAACTAGTGACCTATAAGAAAAATGATATTCCATTCTCACAAAGAAAATTATAATGCTTCAGAAGAAAAGCAGCACAGCAACCTAAATTATTTTTCTTAATAAAATCTTGAGCTCTAGCATGTAGCACACTAGGATTTCAGCATCAGTCTTTCAATTACAAGAAATCAGAAAGAGAGATAAGACGTGGGTTGACAGAGGCATTTGACAAGGTAAATGGAGAAAAAGTTGTACCTGAACAGGAATCAAGAAAAAGAAAATATTTCTTAACATTTAACATTTCCTGAGGCTAATGGTCTCTAGTAAGAGCAGGCTTCCAAGCACCTGTTTTTCCTCACAGTGTGACTTCTTTGACTCACAAAGAGAAATGGATGCTGTAAAGGCAAACTGAGATCTATTTTCAGTGGTTCTTTGACTGCCATGAGCCTTAAATGTATTTTGCTTTTCAATGAGCATGAAATGATTTCCATCAACTAATAGCCACATTTATTGAATAGTCCAGGGGGAAAAAAAAAACATTGTGATATTAAAATACTGTAATGAGAGCAAAGCATTTGGTCTTAGAGTGATCGGGAAATCATTTACATCAGTCACTATGATAAAAAAATCTTTCTATATATACAACATAATACTTAAAATAGCTACAATAATAATAATAAAAAGCAGCACAATATGATAATGATTCAAGGTCCAAAAAAAGTCTTTTTTTTTAACTGGAAAAACATTAAAGCCTATGGTTCTAAAACATTGCTTTAAATTTCAAATGGTTCTTACTGTAAAGTCATACATTTCATGGTTATTTTGGCGTGAGTCTACACACACACATACACACACATAAACTTTATATACATGCTATGTATGTGTATATATATTCTCTTTTCCATTATATTCTACACATTTTCCTTTTTCCACACACACACACACACACACACACACACACACACATATTTTTGTCTTCTGTTTGGATTCACATTTAATAATGTTCTATAAGCCTGAATAAGAAATCACAGAGATCTGAGGAAGTATTTTCATCTTAAGTCACTTTTATTTTCTTTGTCAGCAAATTAAATAAGGTAGGTGAACATCTGTAAGAGACTGAAATTACCTAAGGGCTAAGGATGATACTCCCAAAAAGATCAGATGGAAACAGTTTAAAAAGAGATTTGTATATAAGAGGGAATTATTTACCTAGATTTGAAACACATAGTCTCTCCACAAAACGGAATGTTTCTAAAGTCTTACAGCATCATTTCCATATTCTAATGAATATTTTTGTGAAATTTCGCCATGTTCCACAATGTAAAAATCAACACCAAAAGATAAGACAAATCTAGGTAGCCAAAGACATAAAGTCACTAATTGGAAAAATAGTACCGTTTCTGAGCATCTGGAAGTGTCGTAGATATACTATTCCACTAACCTCCATAGGAAGTGTCTCTCAACAGGTACAAGATATTTTCAGTTTTTATCAAGAGGAATAAAGCAAACAATGAATTTGTGGTTTAAGACAGCAGTTATCATTTTAAGGTGCTAATAAACTGCCTTTGAGGGACAAGCATTATTACTTTCAATAAAATGAAAATAATACTTACTTCCTAAAACTACATGGATAATTAGTGCAAAAACACATGCAAAATATGTAAAGTTGTAGCCCGCACATAGTAAACAGTCAATAACTAGTAGTTATTAATAAATAATAACTCTTATCAAATAATGGCATTAGTTAATAAGCACCGTGATCAAATTTTATTTTTTTCTGTGAAATTTTGGAGGAAGTTCACGTACCCAAGATTTAAATATATATGATTGCATCGCTTAAGAACTTCTCAAAATAGGATCACCCGTTCAACTGGTCTTAAAGAAAGAAGAGGATTTAGTTCCATGAAGGAACCACAATTGATGCAAAAGGAATTGCATGAGCAAAAGCTAAGTTGGTCCTAATGATGCTGTGCCCAGGGATCACCCAATTGTGAAAATGTACCAGACTCAGTGCTTACAAGGAAAGACACTATAAGAACATTATCGTGCTACACTGTAATTTATTTGTTATAGTTTGCTTTCCCTTAATAGATTGTTATTTCTCTGAGAGCAGTGGTTTGTGGTAAGTATCTGAGTATCCCCTAGTGCCTTTCCGAATAAAGATCATTTGATGAACCAATGAAAAAAAATGAATAAAATGCAGTCATGCTTCTGCAGGATGCATGCTGCGTGGAAGACACAAACAAGCAATATCAAAGGGGAAAATGAATCATTTCGATGCAGGGAGATAAACCAAATATGCATTAAGTACCTTGGAAGCAGAGCAAGATGTGATTATATGTGTGAGAAGAAATAGAAGGCTACAGGCAGGCAGCCAGCGTACAACTTGGAACACTTGACGATGGGTTGAGTGATATATAGTATTTACCAATGCTCTCTCAAGGAGTTGGTGAGTGAAGAAGGCAGCACTGAGTAAAACACACACCTTTTTGATGGCAGACAGCTGTGTAAGAAACACAAGTGACCAGAGTCCAGGTCGTGCAGAAACAGAACCTGCCATGCTCAACAGGCTGCCAAGACCCAACTGATCCCAAGTGCTCAATATTTCACAATCAAAAGTTATTATTTATTCAAGAGAAGGGATAAATAAAGACCTTGAGATGATGTTAGAAGCCTAGTTACTATAGTACTTCCAAGAGAGGGCATAAATGAGGGGAGTTCCAAATTTATGAGCACACTCAGGAGGAAAATGCAAAATCCAGTGAATAATTTTTGCCTGTGTTGACTTTGTACAATCTCTTCCAATTGGTTCCATCTATATAGATTAGTAGGACTCACCCACAAATACCTCACAACATAATTAAATACACAAACGTCCTTTCCATTGTTTCAAAAATGTCAGCTTCCTCCTTCCAATACATTATAATATCCTGGCAGCAGTAAATTGTATTACATACCTTTTCTCAGGTTAAAATGATCGCTATGGTGTTCTGTCTAGATAACCCCATCCCATTCCTCTCTAGAGTCAATCCAGCTATCCTCCAGTTGCTGGGAATGCTGGGCAGCTGATGGCTCATGCAGTGTGCCAATCACTAGAAATTACCGCTGGAAACATCCTCATATAAAGTTATTGCCTTACTCAGATTTCGATGTGAAACCAATGATTGGTTGCCAGAGGGATACAAGTTCTAGCTCCTTTGTTTCAATTCCGGACAATTCTGAAACATCATTTAACTCCAGAGGTCCCCCCCACAAGTATGTGAGGCCTCACTTCCAACAACATTGGGGCATAGATTCTCTCTCCATCTGATTTTGTCTTTCTCATAGGTGTGTCCCCTGAGACCACTCTTCAACAAACCTTCTGGTACAACTCTCTGTCTCAGAGTTTTATTTCCAGGAAACACAATTTAAGACAGCCACTACCAACGGCTAGTTCGAGGAAGCATATTCTAATATGGGATTTAGGAAATGGATCCCTTGCTGGTGACGAGCAACCATAATTGGTAGTAAGAGGAGTGTGGACAGCCTGTGGCATGTTATAACAATGTAATTGTTAAAGATTCCACCAATGTTTAACTGGAATAGGATATCAGTGCAAAGGGACAACCCAGCTGGTGCAAGATCTTTGCTACTAGAGAAGTAGGACAGGATAGTTAATCATAAATGCCATGAAATTAAGTGCTACTGACTTCCATTGATTTGTAGAAGATAGGTAGTGACAGGATTGGAATGATTAATCACCAATTCAAGGCACAAAATGAAAGCTAGTGTCTCCTTGGCAACATTTATAGGAATCCTGATCACTTATATCTGAAAGGCAGACAGAGAGGACCAGGTTGGGGCTTCACTATAATTTAAGAGCTACAGAAAAATGTTGAATTCTCAGTTCCAGGAGGTCTTCTAAACCAAGGTCAAGGCCATAATAGGAAAGAAGTGGACCCACATGTGGAGATAAAGAAATCCGGTTAAGTCCAGTTCTAAAACTTGAAATCCTAGATTGTTCTGAACCCACTGGGTTTACGGATGTGACTATGGCATTAGAAGATTATCACTCCCCATGCCTGAACTCAGCAAAGAAGCCTCAAACCACATAGGCACCTTATAAAATAATCCTTTTCTGACAATCCAGCAAACAATGAGCATTAAGCCACAATCAGCTTGGCTTCACAGTTAAAAAAAACAGAAAAGAAAAGAAAAGAAAAGAAAATGTAGACAACAAATAAGCTGCTAAGCATAGACCAAGTGAGCTGTAAGAGCAAGGAGTCTATGTCTCAGGCTGGAATCTGAGGGTGCAAACCAAACTGGAATAAGTGAGAATTTATCAATATGGAAGTAATCCCCTTTAATAATGTTTTAATGGTAAGAATCCCAGGATTCAGAGAAAAATCCCCAGAGCAGGGGGTGGGACACAACCCCGGGATAACAGAGCTAAAATGGCTGTTGGAAGCTTAAAATAATAATAATGATAATGATAATGATGTCAGAAAGAGGAAAGAGAAATATTAGAATGGTGTTTAATTTTTTCTCCGTCACCCATGTTAAAAAAAAAAGTAATCAGAGTCTGTGAAGAAGAACTAGATCATGCAAGTGTGGTGACTTAAATGCCTTTTATACCAGCTGGATTTCCTGTAGTCCTCAAAACAAAAGATGTTCTCAGAAAGTATTTCTTGAAGGAAAGCTAAGAAAATAAAAATTAAGAACTAATAAAGATTTTGCTTTTATTTATTTTCAACTTTATCTCTTTTTGTATTTTCAAATATTTATTTTCACATAAATCATTAGTGTCAATAAAGTAATATTCCTTATGATAAACACAATAAATCATACTTCATTGTTTCTGGACATAATATAACTCAATATAAAAATACATACTAAGTAGTTTACTGTCCACTTTTTTTAATGATTAATACTGAATGTAATTGGAAAACCAAAGTAGTAATTTAATATATTTTGAACTGTTAGTGTGCCTACCATTAATCTTCCTCAAATATGAGAATATGTTTGATTAAGCTTTATTTTATTACTTTATAAATTGCCTTACAATTTTAATTGTAATTACAGTTTTAACAGAATTTGACACCCTATCTCTAAGTTTTTCTCAGTTTATACCTGAAAAATCTCTATTTACTCTGATAGGCTGGAATTTTATCTTTTCTTAGGTAACAGGTAACAGAAAAAAAGTGTTTATCTCAGTTTCTAGGAAGTTTAAAGTCGAACTCTGTAGTCGGCTGCTGTTTCTAGCCTCATGTTTATATTGTGGCATGGATATTATCTTTGACTTCATATAAATCATATTTTAGCATTATTTTAATGATTTATTATATAATTTAGCTCAGATCCTTTATGGATTTAGGTAAATTATAATAACAAAGGAAAATAATAACAAAGGGAAAAGAACCAATTACCTTTTTTTCCTTTCCTCCAGGTAAACATCTCTATTGCAAGTACAGGCAATACCCCATTTATTATGGAGGTTTTCAACTTTATGATGGTCCAAAAGCAGTACACATTCAGCAGAACGTACGTCAAATTTTCAATTTTGGCTATTTCCCAGGCTACTGATAGGCAGTGAGATACTGTCTTGGGATGATGGGCAGCAGCAGACAGGTGCACTTCCCCTTCAGTGGAACAATCACCAGGGTAAAGGATTGATACCTTAACAACCATTCTGCGCCTGGACAACCCTTCTGGTTTTCACTTTCGCCTTGCAGTCAATAAACTACATGAGATAGTCAACACCTTGTTACGAAACAGGCTTTGTGTTAGATCATTTTGCTACAGTATAAACTAATATAAGCATTCTGAGCACATTTAAAGCAGGCTATGCTATGGCATTCGGTACTTTAGGTGTATTAAACGCATCATCCACTTAGAACATTTTCACTGTACAATGGGCTTTTTGAGACATAACGCCACTGTAAAATGAGGAAGATCTCTAACAAAATTGGAGTTTGGGTCAGTAAAACTGCATCATGAAGCAAAGTTGGATTTCAAAGTTGGAGACATGTTCATTGTGAACTCAACCTGTCTTGGTTAATGACAAGTAGGGAAAAACAATTTAGTAAATGCATGGCAGAAGTTGACAATTAATCTGGAGCTTACTTTCTCTTCATTGAAGGCCTTTATCAAATCATATCACATGAATGTTTAAGGAGTCTATTCCGCTCTAGTGGCATCATTTCTTTACTACCAGTGCTCTTCTGTTATTGCCACTAGAGTAACCTTGCCTCTGAGAGTCAGAACTGTATTTTGAACCCATTTGTTCCAAATTGCATTTTGCCCTCCTTTCCTCAAGTACTTCATCCTTCAGTAACACTCTGTCGTCTCTTTATTCAAAGGGGCACAATGGCAGGAAATAAGGCATCCTAATGACTTAGGCACTAAGAGGTTTTCCATAGGAAGTGTGACACTTTAGCCAAGGGTCAGCATCACAGAGAAGGTGTGCTCTAAGCCAGACGTCCAGGCAAAGCTCCCAGAATGACCTACAGGTAAGGTCAAGTGAAGAAACTATTGACTTCCATCACCAACAAAGCTGAAAAACAAGCCTTCAGTCTATAAAGACACCCAACAGAGCTTTGGTCTAGGAAGCAGGCAGAAACATAAGTATTTCTCAATCCCCCCAAGTAAGACAGGAGCCTGAGTACCCTCTACAACCTGCGAGGGTCTCCACACTGGAACTTGAGAAACAACTAAAGCCACAGGAACACTTTCTCTGCGATTTTTAGTTTCTCGAGTCTTGAATGAGCACAGCTTATCCACATACAAAACCCTAGTTCTCAGGGGAACTGGAAAAAATATTTTTCTTTAAGATTTTATTTATTTATTCATGAGAGACAGAGAGAGGCAGAGACATAAGCAGAGGGAGAAGCAGGCTCCATGCAGGGAGCCCGATGCAGGACTCCATCCCGGGACTCTGGGATCATAACCTGAGCCAAAGGCAGATGGTCAACCACTGAGCCACCCAGGCATCCAATAAAAAGATTGTTGTTTTATTCAGTTTCTACACTTGCTGACTTCACAGAACAGGGAAGCATGCAAGCAGGGGAGTGGAACACATGCTACTCCCTGCACACCACTTCCACCCCATTGATCGCAGACCTGCCCACAATGGAAGTTGCTGAACCAACTATTTCACAATCATGGTCCTTAAACACAGTGCTCTGTCCTGACAATGAAGGTCTGCGTTAAAAAATCCCAGTGTTTGTGTATAATTTGCGTGTTTTTCTTAAAACTAGATAAACTGGTTTTAAGCTATATGTTTGTAATGAAAGACATAAAGGTAGGTGGTGGGAGAAGAACATGGGTATAAAATGGAAAGCATTCCTGCCAAGAAGAAATTCAGAGGTAAGATAAAGTCAGAGTATCCAGTGGGGAAAGGACCGCATTTTCAGTATCTATAAACAATTTATATCTATAAAGAAAACAAACTGTACTTTGACCCCTGCTTATACAAGGTATAAAAATCAATCCCAGATGAATTGAAGAGCGAAATGTGTGACAGACAAAACAATAGAGTGTTTGGAAGAAAATAAAGGTAAATGACCTTGAGCTAGGCAAGGTTTTCTCAAATGAGGAACAAAATACTAACCGTAAAATAAATACATTGGAGTATATTACAACTATGAACTGTCACTTACCAAAATATGACATTAATAAACAGGCAATGAACAGACTAAGAGCAGATATTTGCCACACACATGTCTGAGAAAGGATCCGCGTCTAGCACGTATTTTTAAAACATAAAAACTGGCAAAAAGAGTGGAACAAACACTTAACAAAAAAGAATACGCAAATTGTCGATAAACATGTAAAAGAATGAGTAACTTAGTCACCAAAGAGATACATATTAAAAACACAATTTGATATCACTAAATAATCTTCATAATTGCTAAAACAAAAAAGAGAAAAATATACCACTGATGCGGCTATGGAGCAAGAAATTTTAGATACTACCCTTGGGATTGAAAATTGTTAGAGTCACTTTAGAAGAGTGTAAGTATCTGTTAAAACTAAACATATACATGCTTGTGATGCAGCATTGTTCCTCAAAGGTATATCCTAGACAGAAATATAAATGAATATCAATCAAAAGACGTGTGCACAAATATTCCACAGATACTACATTATATGTGGTTCTCACAAGCCTAATGTGGAAAGAAGTCAGAAGAAAAAAAGATGTGTACCATATGATTCTACTTATTTAAAGTATCAGACAAGTAAATTAATCTGCAGTGTGAGAAATCTGGATCCCAGTTACTCCTGTAGGGGTGGGGTGGCAGGGGCAGCCACAAGAAAGTAACAAGGTGCGGAGGGGAGCCAGGCTGCTGCTATTATTATGTTCCTAGATCTGGGTACTCTTTGAATGAAGGTATTGAGTTTGTGAAATTTTATAATAATTTTAAAAATCAAGTCAGAGCACTACCATATGACCCAGCAATTGCACGACTGGGTATTTACCCAAAGAATCAAAGGTAGTAATCCGAAGGGGCACCTGCACCCCAGAGTTTAGAGCAGCAATGTCCACAATAGTCAAACTATGGAAGGAGCTCAGATGTCCATCACTAGATAAATGGATAAAGAAGATGTGGTATAAACAGACAATGGACTACTAGTCACCCATCAAAAAATGAAAACTTGCCATTTGCAACAGTGCAGACAGAACTAGAGGATATTATGCTAAGCAAAATAAGTCCATCAAAGAAAGACAACTATCATATGATCTTACTTATATGTGGACTTTAAGAAACAAATCAGAAGATCATAGGGGAAGAGAAGAAAAAAATAAAACAAGACAAAGTCAGAGAAGGTGCCAAACCATACGAGACTCTTAATCATAGGAAACAAACTGAGGGTCTCTGGTGAGGAGGTAGATGGGGGGACAGGGTAACTGGGTAATGGTCATGAAGGGGGCACATGATGTGATGAGTATTGGGTGTTACAGAAGACTGATGAATCACTGACCACCACCTCTGAAACCAGCAATATATTATATGTCAATTAATTGAATTTAAATAAAAAATATTTAAAAATCAAGTCAGAGTGTTACAGTGCATGTTCATGTGTACTGGAATTAAGTCATCACACAGTATTGGTCAGCTATGAGAATATTCTGAATTCCAAGACCTCGGTTGGGTTTTCTGAAATGGGAGTATAAAATACCAAACCACAAAGGAGCACCTGGATGGCTCAATACGTTAAGCATCTACCTTCAGCTTCGGTCATGATCTCAGTCCTGGGATCAAGCCCTGCATCTGGCTCTCTATTCAGTGGGGGTGGGGGTGGGGGTGGGGACTGTTTCTCCCTCTCTTTCTGCCCCTCCCACCCCTGTTCATGCTCTCTCTTATAAATAAATAAATAAATAAATAAATAAATAAATAAATAAATAAATTCCCTAGAAAAATAACAATAAACTAAAATTCCAAACCACAAAATCAGAATTGAAATCATGAGGACTAGGTATGAGGGCTAAAAGCTTCCTACTATGTGTGCTTATATTATGTAAGATGAAGTAACAGATTAAGAATCTTAATATTGTAGAATATAAATATCTTGAGAGATTATAAATGGAAATTAATTGGATTCATTGCTTTACTTTAATAAACATAAAATATTTATACAGGGTCTCACAATTCAAATTTACTTGTGACCTTAAGCATTTTAACTTTCTTCATAGGGTGTAATAACTTTCAAGCGCAGATTATCTTACTGGGAAGGTTTTCAGGAGTGTAACTAAAATCTTAGGGAGAGGAAATACTAAAGGCTTTCTTAGAGTCATGTCAGTTAAAAGTGGTGGGTGAGGTTATATAAGAATTACAAATAATAATCAATAGAATGTATTAAAAGAATGGAATTTTGAGGGAAAAAACCACAGATGTAATGGTATATATTTGAAGGAAAGAAAGGAGAAATATTAATTTCACAAACTTTGATGGAATGTGTACAATGAGTTAAGCACTACCCTTACATTTGACGGAAATCAGAAAATAAAACAAAGATTTCCTGACCTAATGACGTTTTCATTCTTTAAAGGATGGTATAGCAGTTAGGTTTATAAATTCTTTTTCTGACATCCCTGGGGTCAAATTCTACTTCTACTACCTAATACCTCTGTGACTCTGGGAAAATACTCAATCTTTCTTTACCCAAGTTTAGTTATCCAGAAAGTGGGGATAAAAGTGGAGATAATAATAGTACTTACCTCACGGGTTGTGGGGAGGTTCAGAGAATGTATGCCCTGTGAAGTCTTTAGCACCTATTAGCAGTTTGTGTACTTTCTATGTATTTGCAATAATTACTACATTGTTGGGTAGTTTTCCCAACTGATAATTATCTTAAAGAACTACTTATAACATTTTGAAATTCAGTCTCCTTTGGAATGGACTTATTTGCACTAATACCAGAAAATAATATCTTAAGAAAATTAAACACATAAATTCAAGAGTGTAGAAGACTCCTTGGTGACCGCTCTCTGTTTACGGATTCCTATATCAGGAGCCCCCAACCCCAAATATCCCATAATATATATCACAAACTACAGAGATTCAGGGTTCAAATGAGCCCTTGGTATTACTACTGTCACTTAGATGATTTCACTGGCTTATTAATAGTATCATAAGCTAAAACCGATACCACCTTTCCTTACTGTTAATTATCTAATCATTCCTATTTGTCCTTGAGTTCCAGTAAGTTCTAAGAAAAGTTTGGTCTTGCTTGTTTTCTCTTTTATATTTATCACACACACAAAAAAAAATTGTCCTAGCAAAAACAACTTCAATTTTGTCAAAAAATAAAACTATGTAATTCATTGCATCTTCCTGGGCCTCATCTTCCAGAGTTCACGTTATTGTATCACTTGAGGGAAGCAAATAACTAATTTCAATTTTTACTGAAATTGAATTTTTATATGTAATTAGTCATATATTCGGGAAGTTTCAGAAATGTTAAGAACCTATCCTTTTATATACCTGTTAATATTCAAGTTGCCTGATCTCTTTCTTAAACTGTGTTTTTATACTTTATAGTGAAAACACATGGTAATAATCAAATAGAATAAAGAATATATATTTTAGAGTTGGATTCCAGATTTGAATGCTGGGCTGTCATTTAAAGTGTTATTGGGCAAACTTTCTAATTTATCTGAATGTCACTTTTATATCTCTAATATGGTCATGGTATCTTTCTTATTAGCTGTATGTGAAAGGAAAATGTGATAATATATTACGAAGTGTTTATTCACAATGTGCCAGGCATACTGTGCTAGACTCTATGTTTAAAATAAGACATGTTTCCAGCTCCCAAGAAATGTAGTGTCCAAAGGATAATACATATACACAGTTGCTTAGCAGATACCTAGTACCTAAAAAGAGTTCCCTATACTAAGCTCCCTTCCTTTTTCCTATCCCCTATTCAAAAGAATCTATTCTTCATATTGAGGTTCCTCCCAACAGGAAAGCATCTTCTTTTTCTTCCAGATTACCAGAAACATCTGACTGGCTGATATTAGAACAGGCTAGAACTGAGATAAACTTTCCATGTAGAGCAGCAAATTCATTAGAGTACAGGTCTATAGTATAGATCTTTAACCAACAAAAAAATCTGTCAGCTAGTTTAGGAAACCAAACCAAATGTAAAATAAAATAAAAATAATAACAGGAAGGTCTAACATTCCAACCACAGGAAATGAAGTTCAGAGATTCCACTTTAGTCTCCATGGAGAATTATATTAATAAAGTCTATAAATAAAAGAAAACCCTATTTTACCATCCTAGGAAAACACAGCAAGATGAGGATCCATATGTGACATATTAAGACAGGAGTCTAAGTTTCTAGAACTGAGATAAAAGTGAAAGGTTGGCCACTAACAAAAGTAAGAATTCCTAGCCCTTGAACATGTAATGATTACCTGAAAAAGTCTCTTTTCTTTCTCTCTTTTCTCTCTTTTCTTTCTCTCTATCTCTACCTCCCTCCCTCCCTTTTTTTATATAGGGTTCTCCATGTTACCCACTCCATCCCAGCTATGCCTTAGCAAAAGCTCCTGTTCTCTGTTACATATAGAGTTGGACTGGATAATAAAGTTCTCAGATTCATCAAGGTTTCTTAGTGAATTGCCTACATGCTCACTTTCATGACTCAGCAAAAAACTGGCTCAAGGTCCTGAGAACTCAAGTAGTTTTTCAAGAATTACGGTATATATAACTTATTATCAAGTGACTTCCGAGTCCTTTGGCAGCCTAGCCTAGGAGAAGCACATTACCCAGAAATTATGGGGAATTAGATCTACTCCTCGAAGACTGGTTATCCTGGGCATTTACCCTGGTTTCTGGGTCCTTGGTAGCATGGGTCTGGCTCATAGCAAAGGAGCTAGTAGTTCTGTGACTCAAAAGACCTGTTGGTTTATGCCCAAGAGATCTAGGGAGGAAAGTCATTTGGTACTGTGACTAAAAGTATAGTATCTCAACTTATTCCAATGTTTTAGCTATCATATTCAGAGAATACACACACACACACACACACACACACACACACCAACATTATTTTGTAGGAAAATGACTGAGACATGTTTGGGCCTTTCTTATTTACAGATTCTGATGTCTCTGTAGTAAAGAAGAATAAAATAAGACATTCTTTCTGTCTCAATAAGAGATATTCCCAGTAGGGATAGAACTTCCCTGAAAATCATGGTATTTATCAGCCTTTGCTTTGGAAGGATCGAGACTTTAAAAAAAAAAGATGATGGAGACTGACACTTGTAGGTGATGAGTGTGGTGCCTTTGGTAGCTGTGTTCATTCATATGAGGAATAAGCAAGTTTACATGTTCCAGGAGTGGCATAAACCTGGGACACTTTCCAGCACAGTATCCCTGAGATGGCAGGACTTTGGTTGAAGTTTGGGTAGAAAAATGGATACTAAGTTCCTGTCGCATTTAGGCCATGAAACTATTGGTAAAGCAATATCTTTTGAGGGAAGTATAGAGATAAGACAAGTCCTTTTTAATGCAAGTCAGCCAAGTAACCTCTGCCCTCTGACATTGATGTACTCCATTTTTTTCTTGGTAAATTAACCAGACCCATTGTATAGCCCATATTAAAATGTGTCCTGGTTCTTTTAGCCTCCTATCATAGCCATCAGGAGTAAGGAATGCTCTGAAAGGCACAACGAATGCTTTTTTTTTTTTAATATAAATTTATTTTTTATTGGTGTTCAATTTGCCAACATATAGAATAACACCCAGTGCTCATCCCATCAAGTGCCCCCCTCAGTGCCCGTCACTCAGTCACCCCCACCCCCCGCCCACCTGCCCTTCCTCCACCCCTAGTTCGTTTCCCAGAGTTAGGAGTCTCTCATGTTCTGTCTCCCTTTCTGATATTTCCCACTCAATGAATGCTTTGACAACAATGCTTTGGTTGTGTCCTTAAATTGTGGAGTTTAGTACCCCTGCACAGATTACACATGTGAGGTTGGGGTGATTTACAGAAAATGGATGTAAGGTTAGGGATCTGCTCATTTTTTGAAGTTTTACATAAAAATTTCTCTTGAAGGGAGATTTTTACAGACTAAAATATGTGAAATCGCTTCTCTACAAAACTAAAGTTGGTAAAACTATGTTTCTATAGAACACTGACAATTCAGTTCTCTATTTACTCCTACTGTCCATATTTCTAATTTGAAGATATTAGTGAATTAAACAATGTAAGTTTGCTTTTATATAAAAAAGGCAATAAAATACTACCAATAGAAAGGTTACAAACACCTGCTTAATACATAGAAGTATGGAGAGAGATTAGTAAAACTAATTCTAACTCACCTTATTACCATTAATAGGTAGTTACTGCAGATTTTTATCTTGGTTATTTGCAGAGGAACACCAACCACAATCTCAGTTGATAGGAAGGGCAAGAAATGGCTTTCTCTCCTCCTCCATGTTATACTTTTCAGAAACAAATCTTTCTACAGAGACTGAAAAAATCTAAATAAAATAATTTTCTTACTATTGCAATCAAAGGAGCACAGGGTTTTCACAGCATAAAGGTTATTCACATTTGCTCTTAAAGTTTTTCAAATGCATTTTAATTGAAACATGTCAACATGTTTTACTTTGTAGGATGACTATCAAACTTGCAGTAAAAGGAATGCAGAAGATAAGATTTTTATAATCAAAGAATATCAACTACATTAAAACTATACTAGGATGAATTTTTACTGAAGTTGTAAAACACTAACATTAATAGTTCCTATTAATTAAATAAAATTTGGTCTTTTATGGTCTATTTTTATAGCCCTATGGACCTGCACTTTGCATGGATATTTCTTCCAACTGAACTCATGGTTAAACTCATGGATCTCTATAGCCATCTCTCTTTTTGTGGCTGCATTTCCAATGCCTGGTTGCTAACCTTAAACACAAATCAATACTAAATAAATATCAGATGAAAGAATAACTGAATAAATGAACATATGCAGTTAGAGGACACACACTTTTATAAAATCTATCTTAATTTTCCACTTTAGAATCAGGGTATTTTAGAGAAGCCATCGAATGACTATCATACCACAGCACCAAAGCAGATACAAGGATCAATAAAAACATTCCCAGGAATACCCTTAAATGCAGAAAATATAACTTTGTCAAGAATATCTATTGTGAGGCCTCAAAATTATATCTAAGGTTGTTGCCACTTGCTTATCTTTTACAGTCACACCACAGTGTGCCAGTTGTCTAGGAAGACCACTCTGTCGTCCTTCAGGGTCAGGTTGGGACCAGGAAGCCTGGTCCATGTGCCAAATAATGAGTCAATTAAACCTTTAATGATTGAGAAGATCTGTACATGAGGTAACTCTACTTTGCAAATTAATCAACAAATGGTACCGGGATATCAAGATAAAAGCTCAGTCATTGGAACAAAAACTATTCTCTTGCACATAAACAAAGAAGTAAAAAGGTTAATTTAAGTTATGTTCCCTGTGTGAATTGTATCAGGCAATAGCAACCTGGTCCAAACAATCAGTCAACAAGAAGGGCTGATGTATAGAAAAAATGTATACATTTTCTCCCCAGATAATAAGCTTTTCTTTCTTTTCCTTTCCTTTTCCTTTATTCCTTTTTTATCTTTCTGTCCCTCCCTCCTTTCCTCCCTTTCTCCCTCCCTCCCTTCTTTCTTTCCTTTTAATTAGCGGGATCAGGAAATAAAAAAGATAATGATATATTCATCTACCTCTGGCTGTCACATTTAGGTTATCCAATTCTAAAGATACTTGGTGGACAATTAGAGAGTGGGGTGAAATGGAAAGGAGTGTTTTATTTGTTTCCCAGGAGTCACAAGCCACTAGATTTTCTATACTTCTAAAGGAGAGTCCAAATACCTCAGCAACGATTTCCAGACAAAAAAAACTATTGTGTGTATGTGTGTTGGGGGTGGGGGGTACCTATTGAAAATGTTTTTAAACCACTTATCCAACTTGAAGATTTTTAATATTTAATTATAAATTTTCAAATTATTGTTATTGATTAGAGTAAGTTTATCAAGTAAATGGCAGTATACGGGATGAAGAAGTTTACATAACTTGTGTATACATAAACCAAATTTCAGTCTACCTCTTGGAATTCTTCAACTGGGTAACCTAATCGTTGCTTTATTTATTTCAAAGGAATCAGGTTTTCCTGTATGTTGTACATTATTAATTTATTAAAACCTGCTGTGTACGAATTAAACACAAACAAGAGGGAATAAGTTGGCATCTGGAATATATATAGTAACTTCAATTGGCATCAGAAGGCTCATTTTTGTTCTAATATTTAACATTCAATGAATTAATAAAAATATTTTATTTTTAAACTACTTAAACATTTATTACATGCAATCGTTGGACTTAGGAAGGGTCAGTGATGTGGAATTATGTCTTCTGATCTTACTGTTTCCAGTGAGTTAAATGGTATGAGTTCTCCAAATGCTACTTAAAGGTGATTTAATTGTAAATGTAACAGAACTATAGCACTGCTTGATATCCCAGTTAAAATCATATCTGCTTTTTTGTTAAAATAGCTTTCCAAAGGACAGTTTTTCAGTTTAGGTTGGCAGGAAGATTCCTTGTCCACTGCTTCCCTGGGACCAGGAGCAGGAGTGGGATTTCATTCTTCAGAGGCTAAAGAAAGGATTCAAGGAGAGTGGGAAGCTTGTACTTAGTGCAAAGTCATCACAGAGAGAGGGTGGGCATGAGGCTACCCAACAGCAATAGATGGCTGTATACTCCTCTGGTCCAGTTCACCATTTGTTTCCGGTTTTACTCTTTCCATTTTTATCATCACCTCCTTAGGTTTGTTAAGTTTTGATCGTTTATATTTTTACTCTGCACTTTTGGAGGGATCAATTTTTACCGAAATAAAATGTGCACATAAAGCAGCTCACAACTCCTAAGTCACAGCTTGATAGATTTTTAGCAAGTCAACATGTTCCACTTACCACCTCACAGAACAGTCATTCATTCATTCAAAAGTCATTTGAGGGCCACCCAGGTACCTGGCACTGTGCTGAGTGCCAGAGATAACACAAGTATGATAAATAAGACATCACAGTCTCTGACTTGGTGGCACTTGTATTCTAGTTAAACAGGCAGACCAAAACAAACAAGTTATTACTGACACTAATAAATAAGCACCAGTCAGGGTACTGTGATAAACAGGCAAAGCTTAAATTAAATATTTGTGGTCAGAGAAGACCAAATCTGCTCACAAAGGAGGATGGAATGGAAAGAGCAAGCACAGGTGTCCTTGTCAATTCCTACCACTCACCCTGCCCCCTTTCATCATTCTGTGCCAGACACACTGACTCCTTGCTGCTTTCTTAATCACAAACAACCAAGGCTTGTGTTTCAGGGACTTAACATTTGCTTTTCCCTCTGTTGAGAGTAATCCATTCCCAGAGACCCCCATTATTCAGCTCATTCACTTCCTTATGGTTTTTAACAAGTATTGCCTACATAATAGCAGGATATTTTATCTTGATTTATTCCCTAAAATTCCTCTTGGCAAATTCCAGATTTTTGTCTTTTAACTTCTACACAATACTCTGATAAGATGGCTCCATTACTCCACAGCTATAAACATGGTCACGACTCAGTACAATTCACTATTTTATGGCAAAAATGCTGGAAGAAACCTACTTTGGAATCATAAATTGTGGCTTATAATGCTCATCAACAATGTCATCAATATGATTTTATTTTGAATATGGAAGAATTAACAAACTTAATTGATCTCTGGTTCGTTTTATTCCATAGGAGTTTAGAAAGACTTGCACATCATTAGATAATTGTTCTACAAATAAAACAAAGAGGATCAATAATTTAAAAAAAATACTCTGATCACCTGAAAGAGTTAATGTTTTTTCCAAAGCATCTTTTATTTAAAGCAGTTTTTAAAAATGTCCTCTAGGGGATCCCTGGGTGGCTCAGTAGTTTAGCGCCTGCCTTCAGCCAGGGGTGTGATCCTGGAGACCTGGGATCGAGTCCCACCATCGGGCTCCCTGCATGAAGCCTGCTTCTCCCTCTGCCTGTGTCTCTACCTCTCTTTCCCTCTCTCTGTATATCTCATGAATAAGTAAATAAAATCTTTAAAAAATAACTGAAAATAAAAAAATAATGTCCTCTAATACTGCAACGAATAAAGAAGAAAGAGCTGCCATTTGGGGGGCATACAGTATTTAAACTTTGAAAAAGTTTGAGTTTGATTTCTTCAGAGACTCAATTTCAAAAAGTTTCCATATTTTTAATTTACAGACCATTTCTGTAAATCTCTAACACTCATCGGGAAAAGTCTCAAATGAGTTCTCTAATTTTAAACTAAACTATACATTCTTTTTTTTTTTAAGATTTGTTTATTTGAGAGAGAAAGTAAGCATGAGTGCAGGGAAGGGCAGAGGGAAGGAGAGAGAGAGAATCTCAAGCAGACTCTCCACTGAGCACAGGGCCTGATATGGGTCTCGATCCTTTGATCCTGAGACCATGACCTCAGCCAAAACCAAAAGTTGGTTGTTCAACCAACTGAGTCACCCAGATGCCCCCTAACTTGTGCATTTTTTCATTAAAATGAAAAATACAGTTGGAGAGATTCAATAAAAATCACCAGTAATTAATGGTACATTCAGTCACTTGGGTGAATTTTTTAAAAAGATTTTATTAATGAGAGACACACAGAGATAGAGGCAGGGACATTGGCAGGGGGAGAAGCAGGATCCCTGTGGTGGGGGGGCAAAAATGCTGGATTAGGACTTGATCTCAGTATTCTGGGATCATGACCTGAGCCACTGGCAGTCAACCAATGAACTGCCCCACTTTGGTGAATTACAGAATATATATTAAATTCTCTCACCCTATTCTGAAATATAGGCCTTTGTAATACAACAGACTATCATTACTGTGGGCCTGATTCTGGCTAATTGTTGAGCTACATTTTATGTTTGAAGAAAATATGCTGCTATTAGCTATTAACAGGAAAAGAAGGGATGCCTGGCTCAGAGGTCAAGCATCTGTCTTTGGCTCAGGGCGTGATCCTGGGTCCTGGGATTGAGTCCCCCATCAGGCTCCCCACAGGGAAACTGCTTCCCCCCTGCCTTTGTCTCTGCCTCTCATAAATAAATAAAATCTTTTTTAAAAAAGGTAAAGAAAATAAAAAGGATTCCTCTTTAACTTTTCTGAATTCCTGCCATGGGCCAAAAATTAAGACAGGCAGTTTAAATATGCAACATCATTTAATCATGAGAAGAATAAACTCTCCTGTGTCTCCTCTCAACTTGTTCTCAGTATTTCACTTCTGATCACCACAAGTGTGGGATTTGTCTTATACCCAGCAAATCTCGAATACCAGTTGTGTATCTTACAATGCAATTATGATACAATTTACCTGGTGTTTGTGCAGACCCCACCCACTGAGGGCTCATTTCCATCAAACTGCTTGCCCCCAAATTCAGATGCCAACCATCAGTCCAGGTTGTCACCTGTACTTCTGACTGACCAACTATGAATAAGAGATTGCTATGACTCTTCTCATAGGGCTCAACAATTTGATAAAGCAGCTCCCAAAACTCAGAAAAACAGTTTCCTTTCTAGAGCATTGGTTTATTATAACATGACACAACTCAGGAACAGCTACACAGAAGAGATGTAAAGGGCAAGGCGTGTGGGAAGGGAAATGGAGCTTCCATACCCTCTCAAGGCATGGCACCCTCCCAGCACCTCCACACATTTGCCACCCCAGAAGTTCTCCAAAGTCGGGAATTTTCATGGAAGGTTCATTACACAGGCATGATCGATTGAATCATTTGCCATTGGTGATGGTTTCAACTTCCAGCCCCATAGAGGTCCGGGGTTGGGGGTTGAAAGTCCCAACCCTATAATAACAAGAACTAAATCACAGTTTGATACATTTTTAGTCAACATGTCCCATTTACAAAGTCACAGAATAGTTACTCATTCATTCAACAGTCATTTGAGCAGCAACTCGATATTTGACATCATGCTGGGTGCCCAAGAGAGCACTAATGTGTTAAATAAGACATAAGTTTCTGACCTCATGGTCTTTGTATTCTAGTTAAAGAGAGAGACCAAAATGAGTACACAGATTATTACTGACATTAATAAACAAGCAATAGTCAAGGTACAATGAGAAAGATTAACAAGCAAGATTTAATTTAAATATTTGTGATCAAAGAAGGTAAAATCTGCCTATAAAGGAATCTGGAGTTTAGGCAATGAGGGAATCCTTGTGAATTACTTTTTCCCTCCCATTACACTTTGTAAAACAAAGACGTTTGCTTAGAATCAGCATATCTGAAGTGTAGGCTGGCCTTTCCTATTTATTAGCTAATATGATTAAGTTCACGTCATAAATTTCTATAAGCTTTAGTTTCTTGATGTGCAAAATAGGGGTGATAATACCCCAAAGGAGTGAAATAATCTAATTATGTGAAAATGCTTTTAAGTGATGGAAAGTGCTTTAAAATGTAAATGTTGCCCTCTGATAAATTCAAGCTATTATAGTAATGCTTAATGTCTTACCAGTTCCACAAACTATATGCATATGATAGGTTTCAATGCCATAACAGAAAATAAAGACAGACACTGATCATTTTAGGCCTTTTAAGACAGAGCGGGGTAGGAACACAGAGTATCTCAGAATAAGGAAGATCTTTCTGGCATTTCTGACATGGAAATGTAATTTTCAAAACAACAGAGAAGAAATGGTGAGATGATACTGTAAAAATATTTTAAAATCAAATTATTAAAGCAATAATTTTTCAAAAATAATCAAAATAATAGTTTAAAGGAAATCCAATGTTACAAAAACAAGCCCACAAAGATATTTATTGCAAGTTATCTTCATTTCCTTTTTTTTTTTTTTCTTTTTCAAAGCAACAGCAGAATGAGTAAGGTTTGCTTTAATGCCTTTTTATTTGATGATAGGATATTTTCTTCAGGATAAGTTACGTAAGAGCCAACAATGTATATGTTATACATGTATTTACGTGCAAGCGTATTCATAAGTAAAGCACAAATATAAGTAACAGAGAAGTATAAGGTCGAGATCTCATCTCTTTCTACTATTTCCATGATTAACTCTGGTTCACTCTGAGTGGCTTTACTGTCAGTTGGCCATGACTAGTGTACTTATTTCTTGGTCTTTGCATTAGTTCCTTCTGTTTGGAACAGTCTTCCCTCACATCTCCATGTGGCATACGTCCTCACCTCTACTAAGTCTGTATTTGAGCGTTATCTTTTTAGGTAAATTCACAAGGGCTGGTCCATTTAAATTGTCACTTTCTACCATCATATTCTCAGCTTCCCTAACACTGCTAATTTTTTTGCCCCTCAGACTAAACACTTTGAAATATTTTATATAACTTACTTTTAAAATTTTGTCCTGTCCAACTAGAATGCAAATTCTATTACAAAAAAAAAAAAAATGTATCTTTTGTGCATTGATCTATCCCAGAACCTGTATCTTGCCTGTAACATACTAAGCGCTCAATAAATATTTTTGAATGAATGAATCAATCAATCAATCAATCATGGAGCTTTCGGTATATCATGATTTAAGATGATACTTCAGGGACATCTGTGCGGCTCAGGGGTTGAGTCTGCCTTTGGCTCGGGGCATGATCCTGGGATTGAGTCCCCCATCAGGCTCCCTTCAGGGAACCTGCTTCTCCCTCTGCCTGTATCTTTACCTCTCTCTCTGTGTCTTTTCATGAATAAGTAAATAAAATATTTAAAAAGAAATAAGATGATACTTCATGTTCTTATTCTCTTGTCCTTATCACTCCAGCTACTGAAGACAGCTTCTTTTTCCCTGACTACAAAGGATCTTTCAGTTGGGGTAATAATAAAAATCTCTGAGATGTGAAATGTTTGCAGTTGCCAAAGGCACAGAAGAATCCAATTAGAGTTAATCTGGAGTCCTGATATATAGTTAACCTGAAGTCTCCCTCCAACTGCTTTAGATTAAGAGTTATTAAATATCAATAATTATCTCATTCTCCACTATATTTAATTCTATAAACTAATATATTATATGAGCTATATGGATATTGCTCCCTAATTAATTTCCAAATCCTCTACCACTTATTTGGACATCATTTAAGGAAAAATAAAAATTTATTTAAATTTATTTAAATAAAACTTAAATTTGTATTATTATTTTTATTTTCTCCACTATATATCACATATAATAATGATATACTAACGGATGAATGAAAGGCAAGAGTCATCTCTGTGACCAGAGAGGGGAAAATACTATCACCCAAGATAGGGAACAGCTTCATTAAAAGATTTTTTACAAACATTATCTTAAGGCCAAAGCAAAAACTCCAGCCCATAAAGATAGCTTCCTCTAGCCAGAAATACCTCCTAGACTACTGTAGAGCTTTATTAAAAAGTAGTCATTAGAGGTAAAGCAGTTCATTAAAGTAATTTTTGTCATCCTTTTTTTAACTTGATACATAATTATTCTTTATTGCATAATTATATCTCAGATTACAGAAAATTTTAGAAATATATTTGTTTACTTTTGCTTTTGTTTGGGAGTAAGTCTTATCTTTTTTTATCAACAGAGTAATCACTCCTGAGAAGATCTGAAACATTTATTGATGGTTAGTGTACGTTATATATCTTTGCTAATGAAGGCAATTAATCTATTACCACAGATGGGTTCACACTATCTTTCCTGCACAGACAGCACCTTCTTCTTTCTTGCCACATTTAAATCTTCATGACCTCATTTTTCATACAGGATGATAATTTGTTAGCTACTGACTGCTTTAAGAACCAATCTACCATCCACCCTCTCTATTAGGATTTACGCATAAGTCTCCTCAGTGCGGAGAGGACTGACACACAAACTGAAGAGTTGTAGGCGCTGTACCGTCAATGGACCGACAGCCTGGACTCTGCATCAACATTGAAGAGGAGCCGAATTAACCACCTGATTCTTTATCCTCCAGAACGTCATCAGGCTGAGGGAAAATGATTTTCCTTGCTTTGTTCATTGAACTTTCTAATTAAAGAAACTTCTCTAATCCTTTCCCTCAAACCGATGGAGCTTGACTTTTCCAAGGAAAATTGCCACTGATTTCTCAGGAGATGGCAACTTTACACACTCTTTTCTCTGCTTGGTTTTATCTGTCTCTGGCAACTGCAGTTCTGATTTATCAGTTCCCATGCCCAAGCTATTAGCTGACTGAGCCCAACTCTCAGTGAAGTATACGGGGCTAAGTGAAGTCGTGTTATTTTTTGAATGAAAAATAAAATGTGTTGAAGCATACTGAATATGCATCCCTCATGTGTAAAACTTGCCAAAATCGTTCCTACTTAAAGCTTAAGTACATATGAGGTTTGCAGTGTCATTATCAAACCTAAAAATGTTTAGCATTTCAATGAATGCTACCAATCAATAAGTATTGAAAATAATTAAAATGAAAGCTTTCTTAGGAAAGCCATTGAGGTTTAATTAAAAGACCTAATGAATGAAGATTTATTCAAATACATGGGACACATGTAATCTTGATTACATATCATAGAATTAAAATAGAGATTCATGCTTAAGAGCATGGACTCTCAACAGAATATTTGGAATCAAATTCTGGTTTTGTGACTCACTAGTTATATGGTCATGAATAAGCTAATTAATCATCCTATGCCTTGTTTTTCTCAAATGTCAGATGGGTCCGGTGGAGGACAGCTCAAAACCGTCCACGTTCAGAAGCAGACAAGTACTCTGGAAACCACATGATTGTTTTCCCCAAGCCATAGCATTAATACCCAGCAACTGCGTGAGTCATATGTTAAAGTGAATAAGAAATGTTTAGTGCATGCACTATGTGAGGGTGGATAATAAAACTGAGTTGTAAATAAGAGGCTGTGAGTTTATACTTAAATGTACAATCAGGGCATAAGAGCCCCCCAATTAACTGTACCCAGAATTGAGAGAAAGATATTTGGCCAGTTATATAGAGAAATTTTAAAAATATATTTTCACACCATAAAGCCTATTGCCCAATTTACTAAGAGAATAAAGATGCCTACCTATCATCAACTAAAGGCAATGATAAATGGAACAGGCTTTTAAAATTTGAGTTTAAGTTTTGTTCTTAAAAAGCAAGATTCATCAATGATATTAAGTGTCAGACCAGATTACCATGAAATCAGCCAGAATCCCAATGGTTTACTCAGGTAGTCCACACACTGAAAACATGTCTTCCTAGAATACTGAATATATTCCCTTTCTTTTATTTTCTACTAATCTGAGGCACTGTTATTACTGCGAGTGTAGCAACCAACTACCCTATTTCTAAGGCTATTTCTTCTAGTTTTTCTGTAATGATTTCTCTTCCAATAATCTAAAATAGAATTAGAACTAATGCAGGTATAGTTTGTATTATGGATTTTGTTCCTAAAGCCATGGGATTAATACTTGTACAAGACTCTAGCCATCATCATATGTGTTAAATGAGATCATAGGTACAACATATTTAGCATAGTGCCTGGCTCTTTTTAAACACAAGTTACCCATCATCATCATCATCATCACCATCATCATCATCTTCTTCATCATCATGATCATCACTATGCTCTAGGCACAGTTCATATGCCAGGGAACATAGAATGAACTAGATCGATTGGACATTGGCCGCAGGGAGTTTACATTTTATTGGGGAAGACAAAAAACAAACATGTTAAAAATAAATACAGGTTGAAAGTAAATACACAAAAAAGCTCAGAATGTGATAAATACTGTGAAGAAAATGAACATGACAGTGAGCTACAGCAGAGCTGGAGGTCACTAATTTATAAGGACAATTAGACAAGATCTCTGAGGCGGTGCTGGAATTCAAATGTTAAAGAGCAAACCGGACTTCAAAAAACCCAAAAGAAGGACAACTTTGCAAATTTGAAACCACAAAGAAAAAAGAATTGAGGCTGGAAAAAGCATGAGTTACATGAAGAGAAATAACCCCAGCATGTACGAAGCACAGGAAATGAAGAAGATTCAATAAGAGGCTGCATGGGGAAGCAGAATCAAGATAATATGAAATATCAGTAAGGAAAAGAGTTAGCATGCCATCTTGGTACAAATGGAAAGCCACTGAATAATTTTAAATAAAGATGTGTTATGCTTAGATTTATTTATTTATTTATTTATTTTAATGATCAAGACCACTCTGGGGAGCAAAGGGCCAAAGGAGGAAACAGCGGAGACCACTTTGAGGGCTGCAGCTGAGATCATCTGCAATTTTGAAAATAAATTACTATTTGAGAATGCAAGAGACTGTGCTAGAGCTGTGGGAAGAATAGGAAGGCAGATCTACCTACTAAGAGTATGCTTCAGTCATCTGGGCGAGATGTAACAGCAACCGAAGTAAAAGCAATAGAAATAAAGAGAAATCAGTGAGTTTGGGGGCAGGGCGTCTAGAGTGGAGAAACAAGGGATATTTTACCATTAATTAGAAGTCAGAAGTGAAGAAGAAAGGGTCAAAATTTGCCTTCAAGTTCTAGCTTAGGCAACCAACTAAATTTCAAGGCCATCCATTGATACCATGTACTATATAAACACTATGACAAGCTAGGTTTATTGAAAGATTGTGTATGTGTGTAATGCATGAATAATCAAATACATATGTCCAGTAGGCAGTTGGGTAAATGGAGCTGAACCTGCAGAGACAAGTTCGAGTTAAAAAATGTATATATATGGCACCATACAATTTCACTTATATATGGAATTTAAGAAACAAAACAGATGAACATATGGAAGAAGGAAAAAAAGAGAGAGAGGGAAACAAATCGTAAGAGACATTTAATGACAGAGAACAAACTGAGGGTTGATGAAGGGAGGGAGGGAGATGAGGGGTGGGCAGATGGATGATGGGGATTAATGAAGGCACTTGCTATGATGAGCCCTGGGAGTTGTATATAAGAGATGAATCATAGAATTCTACTCCTGAAATGAAAATTGCACTGTATGCTAACTAAAGAGAATTTAAGTAAAAATTTGAAGGAAGAAAATTAAAATAAAGATCACATAGTCAGCTTTCTTCAACATTACATTATGATTATAGAATTGTTTAGATTAAAAAATATATACGGTATGTATGTGTGTGTATCTACTCCAATCTGAGTAGATTCTGATCACAGCACTGTAACCAGGTCCCAGAGGTTCCCCACCATCTAAGAAAATAATCCTTTAGAAAATTCAGAGTTCCATGAGGGCAAGGTAGCAAACACAGTGGTGGTGAGTAGTGGGGTGAGGAGAGAAACTTAGGGACTATTTAGCAACCGATACAAGATAATTTCAGTGATTTCCTAACTTGTTCATTCTTACTAGAACACATCACCTGAATGTTATTCCTGTTAATTATGTTAAGAACATCAGCATAATAAAAATGGCAACCTAAGCCATAGTTGTGGTTGAGACCTATTGGCATCAAATAAGAAATTTCTCTTATGCTTAGCAACAGTCTTCCATGGTTTACTGGAGAATCGCTGTACCTATTTTTCTTCATTAGCATAGAAAGGTCCAGACCAACCTAGCATAATCAAAATGAAAAGCTGCCCTATACCAGAGCTTCAAAAGACACCATGCAAGTAACAGGGATAAATTGATGTCATGACTAATCGTGCAACAAGAATCCATTAAACCACTACAAGAAAGGATGCCTGGGTGGCTCAGCAGTTGAGTGTCTGCCTCCGGCTCAGGGCCTGATCCTGAGATCAGGATCACAGGGATCTGGGATAGAGTCCCACATCAGGCTCCCTGTGAGGAGCCTGCTTCTCCCTCTGCCTATGTCTAGGTTGGTGTCTAGATACTCTAGACAAGTATCTAGGTCTAGATACTCTAGAAAACCAAGAGGGAACTTACTTTCCTCCCAACCTCCCTGTTTCCTCCACCCTAGTCAGTGGAAACTGCAGGTTGAATCTAGATTTTTCAGCTCCACCCAGAACACCCAGAAGTGGTCTCAGAGCAGGCCTAGCAGGGCTTTACACACAGCTCAGCAGCTACAAAACCATGCCTCTCTATCCACATCCACATTGCGAGCACTCTTCCTCAGCTTCCCAGCCTGGTACTATCAGCTGAGGCCTGCCTGTCACCCCTAGCCAGTCCCTTTCCCCTCATCAGAGACTTTCATCCCTACCTGGCAGTAACGAAGCAACACCTTCTTGCCAACCAGAGCTGGGTCACAGGAGGCTTGCCCCAAACCTATTTAAATAAGATCCCAAGTCTCACCATATAATTCCCCAAATGTTCCAGGGTTCAGCTGAAAAATCACTCATCAGACCAAGAACCACAAAAATCTCAAGTTAAATGAGAAATGACAACCAACAAATGCCCATAATGAGTTGACACCAATGTTAAAATTATTTGACAAACATTTTAAATCAACCATAATAAAAATTAAAATGCTTCAATAAGCAACTGCAAATAGATTTGACTAAAACAAGTGAATACAAAATACAAAATGCAGTAGAAACTAGAAGATATTCAGAAAAAACAAATGGAATTTTTGGAATTGAAAAATGTGGGACACCTGGGTGGCTCAGCAGTTGAGCATCTGCCTTTGGCTCAGGGTGTAATCCTTAGATCCAGGATCGAGTCCCACGTTGGGCTCCCTGCATGGAGCCTGCTTCTCCCTCTGTCTGTGTCTCTGCCTCTCTCTCTCTCTCTCTCTTTCTCTCTCTCTCTGTCTCTCTCATGAATAAATACAAAAAAAATGTTTTTAAAAAATGTGATCTTCAAAATAAAAATCTCAGTTCATGGGCTTGACAGCAAAATGGAGAACAGAGAGGGAAAACAATCAGTGAGCGTGAATATCAGTGGAAGGGAAACAGCCAGTATGAACAATGAAAGGAAGCCAAAAAATTAAAAGAACCCCAAAAAAGACTATATTCATAGATATGGATAAGAAGGGGTAGTAAGAGAGATATTTTTGAGGTGACAATAGTTTTCCATTTCAACTGAACTTATGACCATGAGTATGAATCTATAATTATTTCAAAACAAAAGTTTTTAAGAAGAGAAAAATACAGACATTTCTAGTCTTTTTAAAGGAAAAATTGAAGTGATTATCGATATATTTGGGTTTATTTCTAAAACTGTATTTCCAGCTGTTTCCTGGTTATTTTTGTTTTTTTTTTTTTCTATTTCTCTCCCTCCCATCTTTAAGATTTACTGAGTTACTTTTTTCTTCATTTCTTATTCTTTATTATTTCCAAGTTATTAAATTTAGATTTATGCTGCTAACCATTATATTTTCTATTTTACATGCCTCTTAACTGAACAAAGTAATACACTTAGGAAGAGTTCCATAATTCCCACAAAATATTAAAGGGCCTCTGAATACTTTTATCCTGACGCATAGGCTACTTTGTCCAATGTTTTAATTCTAGCCCTCTTTATTTCACAAATAAGTTATTAATTTTTGCCAGGCAATGTTGGTCTATACTATTTATTCGTATTTATCAATAGCTCCCCTCACCCTTTCTTCCGTTCTAGGCCTTCTATTTGATATAATATTTTTTCCAGGTATGTTGCTCTTCAGAAATTTCCGTTAGTCTGTGTCTGTTGATAATAAACTCTAGGTTTTTGTTTTCCTGAAAATATTTTTATTTCTCTTTAACAACTGGAAAGCATTCATTCTGAGTATTGAATTCTAGGTTGACAGTTACATTATCTCAGCACATAGAAGAAATTATTCCAGTACCTTCTGTCTCCTATTACTGCTGTTGATTATAAACTGGTTATCAGTTAGTGCTATTTTATTTGATCTGTTGGTCTTCTTTGGCAGCTTTAAAAATGTTATTTCTAGTTGATATTCTGCTGTTTAACTATGATATGTCTAGGTGGAGATTTATTTTTATGTGTCCTATTTAGCTTCCCTGGATTTCCAAAATATCAGGGTTATTGTTAATCAAAACTTTTGGAAAATTCTAAGCAATTCTGTTTTCTAATACTTTTTCCACACTGCCTCCTTCTATTCACACCAAGATGAAAGCAGCCAAGTTTCCTGTTCTTTTCTCATTCATGCCTTAAGGCCAAAATCTAGCTTTGATACTCACTTACCTTCCATGGTTTGCTTCACTGAGAGGTATGGAAATTCCTTATAATTACACTAGTTAATAATATTCTTAGATTTTTTTTCTGTATTTTAACTAATATTTTTTACTAAATGTACTAGTCACACTGCCAGAATTAAGATCGATATTATGTGGTTTTTTCCATGTGCTTTATGCAATAAATTAAGTACTTTAATGGAGAATTGAGACATTGAATAAGGCCTTAGTAAGGGACTCAGCATGATAGCACATGGAAGATGGTAGTTACTTAGCTTATAAAATGAAAATAACAAATGCTGAGCTGGAAAATATTGATGGGGAAAATCGCTTTCCTAAATTTCAAATAAATTTTGAACAATATATTTATTTATTTTAGGGGCACCTGGGTAGCTCAGTCAGCTAAGTGACTGCCTTTGGCTCAGATCATGATTCCAGGGTCCTGGGATCAAGCCCTGCATGAGGCTCCCAGCTCAGTGAGGAGCTTCCCCACCCCTTTGCCCCTCCACTTGTGTTCTCTTGCTTACTCTGTGCTCTCTCTCTCAAAGATCTGTTAAATCTTTGCTAAAAAGATTATTTCTTTTAGAGAGACACACAGAGAGAAGGGAGGGGAGGGGAAGGAGGGGCAAAGGAAGAGGGGGAGCCTTAAGCAGACTCCTTGCTGAGTGCGGAGCCCAAGGAGGACTGGATCCCACAGCCCTGAGATCATGATGCAAGTGGAAACCAACTGCCGGAAGCCCAACTGACTGCCACCCAGGCATCCCAAATTCCAAATAATCTTATCAAATAATTTGATTCAACAGTTAATTCAGTTTTGACTTGAGGTAGCTTTACTTAATGTTTTACCTATTTTATATAAAGGGAAATGTTCTAAACATGTTATTTATCCTTTTTCATCTCTAGTTATAATTTTTCTTTGAAGCTTATGTGATTCTAATGAGTCTATTAGCTATACATAAAAGATTTATACAGCCCACACTTGAGGGAAATGGTATTTCACAAAAGTATGAATATTAGGAGGCAGGATCATGGGGCCACCTTCAAGTCTGTCTGCCACAATGATAATTATACATTAATTGTTACTATTATTATTTACATCTCTGAAAGAAATAGACAGAGGCTATATCCTTATGTAAAAATGCTTCCCTATCATTTTTGAAATGCAAGTCTGAGATAAATGCACACAGGCAGATCAAGCCAAGGCTGTGGTTCCCAGAATAATACCACTTATCTTACAGGAGATAATGGTCAAATGATTGAATCCATCTGAATTCTTCTCTTTTTATGCCAATAGTATGGCTTGATTGAAAGTTAGTTATGGTTAAGAATCATGACAGAGAGAACAATTCTATAATAATTTGTTTTTAATATAGAGATAAATTAAAAAATGAAAATTCATTGTCAGCTTTTCATACTGTTAAACAGCTAGTATTCAAATATTTCTGCCCAAGACTGTATTTAATGAAATCAAAACAATATGGGTATGACAAGAAGGTGTTAAGATTAAGTTTTCATATGACTAAGTTATGACTATTATCTAGCTTAGACCTATTGTAAAATGCCATTTATTACAAGCTACACTTTGGTGTAGCAGGGTGCAAAAATGAAAAAAGTTTTTAGAATCAGTCCTGTACAGTATCTAGAAAACTCTCCCTACTGAAATGATTTTAATATGTATCTGTTTTATTTAAAATAATATAAATTATTTTTAAAATTCTTTCCTTAGCTAGTAATATGGTTTTCTTTATAGAAAATGGCTACATCTACTAGAATTTCACAAATATTACTAATATATTTATGTAAAGGGTTAATATCTATATATCAAAAATCTAATTTTGCTCCCAAGGGTCTGCAAAAGTCCACTATGAGAAGAAGGACACTCTAAGAAAGAAGAAATCTGAGAAATCAATCTGTAACACTACACACCATGATTCATCATGCCTACACATTGGTCCTCATTCCAGTAAAGTGATGAAGCAACAAAATTAGTCCATAAATGAGAATAAGGATATCTGGAAAAAGGAGTTGGAATCATCATTGATGAAGTATTTCCTGCCAAACCAGGAGTAAGGTCATCTATAAATAAAATGTCAATTTTGGAAGGGACATTATAGTCTTCCATAATCCAATGATGGAGAATTGGCTACTCTTGAAGAAACTAGTTCTCTTATCAGGGATTCAAAGTGCTCCCTGTTAATATGAGCAATGAGTGCTTTTAAGTGATTAACACCCCAATGCCCTATAGGTGTTACTCCTCTATACATCAGAAGTGGGAAATAACTCACCGGGACTTTCTTACTATAAGCACATTGAAAAAAGAAAACAGAGTTAAGGGACCCTATAGTGAAAAAATGTCCAATATATTAATGAAAACAAAGTGTCTTCTGACAGCGCATTTAACTGAATAAAACCAAAATTTTTCACTCATACAAAATGGATGTTTGAAGATTATAATTATCCTATTAGTCCAAATCAGAAGACAAACAACATAAAAATTAGAAAATTTGTCTTTGAACCATTAACTAATTATTGATTTGGCATAAATGAACAGGCTTTCCATGTAACCATTCTTTTTCTAATGAATATAAAACATAGACATATGTCAGGCATATAATTTATTTCCTATCTTTTAATTTTTCTCTTTAAATGTTATAGTTTAATATTTTGCCTAATTTTCCCTCCACATATTTTGTGTTTAAAACAAAATGTTGAACTTCAACAGGAAACTACACCTCAGAAACATTATTTGACAATTCCCCCTTGACCCACACCCTCAATACAGGGTTGGCTAGAGTCAGCACTTGATTTTGTCAACTTTTTAGTTGTTGCCAATTATGAAAAATGAGATTTAATATTCAGTTACAGAAAACAATTCCCAGTCAACACTATGAATATATTTGAAACTATGGTTCATGTTAGGAATGAATCAAAAATGAAATATTTGGCTAAGAGTTTTCATATCTTATCAGATTCTCCATATCCTTTACCCAAAAAATATTATGCTTATATGTGTCAACATAAAAAAAAAAGGAGTATAAAAAAACCCTCAGTAACCTCAGGCTAATTAGCACAAGTGACAGAAAATAGATTGTTCAAATATGACATGACATAGGACTGTGCTGAAACAAGATTAATTAGAAATTACTTCAAATCAAATGAGTTAGCTCTACATAAAAGGAAAACACAACAAGCAAATGTAGAAAAGAATATAGAACCATAGCCTCATACTCTTTCAGTTCTTTTCCCACTTTTCTTATGGTTGTGCATTGTCAGTCTTATGCTGGTTCTTTTTTCATATCTATATTCTAAATGTGAATGTTCTTTGCAATTCTGCTTAGAGCCTTTTTTTCTTTCACAATCCACCATACATTGACCTTGGCCATCTTACTCATGCCCATTGTTTCCTGTGTATATTTACCTCAGAAATAATTTTCTATTTCAATTTATCTTCTCTCCCACTGATAACAGCTAAATATATACCCTCCTCATCATATGCATGGACTATCGCTTCCTGACTCCAAGCTTTCTCTCTCTCATCCACCCCCAGATCTGGTATTAAAGTAATTTTGCCACAATGTAAATGTTAAGACATCATCATCCTGCTTCAAACCAATTAGTGGTTTGCCATTAATTATAGGACAAAGCCTAACTTCCTTAGCAAGGCATAAACACCCTTTATGAACTGGTAACTTCCTGCATCTCTGCCCTCAGCTCCGATCATTTTTTTTTCTTCCTACATTCCTAATCCAACCCTACTGAATGACTTTTAGCTGCCCATATTTGTGGTGCCTCTGTGAGAATGGAACACACGGGCAGTATGTGGTGGTAGAAATGCTTTCCTTCTTTGTCTGCTTGGCCAATTCCATTTTTTGAAACCTTGTCCACATGATTCCTCCTCTACAAAGTCTTCCATTCCCTCCTACAAACACAGAACATAACAATCTCTTCTATTAGTTCTACAACATGTACATCTCTCACTCTCATTGTACATGAAACACTTAATTGTAACTGTGTACACATGTGTTCTTTTCTGTTATAGACTATTAAGGAAAAATAGCACATATTTCATCTTTTTATCTTCAACTCATAGCAGAGTGCTTAAAATACAATAATGCATAATGGCCAGTTTATATATGGAACAAAGGAACTGATGTATGCACTTCCAAAAAGGGATTTGAAATGAACAGCAATTTTCCAATGTGAGAATCATTCTTGAGAACAGGTTCAAAGCTTATTTTTTTTTTTCCTTTAAATTTGAAGCCTTGGAGAAAAACTTATAGCGTCTGATGGAGAAAATATATTAGTAGCTAAACCTTTCATTTTAAAAGAATGTCAAATTCTCGTGGAGTATAAAAATATCCCTAAGAAAGACAAACCTCCTCTACTCTGTAATGTAGTGAGTTAGTTTCTCCCCACTAATCAGCATCAATACAGTAAAGGATATCTCAGCACTTTTGTAATGAGGCAGCTGTTCGTAAATAGTTACAACACGATTATATTAGCTCACATTGGAAAAATGTTCAAAACATCTATTCTGTGCGAATCAGCTATTATTAACTTACAACACAGCACTAAATTAAGCATATGTGCGCACATTTAACACCTTCACACACATACCTGAGTTAATTCCTGAGTTTGGATATCCATACCTGAGTTAATTTTTGCGAGATATAAGAAGTGGTTATATTAAAGCAGTCCCGCTGCAAATAATAGCTCTTACATTTTTGCAACGCATAGGCTTGTGCAGTTTAACAGTGACAGCATATTAAGTATTCCAGAAGGAGAGTAAGTGACTCCCAACCTCGCCCCCAACACACACTCAGATGAAGACTGAGAGAATGGTCTGTATTTGGAATGACTACTATATTCTATAGCCTGATCCTCAACTTTTATGGTCTGGCATTTTGATTTGCTATCTACATCCATTTCTAGTAAGCTCTCAGGTATTGAATCAGGCTAATCAACATTACCAAAGAACAGGGGCACTTGGGTGACTCAGTCAGTTAAGTGTCTACCTTTGGCTCAGGCCATGATCTCAGGGTTCAGGGATCTAGCCCTCCATCTGGCTCCCTGTCCAGTGTCTGCTTCTCCTCCTGCCTCTCCTTCTCCCAGCCCCTGGCCCCACTTATGCTCTCTCCTAAATAAATAAATAAATAAATAAATAAATAAATAAATAAAATAGTTTTTTAAAACAATGAAAGATTACCAAAGAACAGTGTATACCCAAGAATGCAAATTTACTGCAGGCTGTGACTTTCTAGTGGTTTGAGTTCTCATTTCTTCTCAAGAGACAGCCTTCCTGAGCCATGCACCTGGAATGTTCAGTTAGAAATCTTAACTTTACTTGGTAAATAACTTCTCCATCCATAAAGCAATGAGAAGATTCCAACTCAAAACAAAACTCTTGAGCCATGTTCTCCTAGGTCTAAAAATTTAATTGTTCATTCTATCTCCCCCTTGGTACTTCAAACTTCCACTCTCTTTGCTCCCATCCAGTTTTTCACCTCCATCCTGAGTCCCTCCTCTCTGCCTGGCTCCTCCAACACAGTCATTCTGTGTCCTTCAAACACCCAGATGGTTCCACACAAAACAGTTTGCCTGAAATTAACCATCACCACCCTTCTTCCCCACACTGAACACAACAGAATAGAAAGTTTGTGTTATATTCACTCGGTATATACTATGTAGAGATAAGAATGAACCATCTACAACTATATGAAACAACATGGATGAAATCTAACAAATATAATGTTACATGAAAACACAAAAAAAGCTACATTAATGTCCCTGACATTAAATACTCATCTGCCAGCAGCTATGAACTTGCTTTCTTGTCTGGAAATGGCTAATATGGTGCAAACTCCAGGTTATGGGATAAGAATAGGGCAGATAATGTGAAGGCTCTATGATACTTTCTCTTCAGAGTATTATATAAATATTTAATTGTTAAGAAAATATGTCCTTGAGAGCCAATGTTTTTCCCTTCAAATTTCATCAATTTCTAATTCTAAGCTCTTTTATTTGCTTATTTGAGATTCAACAGACTATCTCTCCTCTCTTAATGAGACTTTAACTCAGCTAGGCCATAACAAACACAGTTTGGGTTTTTCATTGATCAGAAATAACTGGTCCTGAGTCTTTGTTCCTCAAGATTTAGATTTTAATCTCCTTATTTACATGAGTATTTTCTGTTTTTTCAACCTCATATTTATTTATTTATTTATTTATTTATAAATTTTTATTTATTTATGATAGTCACGCAGAGAGAGAGAGAGAGGCAGAGACACAGGCAGAGGGAGAAGCAGGCTCCATGCACCGGGAGCCTGACGTGGGCTTCGATCCCGGGTCTCCAGGATCGTGCCCTGGGCCAAAGGCAGGCGCTAAACCGCTGCGCCACCCAGGGATCCCAGGGATCATATTTAAAATAATTTTTCCCCATCATAAGGCTTAATCTTATCCATGTTGTTGTGTTCTTAGTTCCTGATAAATGTCTCCCTATAGGACAAAGGGAAGGCTGGGATGCTGGGCCCAGCCTGGGAGGGTGTTCTGGGCAATATGGCACAACCCTGGAAGTCCAAGAGCAGCTGTTAATACAGAATGTGAGTGAAGAGACATCTGGTAGAGAAAGCAAAATAATAAACCTAGCAGACTGTTCAACTATAGCATCATTTCAAAGATTTAAGAAAAGAAGGTAAAAGCAGTTATAATTTATTAAAGGATATCAAAGTTGATTTTCCAGCAGTTCATACTATCCAGCCAGAGAAATTTTTCAAAATAATGAGTTTTCCTTCTAAAAAAAAAAAAAAAAAAAAGAGTTCATAGTCTCCTGAAACATGCCTATTTACCTTAGGAGGTAAATATTTTTATTTTTTTATTATTGTGTACCTCTGTGTCATTCCATGGTGGGAAAGATGGCAACAGATACAACCAGCCCATAATTCAGAGCCAGATTACACTAAGAAACATCCTTCCATAAAGAATTATGTCCTGAACTATCATGATCTTCTATTCTAGGGCCTAAAAAAGAGAACTAATAAGAAGAAATAAAATCAGATATTTCTGGTTTTTTAAATGTTGTAATTGAATAATTGAAGTGTTTTTAAGGACACATTAATAAAGAATATTGAATTTACTGAAATGCACAGGTGGATTAGGAATTATTGCAACAGGCAGTCTATAAATGAGAGCCAGAATTCATCTCTAAAATTTTCTGTAATCAGTCTAACATATTTTGGCTTAATTAGTTATTAAACTTCATAAATGTACTTACTCTCTTGTATAACCACACTACTTTCCTCATCTCCTAAATTTTCTCATTTTCCAGATAACTTAGCTAACTTATTCACTTTTAGGAGTTTCCATAACACAGAATGAGTATATAAACAATATAAATACAATATATATGTTTTATAACATACTTATTATATATAACCTGTTTAAAATACATTTATATATGTCATATATGTCACAATATAAACTAAACAATATAAATATAAAGGCTGTTTGGTTTATAAAAATTAAATTTTTATACTCTTTGACTGGCATTGTGCTAGGTTCCAGTTTTGAATGACATATACAAGCCAATTATGATCAGCTTTTTTAATGACTTTTTTTCTGTTGTGTGGTTTGTTTTTCACATATACAAGGTACACAAACAACTGTACTATAAATCTATAAATTTTAGTGTACATAAAATATTCATAATTTAATCTTTTAAAGGTAAATCATAAAATATTACCATCAATTCTCCATTTAAAATCCTAGTCCAAAGAAATTAGCTTAAGATAAATAAGCATATTTTGTGGAAATTTGAAATAATTGAAAATATTTCTCTTATTCTTATGACTGTAGATGTTATATTTTCTTTGTACAAAAATGACTGCTCATCTTTGAAATAAAAATATATGAAAAAAATTCCTTTCAAATGAATACTATTGAAACATGTTATAACACAACTCCCGGACAAGTTGCATAATAGGTAACATTTTGAAAGACAAAAGCAAAAGCTAAAGACAGACTAAAAATAAATTACAAATAATAGCTGAATTTCAAGGACCAGGAAATAAAAAAGCATAAACAGAATAAGACAAAGGCAGAAAACTCTAAAAAAAAAAAAAAAAAAATGGGCAAAAGAGGTCAACAGATAATTCTGAAAGAGGATATCCAAATGGCCAACAAGCAAATAGAAATATGCACAGTTTTACTAGTTACTGAGGAAATGCCAATTAAAATTTCAGAGCAAGACCATTACACATCCACCATAATAGGTCAATGAAAAGATGAAAAAAATACCAAGAGCTGCGGTGAATATTAATCAATGTATGCCCTCCTATTGGGTTTAACTTGGTAAGCCCACTTTGGAAAGTGGTTTAGCAACATCTACTAGAGCTAACTATATGTAAAGCTAAGTCAATGGCCTACATCATCATCTACATTGTACTCAAGAGCAATGTGTTCTTTTACCAAAAGATATCCACTAAACATACCTACCATTAATACATTTGTAATTACAAAAAAACAAACATAATAGAGAGCATGTTTTACATTCACTCAATGATATACCAAAGAGAGATAAGAATGAACAATCTACAACTGTATGAAACAACATGGATGAAGTCTAACAAACATAAAGTTACATGAAAACACAAAAAAGCTACATTATGTCATTTGTACAAAAGTAGGCCAAACTATGTTGTGTTATTGGGGTGTTTTTTTTTCTCCCTTTTTCTGTTTCAAGTTTTTACGTATATTCTAGTTAGCTAGCATATAGGGTATAAGTTATGTTATTGTAAGTCAGGCTGGAGTTCATCTTTGGCCAGAATTGGTGAGGGAGGAACAATAGATCTAGAAAATGTTATAAGACAGACACAGGGCGTATGTATTTAAATGGTAAAACATATAGAAGAAAGCTAAGTACTGCTACATGGGGATATGTTACATTTTTTCCTACTTTTCTGTATGTTTAAGACTTCTTTTAACTTTTAGAAAAGCTTTGGTATTTCAAATTACAGCAATGTTTGCTATGGAATCAAAGAAAATTCCAAAGAATGAGTTATAATAGCAGTGATTGGGATCCTTACTTGTAATACATCAACAGGGAATAGTGAATAAGAGTCCTATGCTTTTTTTTGTTTTCTACTATACTAAAGCAAAAAGGACTCCAAAATGATGTCAGTGATTGAGCATTTGCCTTTGGCTCACAGCGTGACCCTGGGGCCCTGGGATTGAGTCCTGCATTGGGCTCCCCAGGCAGCCTGCTTCTCCCTCTGCCTGTGTCTCTGCCTCTTTCTGTGTATTTCTTATGGATAAATAAATAAAGTCTTTTAAAAAAAATTATGTGAGCTTCAGATCTCAAACTAAAAAAACAAAGGAAAGTTTACACTTTTTTGCATCTTGGCTTTCCTCTAGTTATCAAAGAAATTTTTGCTCCCTCAGCAGTGCAATGTTTACAAGGACTTCAGATTTGCCTCAGGAAATTCTCTAGGGTCCTTTAATTCTTGACTAGTAATATATTTTCAAAATAGTATTTTGTTTATTTAAGCATATATTTATCAATTACCATATTTTAAATCTGTTTAACTGGGTTGTACTTTTTATTTTTAGTGATCCCTGAATTTTATGCTTTTATTTATTTATTATTTTTTCGTTTCTTTAACAAGCTTCTCCTAAACCTTTGCCATACATCCCGCACAATGATGGACGCAGTGCCACTGGTCAGTGAAATCCACATGCGTCTCATGCTCAGGTAATTCAGTGATTCTCACACTTTAGCACAGGAATCTCCTAAAGTCTTTCTAAAACATGGATTGCTGGGCTGCGTCTTCACAATTTTTCATGTGGTAGGTCTGTGGTCCCAAAATCTGTATTTCTAAGAGGTGGCCAGATGACTTACACTATTTTTAAATTTAAACCTTGTATTACAAATGTTAGTTTTAATAGCTCTTTTCTCTTTTTTCAAATCTCCTGTTATTTAAATAATTTCTTTTTCTCCTTCTTAGTGTTTGTTTTTAAATTTCTTCCATGATAAATTATGTCTCCTTTTAAAACACACTGTTTTTGTTTCAGTTGCTTTTGTGTGCTTGAAATGATTTTTTCTATGCCATCCTAACCACAGTGAATAATTCTTTAAGTGTACTGTTGGATTCAATTTCCTAGTGTCTTATTGAGAATTACTCACCATGATCAAGTGAAGTTTAATACTGGGCTGCAAGGGTGATTCAACATTTGTAAATCAATCAACATGATGCACCATATTAATAAAAGAAAGGGTAAGAACTATATGACCATCTCAATACATGCAGACAAAGCATGTGAAAAAGTGCAGCATCCATTCTTAATAAAAACCCTCCACAAAGTAGGGATAAAGGGGACATATCTCAACATGATAAAGGCCATATACAGAAGACCCACAATGGGGGAAAATGGAGAGCTTTTCCTTCGAGGTCAAGAAAAGACAGGGATGTCCCCTCTCACCACTGTTATTTGACATAGTGCTAGAAATCCTAGCCTCAGCAGTCAGACAACAAAAAGAAATAAAAAGCATCCAAAACACCAAGGAAGAACTAAAACTTCCACTATTCACAGATGACATGATATTCTATGTAGAAAACTGGAAAGACTCCACCAGAAACTTGCTAGGACTCATACATGAATTCAGCAAAGTCACAGGATACAAAAAACAAGATAAAGAAACCTGTGACATTTCTATACACAAATAATAAAGCAGCAGAAAGGGAAATCAAGGAATCAATCCCATTTACAAGTGTACCCAAAACTGTAAGACACTTAGGACTAAACCTAATCAAAGATGTAAAAGATATATGTCATCCTAATATTCTTTATTTTATATTAATTTCTTTCAAATTTGACAAAAATCTCAAGCCTTCTCCCCCCACACATTTTTAACTCTCCAATTTTATAAAAATCTCCAAGTGTGAGAGGTAGAGGAGCCAGGCAAACTTTAAAGAGGGGAATATGGAGGCCTTCTCTGGCTGCCTCCCCATGCCTCCCCACAATTACCCTTACAGACCTCCTTCCTATTCCAGTTTCCACATTCCCATTATAGGTGGCTCTCCAAAGAACACAAGACTCAAAGAATCAGTCACAATCATAAATCCCACGATACCAAAGAACTATTTGATTTGGTGGACCAATATTGCTGTATCCGTCCTCCTGTGATGTGCAGGTCCTAATATCCATTATCTTCCAAAGAGGCAATAACAGACTAAAAACAAATTATACAGATTACATGACAAGGATCAAAGCATGCTACTCATGGAAGCTCAGATACAGAGGTTAGCATAACGTCCTGATCTAACTCTAATGAGAAATACTTTGATCTTGAAATTCACCAGAAAAGATAACGTAGCTTGTCTAACCTAACCTAATAGCAGCCTGCTTCTCAGCAACAAAAATATAGCAATATTTGAGATAGCTAAATAGGGGCAGCCTGGGTGGCTCATGGTTTAGCATCGCCTTCAGCCTAGGGTGTGACCCTGAAGACCCAGGATCAAGTCCCACCATCGGGCTCCCTCTGGAGGATGCTTCTCCCTCTGCCTGTGTCTCTGCCTCTCTCTCTCTCTCTCCCTCCCTCTCTCTCTGTCTGTCGTCTCATGAATAAATAAAGAAATCTTTAAAAAATAATAAAATAAAATAGCTAAATAAATTATAACATATTACTAGATTATCACTTTGGTTTCTGACCTCTAAAGTAAGCAGTTTTGGACAAGTGTACAATGCCACCGCCAGTAGTTTGCCCTCACTATTCCAACATTGCTCTGGCCTATGCCCACCGTGGTGGTCATTTCCTAATGGATGTCAAGGAAACAGACTCACTTAGCGTTTACAAAGTACTTTATGTAAATTGGTATGCAATCACTTTAAATGAGCATTTTAAGGTCTGTACTGTAAATGGCCTGACTCAAAGCAATTGTAACTATTTTTATGCTGGCTATTTCTTTTTATAGTTGGTTAATTAAAACCTTCTGCTGAAGATGGCTTTGAACTACTCATGAAAATCCTTTCCTGGGCTCAAAACAGAAACATCTGAGCAAAAGCCCTAAATTACTCATTCTTCAAGGGCAATCTATATTTGTTTTTTATAAGCCATTTTGCTTATGTGTTTCCTTTTTCTTATCAATTTCATCAGTCAAGGATTTTGTTCTTTGCTTTTATAAACTGTTTTGATTAAATTTTATGATATAATCCAATAATCAGAATGATAATGTCCAAAATTTTAATTCAAAACATTTTCTTCACTCATGACCTAGGTTGGAAAATAAAAAACAAAAACAAAAACCCAGGGCAGCCTGGGTGGCTCAGCGGTTTAGCGCCACCCTCAGCCCAGGGTGTGATCCTGGAGACCCAGAATCCAGTCCCACATCGGGCTCCCTGCATGGAGCCTGCTTCTCCCTCTGCCTGTGTCTCTGCCTCTCTGTGTCACTCGTGAATAAATAAATAAAATCTTTAAAAAACACACACACAAAAGAAAACAAAAACAAACAAAAACCCATACAATAGCAATAACAAAAAAAACCCTTTTAGTTTAAATTTCCCCTTCCCTCCATTCCTCTCCAGTCTTCTCCTTTCTTCCCTTGTTCCAGACTAAGTATTCAAGACTGTAAATAATAAATAAATAAATAAATAAATAAATAAATAAATAAATAACATAAATTTGGAATTATAAAATTTAAACATCAACCTGATAACTTTGTGTCTATTCTTGCTCTATGCAACCCGGTCAAAAAGCTTTTCTTTTTTTCCAAATGTGGAGAAAAACCCACATCACATAAATTTACCTTCTCAACATTTTAAAGTACTCAGTTCAGTAATGTTAAATGTATTCACAATAAATAACTATAACTTTGTCTCCTTGACAATCTGAAACTCTACACCCATTAAGCAACAACACCCCATTTCTTCCTTCCCTGGCCCCTGGAAACAACCATTCTACTTTGCTACTATGAATTTGATTATTTCAGGTACCTTTTTGTTTTCAGGTACCTTTCATAAGTGGAAACATACAGTCTTTGTCTTTTTTTAACTGGCTCATTTCATTTGGGGTAAAGTCTTCAAGGTTTATCTATGTTGTAGTAAGTGACAAGATTTCCTTATTTTTAAAGCCTAATATTCCACTGATGAATCACATTTTTTATCCATTCATCTGCCAATGGACATCTAGGTTGCTTCCAATTTGGGGCTCTTGTGAATAATGCTGTGCTATTTATAGGTGCGCAAATATCTCTTCAAAATTATCTGCTTCCAATTCACTTGGATATTTACCTAAGATGAACTTGCTGGGTCATACACTAATTCTGTTTTTAATTGTTTGAGGAACGATCCTGCTGCTGTACATAGAGGCTACACCATTTTACATTCTCATCAATAGCACAACTGATTTTCCCGCATCTTCACCTGCACGCGCTAATTTTTGTTCTTTTGATAATGATCCTCTTAATGGATGTGAAGTGATTTCTCATTGCAGTTTTGATTTGTATTTCTCTAGGGAATGGTGATGTGGAGCATCCTTTCATATGTTTGCCAGTCATTTGCTCATCTCCTTTAGAGAAGTGTCTATTCAAGTCCTTTGTCTATTTTTAACTGGGTTGTTTTTTGTTGTTGAGTTCTAGGAGTTCTTTATATATTCTGGTATTAATACCTAAACAGATATGTAACTTGCAAATATTTTCTCCCACACCATGTGGTGGCCAGTCGCTCTGTCATTTCCTCTAATGTACCCAAGTCTAATTTTACTTCTGTTGCTTGTGCTTTGCTGTCATATTCAAGAAATTATTGCCAAATCAACTATCCTAATGCTTTTCCCATGTTTTCTTCTGAGAGTTATATAGTTTTACACTATACATATAGGTCTTTAATCCACTTTGAACTAATTTTGTATTTGTTTTATTTATTTATTCATGAGAGACACACAAAGAGAGGCAGAGACACAGGCAGAGGGCTGTGCATCTCCCTGCAGGGAGCCCTATGTGGGACTTGATCCCAGGACCCCTGCATCATGACCTGAGCCAAAGGCAGTTGCTCAACCTCTGAGCCACCCAGATGCCCCTAATTATGTATTCTACAAGAATCCAATTCATTCTTCTCAAGATAAATATCAATTTTCCCAACACTGTTTGTTGAAGGGATTTTCTTTCTGCATCGTGTGATCTTGGCATCCTTGTCAGGTAACATAGGATAGTCCACACAAGGGTTTATTTCTGGACTTTATTCCATTGGACTATATGTCTATCTTGATGTCAGGACCAGACTTTTTTAATTACTATATATTTATAATGTGTTTTGGAATAAGGAAGCATGAGGTCTCTTTTTTTTTCTTTTTCCAGATTATTTTGCTTATTCCAGTCCTCAACTCTTAATCCCTAGTCTATAGATTCTCCTGTGCTCACTTGGGTACAAGAAGAAAAGGGATTTGATCTTGTTTGCTATCATGAAGTTTATTTCTAAGTTTACAACAATATGACCGAGAACTTGCCACTGCATGTAATGTCTGAAGCACAGTGTTTGGTATGAGTTAGCTAACTTCGGCATCTACTATGGATGATTAATTAAACTCTTGCCTCCTGGGTGGCAATTCTTTAGGGCAAGATGGCTCACTTCCTAGTAGTGGCTTGGAAAAGGTCCCTGGCAAACCATGAAAGAGATTCTGGATCAAAATCCTTTGATTTCTTTCTCATGGCTCTTCCTATAGTGTGGAAAACTTCTCCAAAAATCTCAGTCTCATGATAAGATACAGCTTCTCACAAGATGGTTGATGAGGGAAAGATGTAGACTATTTGTGTCTATTTGTGTGTAGACTATTTGTGTGTGCTTAAAGTACATTCTTCTTGTAAGACAGGGCTATGTGGCAGTGGCAGGCATGTTGCTTCTATAGAAAACAAAGATGCTTTATGAAGGAGCAGAAGGCTCTATCAAGACCCGTTTCACAACTGACTGCTGCATAGTCTTCACCCCAGTATTTTCTCTTTCCTTCCCTCCTGATTCAGGGCTAGCAATAGACTATTGGTCCCTTGTTTTAGTTTTAATTGTAACTTCATTTAAAGACCTTATTACCTTTCTCTAACAATGACCTTGATTAGAGCTTCCACAACTACTGTGAAAGAATTTTTAAGTATGAATCTCACCAGGAAACTGTCAGGGGCTGGAAAGGTAAATGGATCATCACTCCTGTACTCACAGAAGAGCTCTCAATCTCTGGATCTTTTATTTCTCTCTTTTCAGCACTCAGAGGAACTATTATCCTTATTCTCAACTGTACAATAAAACTTGTAAGCAAATTTATTTTTAAAATATACACCCATTGTGCTCTACCTAATAAGTATTCAAGCTTATTTTGAATGATAATAAATATTTGTCAGCATTATAGCACTGCATTAAAACTACATTTTTAAATCAGCATCTTCACCAGGCCAGAAGGATACACAGCTCTCCTGTACTCTGAGTGGTTATTCACTAGCATCTTCAAAAATATAAATACATTTCTTCATGCTAATTTACTCTACTGTGAATATAGAAGTAACAATTACACTGAGACTATATTAAGCCAAATAAAATGTGTTACTGATAAATACAAAACATGCCGGCGCAGAATTTTTTGTCTGCTTTTGAAACAAATTGTTTATTTTCCCATAGCAAACTAGCTTAATTTTACTACAAACATAACTATGACCTCAGCAACTATGTTGACTCAATAACTGTGGCAAAGAAATTCGAATTTGTATCAAGTATGATTGTGGAGTTTTATTAAATTATTTCTTGATAGCAAAAGAATTGGCCCTTACAAATAATCTACTCACATAAGTAACTGTAAGAATGAGCCTTTATTGCCAGAAAATGGGTCTGTCGTGTTTGTGAGTAGGCCACGCTGCTCTTAGAGCATCTTCAGGGAATCAGCAGCTAAACCCATATCATCTCTCATTTACCAGAATGTGCATGGCAGGTTTCACATGACAATTAAAACACATTATAGATGCTTTTTGCCAAATGTTACTAAGCTTTCATCAAAGTGAAGATCTAGACTCAAAGAATAGCTTTCCAGCTGCTCACATATGGCATGAATTCATAGTCTCCACCAAATCCAAGATGGCCCTGGAAGGAGATAGAAGAGTAAATGTCAAAGATCCTTGGGTTCCCGCCAAGCTTGGTTCCCCTCCTTGAGCTTTGAAGTTTGGAATCAGTCTGAATTGTAAGCGGAATTTTTTTTTTTTTTTACAAGATTATCCTTTTCAACTTGGCCTAGGTTGAGAAAAGGGATTATTACTTCCTTGAAGACAAAAGCTTTTGCCAGCTGCCAACATTAGCTTATTATAAACTTTGAGTAGAAAGTCAGAAAAGTTGCTGTACAATTCAGGAAAGGGGATGCTATTTCCTGCTTATCTTCTGAGAACAATGGTATCCAGCCACACAGGGTAAAGACTGACAAAAAGAGACAAGGGCTGCTCTTCATATATTTAAACAGATCATTTAAAATGTTTCAGAGAAAAAAAGGAGAGTAGACAACTCTGTTCCTATGTATTAAGTCCTAAATTGTTTAGTCATTTAGCTCCTTTCAGAGAGGCATCTTAGGGGTGAGGGGAATACAACATCATGTCCCGTGAAGTTTAATATATTCATATAATTTAAATACATAACAAGCATTAAAAATATATTTTTTTCAATTATGCTCATTTTGGGGATAAAGAAACTAAGGCATGGGGTTGGGGTGGGGAAGAGGAGGTATCTGCTGCTCCAGCAGTAAAAAAGCAGCTAGACTAACATTTGAGCCCTGCTCTCTATATTGCTAAAAACATGCTTTTCTGGCTCTACCAGAGATCCTAATTTTGATACTCTGAAGGCCAGAAATGATCCGCAGACTGTTTTGCTTGGCATAATGATTTGAAACACTTTAGAATTGTATGCCAAACCTTTAAAAAAAAAAAAAAAAAGCTTAAGATTTTAAAGAAAAACTGAAAACACTGGCATTTCTCCTTGTGAACAACCGACTGGAGCTCAACAGTGGCTGCATTCCTTCGCGGGGGCATGGCTTCCCCACAGATACCCTGATTTCTCTCGCATCCTTCTCACTGGTATTTAGAGGTTTTATCTTACAGCACTTTTTTTCTTTAACATACTGTTAGGGACTGAATTGTGCCCCTTCCCAAAATCCCTTACCAAATCCTTAATCTCCAAAGAGACTGTATACATAGACAGGGTCTTTAAGAAGGTATTTAAGGTTACAAGAAGTCACGGAGTGGGGCTCTAATCCTGTAAGACTAGTGTCCTGATAAAAAGAGGAAGAGGCCCCAGAGCTTTCTCTCTCTGCCAGTATGGAGAGGCCAGGTATGCATCAGCAGGAAGAAGACTGCAGAGAGTCAGAAAGAAAAGTCTCACCAGAAACCACCTCTGTTGGTACCTTGATCTTGAACCTCTAGCTCCTCGACTGGAAGATAATAAATGTTGGCTGCTTCAGCCACCTATTCTGGGGTATGACCCTCAGTCTGACAGGCTGATCAATCTATCCCGTCACGTTCAGCCTTCCTCACTCATTTCATTCCTGTGATGGGCCTGGCCCCCTTTATCTGATTTTGCCACATGATGGTTTTTCATCCTGCCATAGAGAAAATACCCAGAGTTATGCTGATTTTAATATTCTCATTTTAACTTGGGGTTCATCAGATTATTTGAAATTTTTGGAGGACCAAGATGCAGATTTATCAGAAAATGATAGCGTAGAAGAGTTTGCTGTAAAATATCCTGGTAAGTACATCTGAGGCAATATATTTAAAGAGGTAGTCCCAGCAGAGAGAGAAAAAAAAAAAAAAAAAAGTTGACACAATAGTAAGATTGTATTCATGGCAAAGTGTGCACAAGATATTTAGGAGGATGTTCACTGTAGTAATTAAGCAGAGAAAGTGGCTTAAACTTTTCTATAAATTATGAATTATTTACAAAGGGCATGTGCCAATTGGACATGATCACAAACTATTTATGGCCTGTTTACCTCAGTATCCCCAGGGCCTTCACAATGTAAGTGATCGATGAATACTTGTGAAGAGGATGCATGGATTTTCCAGACCCAGAACAGCTCAAGTAAATAGACTAAATCCAACAGACCTGGTTTAATTCCCAAGTCCTTCAGTAACTCTGCAATGTTAAGTAACTCCCTAAACCTAGCCCAGACTTATTTTTACTTTAAGTTAGTCAAACGAAAGGATTAAATTCACATTTTCCCTATGGACAAATACTCTTAAGATCCCAGGGCAGAGATTAACTTAAAAGCTTGTTCACGGGGGACACCTAGGTGGCTCAGTGATTGAGCATCTGCCTTTGGGTCAGGTCGTGATCCTGGGGTCCTGGGATCAAGTCTCGCATCAGGTCCCCTATAGGGAGCCTACTTCTCCCTCTGCCTGTGTCTCTGCCTGTCTTTCTGTGTCTCTCATGAATAAATAAATATAAAATCTTAAAAGTTAACCAAAACTCAAAAAACTTGTAAGTGGGATTGTTCTAATACATAACAAGTTTATTCTTCAAACAGTGGATAACAGTTCCTTGAGCCAAGGCAGTGATGTAATCTATCACCTATTCTTTAAATACACGTAAGGGCAAAAGGTTGGAAAGGAACTGATGTAATAGAACTGTTTTTTTTTTTTAAAAGATTTTATTTATTTTTTATTTCTCTGTTTCTCCTGAGAGAAAAAGAGAGAGAAAGAGAGGCAGAGACACAGGCAGAGGGAGAAGCAGGCTCCACACAGGGATACCAATGTGGGACTTGATCCTTGGACTCCAGGATCAAGCCCTGGGCTGAAGGTAGGCACTAAACCACTGAGCCACCCAGGTGTCCCCAGAACTGGGTTTCTATAGAGGAAACATTCACTCCAATCAATCAGTGAAAAACAATTTTTACTATGCTTTCATTTAAGAAAATCTTTTTTGAAATTTCACCCATAACTAAATGTTGAAGGAAAATTTACAAATACACGAATGTATTGTTAGTGGACTCTGATTTTTTTTTGTTTGTTTTGGACTCTGATTTTGAAACATAAGTCGAGGGAATGAATAAAAGTAATTTTATATACTAGATGAACACTGAAAATTAACTGCTGCAGTGCATTCTACATAATCTTAAAGAGTGTAGTTGTAGAAGCATCTAATTTATTCTCTGGGAGCAGTTATGCAGTAGAGCCATTAAATTTGTTTAAATAGTTTACCAACATGTTTTTGATAATATTATACCAAATTAATCACAGTAATGTCTTTTTTAATAATAAGTTAATGTATTTGCCATGATTTCAAATTCTATAATTGCATAGAAATCACCCACCTTCCTTTATTCATACCTGATTCTTGTTTTTTTCACTTATTGTCCTTTGACAGAAATAGTTTGTTTTTTTTTTTTTAAGATTTTATTTATTTATTCATGAGAGACACAGAAAGAGAGAGAGAGAGAGGCAGAGAGAGAAGCAGGCTCCATGCAGGGAGCCCGATGTGGGACTTGATCCTGGGTCTTCTGGACCAGGCCACAGGCCAAAGGCAGCACTAAACCGGTGAGCCACCCAGGCTGCCCCAGAAATATTTTTTTAAACAATAGTTATACGGATAAATGATACTGATTAACCATATTTAAGAAGAGAAAATAAAATGAAAAGCCCATTCACTTCATTAACCTCTTTACATTCAAAAAATTCTATCATGTCTGAAAGAAATGTTTGATAAGAGATAGGACTTTCAAAACTGAGAGGTCATTAGAAAATTCTGGAAATATTTTTTAAGAACACAAAACACAGGCATCTCCAAACATGTAAACCCATAGAAAAATTCAAATTACCACTTCATGAATTTACACTACATCTGACATGCGGGCTCTACTATTTCTAGAAAATATATTTAATCATCTATTTATATATGATTTTACATATGATTAAATATATATTAAATTATATTAAATCATATTTAATCATAAAGTATATTTTACTCATATTTGTATGAATGTAGATTATTTTTAGCCTCCTCTCTACCAACAAACACCACACTCAGCCCACTTCCAAATTTTACTGAATAGCTAGACACTGAGAAATATATGTGTTGATGTGTTTGTTTGTTTTTTTTTATGTGTATATCTACAGACTAGTGTGTACTTGCTCATATTACACTGCACTGAAAATATGGGAGGTTCTTTTTTTTTTTTCATTGTTTGAACTCTCCATCACTCCTCTTCTAGGATGAAACTCCTCTTATCATCCTTAAAAGTCATACAATAAATGTTCAGTACATTTTTATTCATCACCAACCCTGTGCCAGATAATTTTTACTACACACTCAAGATTAATAGATAAGAAAGATATGATCCCTGTCCTGTGAAATTTACCATTAATGGAGAAAAAAAAATAAGGTATTATCAGTATGATTAGAATTAAAAATAAATGAGCAAAAGAGAGCAGTGGGGTGCCATGGGAATGTATAGTAAGTAAGCCAATTTAGCTTACTTTAGAGAGTCAAGGAGGACCTAAAGGAATAACATGTTTAAGATGCGACTTAAAGAATTAGTACCACGGAACCAGGCAATGGTGGGGGAAAAACATTTTGGACAGAGTAAGAAGCCTAACTCTACAAGAAGTCCTATAGGGTAGAGAGGGAAAGGGTGAGGCTGCAGATAATGCTGAGACAAAAACAGAGTCCTTGGGCAAAAAGAAGACATGGAAAAATGAGAGAAGACTTAAGAGCAGCTATGCAATATGTAAAAGATAATAGGATTCCTTCCCAAAAGTAATTTACAATTTTTGTATGAGAATGTATCACATATGCAAAGCATAAAAAAAATACATTTGTAGGTCAAGATGATAAGAAGTGAAATAAATAGAATCACATACTAGAGACTGTATATAGCCCAACAAAAAAATTCAGAGGACTTTGATTATCTTCCTTTTCAAAGCCAATAATGAAGTTATCGTTAATAACTGGCTTTCTCTCTCTTATTTTACATTCTACAGAAATAGAAAGCAAATTAGGTAAAAGGCTTTTGAAGAGTTTGAAAAATAAAGAAAAAATATAAACTCGTGACAAAAATTAAGATAAACAATACACCGTAAGCAAGTATAAATATGGTTTGGCATCAAAAATAAGAGACTGAAGAGTCAAGATTTCGATTTTTTCAAACAGTTACTTAAAAAGAAGGATTCAAAAAGTTATTTATGTTCACTGAAGACAGTTGAGGAAATAGCCATTTTAGGTCAAAGGGGTTTCTTGGGAATGGGCCATGTTATATTTATCTACCAAGTTTTCCTTCTTAATAGCTAAAGCCCAATTAATGTAACACATTATTAATGTAACTGAGTGCCGAGTGTTAACATATGTTCTGATTTTCCTGTCTGAGGTGCTAAACTCTGTTAATTCTGTTATCACACCTACGCACACACACACCCTTCTTAACCATGTCAAATTCCACTGTAGTAAGATTGTACACTACACTGTATGTTTTAAGCTGGGATTTCTGGAGGGAGAGCTATTATACATTTTTAAATGTTTGGATGGTTCAGGCTCCTTCTTCATCTGAGATAAAACAAGTAAGCCAAGGGGTCAGGTGGGGGTTTATCAGAATGTCAATTTCTGGTGGCTAGCTCACATTAGTTCAATAGTAATCAGACCTTTCCTTTTACATATTGCTACAGAACTACAGTTGATAGAAGTTTGGATTTTTTCCCAGAAATGACTGTGAGAGCAAAGGCAGAAGAAACAACTGTGGTTCTGTTCTGCTTGAGCATGACCCCACCTCAGTTTTTGTAAATACTGAAATGATGAGCCAAATCAGAAAATCCTATGCTATTTAAAGTTTGGCCAATGACTCACAAATGCCTGATGAGGGATTTTTCTTACCAAACCTGGCCACCACCCAGAACCCAGATGGAAAATGTTGGAGAGGCTGTGCTTCCTTTCTACGCCTAGCAACGAAAGTGGAAAAGGTAAGGAAAGGGGTGCCTGCGTGGCTCAGTTAGTTAAGTGTCTGGCTTGATTTTGGCTCAGGTCATGATCTCAGGGCCCTGAGATAGAGCCCCACGTCAAGCTCTCCACTGGACAGGAAGCGTGCTTAAGATTTTCTCTCTCCCTCCCTCTGTTCCTCCCTCACTCCATGTGCACATGCTCTCTCTCTCTCTCTCTCGCTCTCTATCTCTCATTCTCTCTCACTCTAAGAAAAATAGAAGAAAAGGTAAGGAGAATTTCAGAAATGTTTTTGATGTGTTAGGAATCAAGCAACCTAACAGGTGTTCTGCATCTACAAAGATGCAGGTCCAAATCTTCCCATCTTCTGTTTGTCGCAACAGCACTAAACAGATTTGAAAAATTAAAAAAAAAAGAATATCTGCTTATAAGTACTCCCAAATACTGCATAAACATTGATTTGAAGGTTGTAAATAGTAGCACTGGACTATACAGACATTTTCTCTTGGCAATATTTCAACGAAGTCTTTTATGTCTCAGCAGTTAGTGCCGATCATTGCTTAAATATTGCAAAAGGGATGTGTCAAAGCACTTTCCCTAATGCGCATCACACTAAAAAAGCAACCTTTCTAGCACTGTTTTTCCTCTGGAAAAGGACACTGAAACACAGTTATGCAATGTAACCTTACAACAGACAGAAAATACTTTCATGAGCCAGCTAAATTGGTTTGGGGATGGGCTTTTATTGAAAAGAAAAAGGGTTAATTTGGTCTGATTTTAAAAGATTCTAAATTTTTGTTTTCCATGGGAGACAAGGGAGGACTTAATCAATTTTTTAGCATATATCCTGTGAAGCAAATACTATTGGTGCCCTGCTCATATCTCCCCAACTGCCTCCATGTGCCACATGGAGCCAATATCTTATCTGGATCCAGTAACATTCTTGCCCACACAACAAGCCAGACATGCCAAAAAGTTACATCCCAAAACAGCCCCACACAGTGAGGGAGCTTAGTCTTGAATATAAATTAATCATCCCTAATTGAGATAATTTTGAGATGTTTTCCACACACCTGTCAGAGACTTCAGAGAACATTGACAATCAGCTGCCCACTCAATAACACTCTACATTAGCTTTGCCAGAACTCTCTAACAGTATTTCCTGAGAGGTCTTGCCAATGACCCACATCCAGGCTGTTCTACTGGGGTCTGGCACTGGAGGAACCCAAACCAATATACTCCCAGGATTGTTAAATATGACCCATAGTCTCATGGTATTTCCAAGGTAATATTCTAGAGCCATATTACTATAATTAAGAGATCTGTGGTAATTTCTTTTTAAATCTTAATTGCTAAGACAAAAACTTACTTAAGATAGATACACCAAATGGTCTTCACTGGGACTGGCTTAAGTAAGGACAAGGTTTACCTCAAAGCAAAATTTTGCGTCCAAGGACAACAACATACAACAAACAGTCCATCACATCCTTTTGTGAGTCCCAAAACTTGTTTTATTGTTTTCCTTTTTGTTCTAGCTATTTCTCTAATTACACCTTTGCATGTTGACAGAAAAGTATAGAAAACATACTTCCCTATAATGTATGGAAAACAATGTCAGGAAAGTGAGTCTGGGCAGACAGGAAAAGTCTAGTGATACCTGAAAATACGACCAATATAAAATCACTAACAGTGAAAATGTGAGGTATTACAGATACAATTTGTGAGCACCCTTCACCCATGTGAAAAAAAAAAAAAAAAGACGTCCAATATAAGGAGCATCAGTTCAAAAACAACAAAAATGGTAGTAGGTGAACATAAGAAAGCAACCTGAGAATCATCAGCACAAATTTCCTTAAATATCCTTAAATTTCCTTAAATTCTGAGTCCTTATGATAAAATCTGTTTGGTCCTCATGATTCCATTCCATAATTACACCATGTAATGCTGAAGTTTGACATTAGAGAGATTTTGCTAAAGTTTAAATTTTGAGTATAGATCATCAATTAAAGGATGCAGAAATTAGACCAGATCCTAAAGGCATAGTTTATATCTTTGAAGCCCTTGGGCAAATTATTTCATATGACATCAGACAACAGAGAAACGGTTGCTCTCAGAACTTGATCTCATCACCTGCCTTGCCAAATACATTTATGTACATATGTCAGTATGTATGTAGGTATTTATCTTTGCATTTCTAGAAAACGAACTGGCAGAGAAGAAACAGAAAATGCAATCATAAAATGCAAAACCTGAAACATTTTAAAACCTAAAATGAAAAGTATTTGATAATTCCCCAAATCAATATTCAACTTTGAAAAATTCTGCTTTCCTGATATACTACACTGAACACATCCCCATCAATGTAATTAAGTCGCAAGGCACCTGCTAATACTGGACTTGCCATAACATGCCCAGGAAGAAAAGGCTGAAAAGACTCTCAGTGGTTTCAGTAATTGTTGAACCACCTGTGCGGCCAAATAATGTAAAAATTCTGATCCGTTCATTACACAGAAAGTTGCTTCATTTCAGAAAAAGCTATTTCTGAAGGGATATTCTTGCTCCTCACTTCCACCTATTGGAAATTCTCAAAAACCCCCAAAATAGCAATATCGAAAGCTAAGAATTATAGGGAATAATGTTTTAAGATAAAAGCAGTGCAACACTTATAATGTTATTTCATATTTCCTCACACATCAAACATCCAATTAGACAGTCGAGGACTGTGTTATTTCATAAAATGAATTACAGCAATTCACAAGGTATGGAAGTCATCTGTGTACAGCTGATGGAAGTCACCTCCCCCCTACTTTGCATTCTTACATGTACCTGGGCTTATTATAGCTTCCTTGTCAGTTTCGAGAAATTGTCTTCCACAACCTTTAAGGTGGTTAAGGTTGCAGAATGTAGACTTTCAATTTTCACCCATGCCAGGCTTTAGATATTTTAGTGATCCTCACCTCCAAGTATAAAATCCTTCCTCAGTATCTTGCACCCTACTGGAATTTCAAGAAATTGAAAGGCTCTATTACTTCATCCAAATTTGGAATACACTAGATTGCACCCGTCCCAGGATAGGTCTGAATCTACAATAATGAGAATTAGATGATTTTGTTGATGCATCATTCAGACCTGGCGTATCTGATGATCCCATCTCCCGGTTAGAATTGCATTTGTTCACCATTTTCCCCAGATAATATTAACATTTTTTGACAGGGCTCTTGTTATGCTAACAAGAGCATAACCATGGGACTAACTAACATCATTCTCTAGTACTCAGCATAAATATTTCTTTCTACTAGTGCCTGCAAATGTCTCCCTACAAGTGTCTTAGATATATTTGCTACGGTCATCTCACCTTGGGGTCCTCTATTTCTTCCCTGCCTTCATATCTGTAGCTATTGTCTTTCTGACTCTAATTTAAAAATATATCCAAAACACATCCATCCATTCTTCCTCCGCCATCGCCCATGCTACCATCAGTTCCCACCAGGACTATGCCCAGTATTTTCTGTTTCCTCATTTTGCTGTTCTACAGTCCATTTTCCACATAGCAGACAATGAGCTTTAAATATATATGAATAAGATTATAACATTTTGCTAAGTATCACCCCACAATGGCTTCCTACTGGACCTGGGCCGGGGGGTGGGGTGGGAAGCTCCCTACTGTCATCTACCATATGGTACATGATCTCTCCTCTACCATTCAGTCATAATTTCAAATGTCTCACACTTACTTTATTTTAATCTTATACTTCTATTTTGCTCCTGTTTTCCAAGCATCCTAAAATCATTTTGCCAATAATTATATTCTCCTAATACACCTCTAACTGAAATGTTACTTCCCCAAATTCTTTGTTGTTTTCTTTATATTATTCAGGTCTTTGAATAATTACTTCTCTGAAAGGAGAAGTCTGAATGTTACTTCTCCAGAAAAATATTAGATTTCACTATCTACTGCAGCCCCTCAGTATTGCTCAGTCACTTGACATACATTATTTACATTATTTTACAATGGCTGATATTATAAAAAGTTATTCATTAAATAATTATCCATAGTGACATGGACAGGGTGAACAATCTTAAGGTCTAATCTTAGCACATAGATTGGTTTTGGCCCATAACAGGTTTCCATAAAAATATGTTGAATGAATGGATGATTTTATGAATGAATGGCACTTATATAATAACATATATATATGCACAATAATGAAATATATAGGTACTTAATAAATACACTATGAAAAAATCTGATTTTAGGAATCTATGTGTGTTTTTACAAAGATTATAGTATGCCTATTTTCCCTTTATCTTTATCAGTTAATTAAGTATGTCTCTTTTGTATGCCAATATACAGTGTGGAAATAAATATCAGTGAGGATGGCCTGTTGAGTGGACCATGACTACCACAGAATTTATGCTGACCATGAACATGTCACTAGTGAAGGCGGGCGTGCATATATATAAAAGTTTTTACACAAATATTGAGCTAAAGGATATTGGCCTATGAAAAGTAGTTAGAAATATTCTCTATAAAATAGAATTAGGAATATTACTTTAATGAATAACTCTAAAGAATGACTAAAATGTACAGCAGAATGGTTACCACTGAAAAGTAAGTGTGAGACAAAAGAGAAATTTTAGTAAGGATGAAATTTGGAGAACAAAAGGTTTAGTATAATATGATTTCTATTTGAAAACTCACAAGGAAATTATAGTAAATGCCAAGGTAAACATAACTCAAGAAAATTATAGTAAATATAAAGGGATTGGGGTGGGTAGAAAGAAATGTCTAAGGCTTACCTTTTAAATTCACAAGAGTGGCTCCTTCTGGTGAGAGGAGTGGGATTGGGATAATCATCAAGAAATAGAGTTTGGAGCTTTTTACTGCTTTGCATAAAAAATGTATTCATGTATTACACATGATATTTCAAAAATAAAATACTAAGAGGGATGTGTGCATTTAGTCCTACAAATCTGGGAAGGCAATTTTTGAAAAATCGTACATAGCAGCTGGCAATGCAATAACTATTTTTCCCTTTTGTCAGTACAGATGGGATTTATAGATTATGACCCCTGCCTTTGATCAAAGGAAGCCAAAGTTAGTGTACTGTATTAAGGCTGACCCCACAATACAACTGGAAAAACTGAAAAACACTCTTTAGAAACCATTCTGAACCTCTCTCAGTAGGTCAACCTCTCTCATCTACTTAGAGGGATACTTCTAGTTTGTTTCATGTCTCATGAGACTCTGCTGCTCTGATGATTTAATGGATTTAGACCATGGGAAGGTCTAGTGTTGGCCACTATCCTTGCTCCAGAGAAAGTCAGGATCAGGGTCAGGACGCTTCCGTCATTTGCTGTCATTAGACTGTTCTCACAGGTCTATGGTCCATGGAAACAAGCCTTCTCTTTCTACACCATTATTAAGCAGATCATTACAGGAGACAAAAATTGGGGCTAGTAGTAGATAAGGATACTCAATTGAAGACTTCTTTATAAAGACAGGTTCCAGAAAGAAGCTAAACAGCTACTAGCGTAGTAGGTCCATCTCCATGTAGACAGTAGTAGATGTGAATTCTTCCTGAAGAAAAGCATCCTCAGTTTAAGTAACCAGAATTCTCACAAAGAAGAAAAAGTAGAGTAAATCAAAAACAAAGTCAGTATTTTTTTTTATTATAGAAAAAAATTTAAAATACAGGGAGAAAGATACATAAAACCTAACTGTTAAGCCCACTATTCAGAAATAATTCATAACTCTATTTGGATTAATTCCTTTACTATTTTTCTATGATTGTGTGCATGTCAATTTTTTTTCACTTCCAAATGTGGAAACATATTTACTAAATTTTAATCTCTTTTTATATAGTAACAAATAATTAAGGTTTATTTTCTACAAATCATTTCAAGCATAGTCATTTTAAAAGATGAGATAAAATTTACAAACATTATACAGCACAAAGCTTAAGTATTTGATGAATTTTGACAATTACCTATGGCATGAGAAATTAAGAAACAGTATTTCCATCGCTTCAAAAAGTTCTCTCATGCCTTTATCCATTCGATATCAAGTTTACCAGAGGTAACCACTTTCCTATTTCTACTACTAGGTTAATTTTGCTTATAGTTGGACTTCAAATACAGGAGATTATACAGTATCTATTCTTTTACTCAACATAATACTTAGAGATTTATGCATGTTTCTTGAGTGTGTTACTTTATTCCTTTTAAATTTTGAATAATATTTCACTGTATAAGACAATTTGCTCTTCATTTTCCTTTTAGTAGGTACTTCTATTATCTCCAATATTGAAATACAATGAGTTGCTTATATAAATATTCCTATACAAGTCATTTTGTGGACTTTTGTTTAAATATTTTGTTTACATATTTATTCATTATAGACACAGAGAAAGAGACAGAGACAGAGGCAGAGGGAGAAGCAGGCTCCATGTGGGGAGCCTGATGTGGGACTTGATCCCAGGACTCTGGGATCACACCCTGAGCCAGATGTTCAACCACTGAGCCAACCAGGCATCCCTGGACTTTTGTTTTTATATCATTTTTATCATTATCTAGGAGTGGAACTTCTGGGTCAGGGGTGGATGCACAATTAGCTTTCTAGGAAACAAAGAGTTTTTCAAATAGCTTGTGCCATTTTATATTTTCATGTATGAAAATTTTCAGTTACTGTAAAACATTACTAATAGTTTTATTGTTAATAGAATCTGTGGTATTTTCATTATTTTTTCTTTATTCATTCTACTGGGTATAAAATTAAATCTCATTACTGTTCTAATTTGTATTATCCTGATGACTAAGAATGTTCAACATATTGTGATTAACTATTTTGTTGTTGTTGTTAAGTGTCCAATTATTTAGCCACTTTTTAATGTTTCAATTGTCTTCTTATGTTTCAATTGTCTTCTTACTTGATTTGCAAACGACTAGGATATAACTCCTTTCTGATATATATGTCATTACAAAAACATGTTCTAGCCCGCAGCTTGCCCATTCATTTTATGTTTTCTTTAATAGGAAGAATTTTAAATTTAGATGAAATCCAATTTACATGTTCTTCCTGGTTAGTGTATACTTTGTCCTGTCTACAAGATCTTTTCTACAAGTTGCAAAAAGATTCTCCACTCTGTCCTCTAGAAGTTATGATTCTACCTGTTATATTTAGGTCTAAAATAATTGTTCATTTCTGTTGACTTTTTTTGCTTGTTTTTTTTAATTTTTTATTTTTATGAATATGTAGTTGTTCGGACATGATATGTTAATTTTTTTTCCACTGAATTAACTTGACCTTTGTCAAAAATCATTTTATGATATGGTTACTCTCAAGATTCTTTACTATGTGTTATTAATATACTCATCTATATTTATGCCAATTCCACATTGTCTTCATTACTATCAAATGTATATTTCGAAGTCAAATTTGGGTTGTTATAAGAGAATCCCATAGACTGAGTGGCTAAAACATCACTTAGTTCTGGAGGCTCGAATTTGGAGATCAGGATGCCATAATGGTCAACTTCTAGGTTAAGGGTCTCTTCCTGGTTGACAGATGACTGCGTTATCACTGTGTCCTCACATGACAGAGAGTTCTCATGCTTCTTCCTGTATTTTTTTTTTTTTAAGGATTTACTTGAGAGAGGGAACAGGGGAAGGGTCAGAGGATAGGGAGAGAATCCCAAGCTGACTTCCCATTGAGCTTGAGCCTGACGCAGGGCTCCATCCCATAACTCTGATATCATGTCCTAAGCAGAAATCAAGACTCCAATGCACAACCAATGAGCCACCCAGACGCCCCTCTCTTCCTCTTTTTATATGACTATTTTAATGACTTATCTCATCATTAGGGCCTGACCTTAATAACTTCCCAAAAGCCCCATCTCCAAATACTCCCACTGGGGAGTATGGTGAAACCATATGAATTTGATGGTGAATAGAGACACAGGTATTCAGCCTATAGCAGTATTCATAATTGTTTTGGCTTCAGTCATTGAATTGCCATGCAAATTTCAAAAATAACTTATTAATTTCTTCTAAAACCTTTTGTTATTAATAATTTGCTAGACTCTGTTATTTATTCAGATTTTTTACAAATCTCTAGATTTAGTAAAAAGGTGACCTCAAGAAAATATTGAGTCTTTCAATTAAAATTGCATATTTCTGCATTTGTTTAAATCTTTAATTTCTTTCTGCATCGTTTTGTCATTTTCAATGTAGATGTCTTGCACAATTTTCATTACATACCTTACTCTTTGATATATTGATATTCTGATGCTATGTTAAAAGTATTTTTCCAGTTTAATGTTCAATATCACATTGCTATTACAAAAACATAATTATTTCTGCATAAAATTGTTCAAGTTACTTACTAATTCTAGCAGCAGTTTCTAGACACAATGCCATTTACAGATAAACCTCTACTTCTTCTTCCACAGTTATTTGTATTGGATACTTATCTGTCTGAAATTAACATCACTTCTAGTAGATGTTGAAAAGAAGTGATGAAATCAGATATTATCTTTTTATTAATCTTAGAAGGAATAATTTAATCTTTATGTAAAGTAAGAGGCAATTGCAATTTTTTGGTAGGTATCCATTATCAGATTAAGAAAATATTCTGTTTGTTGAGAGCTTTTGTAATGAATGGGTGTTGAATTTTGACCAATGGCTTTTCTACATTCTACATTTTCTACATTGAGATAATTAGAATATTTTTAGGTTCTATTTGGTAATGTACTATACTGATTGTTTTTTTCTTTTTAATGTTAAAACAACCATGCATTTCTAGCATAAAAACATTCCTTACCTTGTAGGATATATTACCTTTTCATAGTTTTTTTAGAATACATAAGTGTTTTTGTTAAGTATTTTGATGTTCATACTCAAGAGAGTTTTTTCCTGTATTTTCTGAAGTACGCTATGTAAGATTGGTTTTATTTCTTTGCTAAATGATGGTACAATTTCTTATTAAATTTCCATGTGTGTGTGTAAGAGACAACAAATATTCCTACTACAGGGACTCAAGCAAGGATGACTTCTTCTGGAGAAGTAGAAGAAAATAATGTATACCTCTGGGAAAGGTATAGAGGAACTACTTGTGTCCCAGACACAGGCAATGATACATGATGCTGGTGGTAGGGTAAATGCAAAAACCCTCTACCCCTGGCAGAAGGTCAGAAAAGCTTGCTGGGTATAGGATGCTGTACTGATTGCAAGCAGAGATTTGCAGGTGCAACCTCGGGGCAAGAGTTAATAAACTCTCCCTTATCTAAGACATAAGAAAGCAGGGCAGATTTCTGAGAAAGCCTCATCCTGAGATCCAAGAGTACAAAGTTTGTCTAGGATTTAGGTGTGTAAGAACAACAGAGATCTGCTCCTGCCTTTATTATAAGCCTAGGAATAACTAGCAGAAGTAATCTACCACTGGGGAATCAAAATGAGCAGAGATAGGACTCTAAGGACTCTCTCTAGAACAAGTGAAGAGGTATAGTAGAAAGCTTAGGGAGGAATAAAAAATGGGAGAAAACCCTCTAGCCATCCAACTCCTATATTAAAGTATCCAGAGCCTTCTCCTGGAGGAATATGAAGACCATGGTATCAAGGCGGCAATAATAGCAATAACAAATCCAAACTCAGTTCAACTTATAGATTAAGTCAATCACCTATACTCAGGCCTGAGAGATAAAGAAACATGACCATCCCTTGAGAAAAACAGAATTTATCTTTTTTTTTTCACTGTTATTCTACACATGATATCTGTGATTCAATCAAAACTTACAAGACACACTTTTTAAAAATAGAAGTGGACATAACCCATTCTTAAGAGAGAAAGGAATAAATGGAACCAGACTTAGAAGTGGCCCAGATATTTTTAGCTATCAAACAGGAAATGAAAACCAACTATAATATATGAAAGATCTGAGTGGAAAAGGTTAACAGACATTAACATATAGGGTATTTTAGTGGAAAGGTATAATATATAAAAAAGAATCAAATGGGACTGTTAGAAATAAAAAAATAGGATACCTATATCAAACAATTAGTTTGATGGACATAATAGTCATTAGAAATCCAAATTCAAGCAACAAAGAGTAAAATGATTTAAAAAGAAAAATAGAAAAAGCATCCAGGAACTGTGGAATTAATAAAATGGTCTAAATTTTACGTGAATAAAGTTCAAGAATGACAAAAGAAAGAAAAGGGTGCAGAACAGATACTGAAGAAGTAATAGCTGAGAAATTTCCAAAAATAAAGACAAACAACAAAATATAGATACTAACAGCATATAGAAACCCTAGCAGAATAAGCAACAACAACAAAAGCATATAACATGATAAAAAAATGTTTTAAATAAAAGAGCAAAGTGTGTAGGCATCTAGAAAAAAATACGTACGAAGAATAAATGTAATTACAGCACACATCTTCTGAGAAACAATTCATAATATCAAGGGGAAAAAATAAACCCAGAATTCTATACCCAGTGAAATATATTTCAAAAACAAAACAACTACCATTTCAGAAAAACAGAAGCAGAGAATTTATTGCTAGGAGACTTACTGTACAAGAAAGACTGTAGGCAGTTCTATAATAGAAGTTTGTCATTATATGAAAATTTGGATGGAGAAAAAGGAATGAAAAGCATAGAAATTGCAAAAATCAATATAAAGACATTTTTCTGATTTCATACTACTGTATACAATAAGTTTTTATCTATGGAAAATGCTAACAATTTATGTTGTAATCTATAAGATATACTAAGATACATGTATTTTTAAAATAGCGTAAATAATGGGAGGGAAGATTTGGAAGCCCACTGTTTTAAGTTTCATACACTTTATGTGAGTAGTCTAATATTACTTGAAAGGAGACTACATAAGTTAAATATATATTTTATAAATCCTAGGATATAAAGAGAAATGAAATTAATTAACCAATACAAAATGAAATGAAATAAAAAGTAATCCAAATGAAGGTCAAAAAAAAAAAAAGGAATTCAAAGAAAGAAGAAAAGGATATGGGACATAGAGAATCCATGAAATCCAATATTCATCTAACAAGATGAATATTTAAATCACATCACTTCAACAATTCATTAAATAGTAATTATGAAATTAAAAAGTGGATGATCAAATTCAAAAAGAAAAAAATATGGCATGTGTGTAAGAAACCACCATTAAATATAAATATATAGATAGGTTACATGTATGTAGGAAATTGGGGAAAAATACACCATGCAACATTAATCAAAGAAAGCTGGCATGACTGTTATACTAGAAAAAATACATTGCAGAATAAGAAATATTGCCACGAGTACAGGAACTCAGCAAATAATTTTAAAGTAGTCAGTTTATCAAGAAAACACAATCCTAGATATGTATCACCTACTAATAGCACTTCAAATTACACAAAGCACATATTGTTAAACTAAAAGGAAAAATGAGAAAGCTTACAAGTATTCTTAGAGACTCCTCACTTCTCCCTCACTAATCAGTAGAAGAAAAAAAATCAGTAAGGATTTAGAAGGCATGAACTTTCAACCAACTTGGCCAATCTGGAATTTACAGTATGTTCTACTCAATATCAGAAAGTCCATTTTTTTCCATGTAAACATGGTAGACTGCCCAGATAAACCACTTTCTGGGTAATAAAACAGATATCACCAAAGAACAGAAATCTTACAGAGTCTGCTTTCACTATTAAAAGTAAATTAGAGGAGTCCCTGAGTGTTTCATTTGGTGGCACGTCCAACTCACGTTTTTGGCTCGAGTCATGATCTTATGGGATCAAGCTCCGTGTCCACCTACTTAACTAAGCATAATTATTTTAAAAATAACAACAGGTGAAACTAGCTTTTCTGCCACAATATGTATGTAAAGCTGAGGATTTCCAGAAAAGTAATAAATAGGGAAATAAATATACATAAATCCTATGTGTCTCAACAAAAATGACAAGAGAAAAAAATTGAAGAATTTGTTTTTACTCTTCCTTACCTAATATATAATTTGAAAGCATTTCAAAATTTTTCTCCAACTGTAGTGTTAGAAAATATTGAGATGTCATGAGTGTTACAATTGATCAATCCTATATTTGAGATGGAAGCAGTCACTATAGCTATCTAAGTCAGATATCTCTCTTTCCTAAAAAACAAATAAATATAATTCCCTTTCTTAATTCTAATTCTTCTTTCTCAGTTCTTTAAAAAATACAGAGATGAGAAGTCCAATTATGTATTTTTCTCCTAAATGAAATTGTTCTTTTATTGGCAACCGGCTGTTGGTTCTGAAGTTTATGAATCCTCTTTGGACACATGTATCCTGGAAATGGATTCTGCCTAGAGCAATAGGATTCATCAGGAGGTAGGAAAACCTTGAAATAAATGTTCCTTTCATCTCTGCTCATTTTTACTCTTGGATTTTAGGTTTTTTCATCAATGAAAATTAAAAAGTGCTATCACATTCTACATCTGCACCACTTGATTGTTATATGTTCAAAATTGTATATATTGTGAAGCCTTTCTAAACTACATGTTATGTATTTATAAATATTTTGAAATTGATTTTTAAATATAAAAAATATCTAAAGGTACTTTATTTCTTATGTCTGTTGATAGTAGGTAGTAATTAACTTTGAATAATCATCACACACAATGCAGCCTTGTAAATATACCACACGCCTTAAATAAAGATTAAAGAAATAAAAATAGCTTTACTATTTTCTCTTTATTTTTTTTAAATTTTTGTTTATTTATGATAGTCACACAGAGAGAGAGAGAGAGGCAGGCAGAGACACAGGCAGAGGGAGAAGCAGGCTCCATGCACCGGGAGCCCGACGTGGGATTCAATCCCAGGTCTCCAAGGATTGTGCCCTGGGCCAAAGGCAGGCGCTAAACCGCTGCACCACCCAGGGATCCCTATTTTCTCTTTAATACTGATGAAAATCTAAGCACATAATACAGAATTTCTGTATTGAAAAAAATAAGATTTTAAAGATTACTTATTTCTAAAAGACATTCTAAAAATCCAGCTATGTAGGGCTTAAGAAACCTCTTCTCCACTATGTTAATCAAGAAAAAAATTTCTTTTTCTTAGACTTCACATTCTTAGATGAATTATATGATGTTAATTCCAGGGCAAGGCTGGAGGGTGAGACAGGAGAGTCTCTGCTACTTTGAAGATATCTCTTCCAAGCTATTCCATGAAGTCTCAGTTGCCTGCAGATAATACAGCTATTCAGTATCCCTTAAAAGGGCTTTCTCATCCCATCTTTTTCTGTCTCTGAAAATTATTTTCAACTGTTAAATATACTAAAAAAAAAAAAAAAATAACAAAAGAAGAAACATTTGCTAGTTAAAAGGAATTTAGTGCATAGTTTAATTCCCACATACAATGCAAACATCAGAGGTCTTAAACAGATAGTCCTTAACTTCTAAATTAGTACATAAGACAGGAACCCTTACCACCTGATTCCCAACTTAAAGTCCATAGTCTCACATCAAACCGAGAGATCTGCCTCTTATAAACCCACCCACATCAGGGATTTGGTTATTTGTACCTTCTTTCTCTAGAAGTTTAAATGTGTGCTCCTGAGAGAAATGTTGGGCTACTCCTATGGTCTGAATGTGTACCCCCAAAATTCATAAGCTGAAATTGTAATCCCCAAATCGATGATATTAAGATTTGGTACTTTGAGAAGCTAATCAAGTCATGAGGAATGAGTACTCACGATTGCAGTAAGTTCCCTTACGTAAGAAGCTGTACAGAGTTCTGGAGCCCAACCCACAAGAGCAGGACTCACTGAAGAGATTCACCTATTCTTGATACCTCTCACCATAAAGCAACTTTGCCACCTCTCAACAAACCTACTGCAGGTTAGGATTCACACGAATGGAACTGTCCTTGAGCAAAGTGTGACACTAGAAGAGCTCCTGTTTTTTTTTTGTTTTGTTTTGTTTTGTTTTTTGTTTTTGCTGTGCTATTCCAATATATAAAACATATTGGTTATTAGATTTCACATCTAAAAGAACAAAATGCAAAACAAAACAACCTTTAAAAATTAAGCCAGTTACTTCAAAACCATAAGATCCTCTGTTTAAATGCTTTTCAAAATAATAGGTACTATTCATGTGTCCCTTGTAGTTAATTTTGTTACCGTTACACTTACATGTATATTTTACTTTTCAATTATATATTTAATTTAGAGGGAAAATAAATATCTAATTAAAAAAACTGTGTGTATTATGATGCTGTAAAAAAGAATCATCTCAGTGACTGCATCTGCATGAAATAGCACTCTGGTTGAAAAGAAAAAAAAAAAAAAAGGCTGTAGAGGGTAGACATAGACAACATGACTTTTGGGACCAGACAGGTGTGCATTTTACTTCTGACCTGAAATTAAGCAAAGGATCTCGAGTCAGTGGCTTATCTCTAAGAGCCTGCATTTCCACAACTGCAAACAGGATATGGAGATTGATATTCCTAACTAACAAGATGGTGCTGAGTGATAAACACGGCCAAACTCTCAGTATTCACTAAGACCTACAGGACAGTTATTACTGTTCTTCAAGTGGGAGAAACCTGAAAGTTGTTCTAACTCCCCTTCCTGGTTTTACACTCATTTATAAACAAGGAAAAACATTTGGAGTTACTTGCAAGAGAGGGATGAAGCCGAAAGTTCCAGAAGCCTCTCCACACAAGTTAACAGAACCTTTTATAACCTTTTCAAGTAGCAGAATCCTATCTTTTATTTTCTATTTCACATAATACATCCTTGAAAAGTAGTGCCATTTTCTCTCAATCTAAACACTAAAAGCTCAGTTTTCTTTCTAAAATTGTAGCTAAAGGAAAATAAAAGGTTTTTTTTTCTGAACTTTTCATCCGAACAGTCCTGTCCTATAGCTTCTATGTAAATAACATTCTTGCCATTATAACGTTTTGTGTAAAACAATCCAAATCATAGGATAATTGTTACTTGGTGTATCACCCTGGAAATGTAATAGTTGTAAAGAGTGAAGAATGCATTAGAAAGCCATTGAGTTTAATTGCATTCTTGGGAATGCTTTGTTGTGCTGGCAGTTGGTTTTTTGTATGGAAAAAAAAAGTCAAGGTCTGAGATATAATTTTCAGTTGCCACTAACATTGTAGAGTAATTTTATGGCTAGCCTTCAAATACTAAGTAATATTTTAAAATGAACAGGCTTTGGGATGTATCTTCCTAAATCACTGAGGATTTTGCCCTGCAATGATGGTCCAGAGTTTAATTTTTGCTGTTGCTGTTTTTCTCCCATCCCTCCACATCACTTAGAGTGGAGAGCAAATGTCACTCCTTGGTAGGAGTCATGGATATGTTGACCTTTCCAAATAATTTTGAAATGAGAAATCTGAAGAGACTATAAACAAACTGTATTGAACTTCAGTGATGTACATAAAAGATCTGTGTCGGAGGGGCAAAGAACGTCAACCCAACATATGTAATGATTATTTTAGGTTGATTATTTTTAAGAGACTGCATACCCAGGAGCCTCAAAAATTAACTAAAAGTTACATTTTGTAAGACATTTATAAGAGAAATCTCCATTTGTATGGGTGTCTCTAAGTACCAGGAAAAGAGGATGACTCTAAATCTCTAGAAACTCTTACCAAGGGAGAAGTCATGGATTAAAATCTTCATAACATGCCCTATGACCCAGCAATTGCACTGCTGGGGATTTACCCCAAAGATACAGATGCAGTGAAACGCCGGGACACCTGCACCCCGATGTTTATAGCAGCAATGTCCACAAGAGCCAACTGTGGAAGGAGCCTCGGTGTCCATTGAAAGATGAATGGATAAAGAAGATGTGCTCTAGTATACAATGGAAGATTCCTCGGCCATCAGAAACGATGAATACCCACCAGTTGCTTCGACGTGGACAGAACTGGAGGGTATTATGTTGAGTAAAGTAAGTCAATAAGAGAAGGACAAACATTATATGGTCTCATTCATTCAGGGAATATAAAAAATAGTGAAGGGGAATAAAGGGAAAAGGGGAGATGATGAGTGAAAATATCAGTGAGGGTGACAGAACATGAGAGACTCCTAACTCTGGGAAACGAACAAGGGGTAGTGGAAGGGGAGGTGGGTGGGGGGTTGGGGTGACTGGGTGACAGGCACTGAAGCAGGCACTTGATGGGATGAGCACTGGGTGATATGCTATATGTTGGCAAATTGAACTCCAATTAAAAAAATAAATTAAATTAAATTAAATCTACATAACAACCTTACCCTTGTTTCCTGTGCTTTGCCTGAAATCTCCCATAACTGGCTCCTCACTCCCCAGCATCTTCTTTTATCTTTAGCCAGAGATGTCTTTAATGTGGTAGCGTGGGCCATTTGGGAGTTACTCCATTTTCCTGGGTATTTCCCATGTGCAGAGAGGTACAAGTGTTGTTAAACTTCTGCTTGTTTTTCTCCTGTTAACCTGTCTTTCATTACAGAGAGATCTTAACCAAGAATTTAGAAAAGTAAAAGGAAAATTATTTTTCCCTCCTTAACAGTGTGAGTGTGTGTGTGTGTGTGTGTGTGTGTGTGTGTGTGTGTGTGTATAAAGATAACTATAGCCTAAAAAGAACTAAGATTTCCTTTGGTTATATGACATTAATGTGGCATCTGTCTCCTAAAAGCCTGAGGCATTCTTTAATAACCAACCATTATTCAACATGCTACTTTGAGGAAAAGAGAAGAGAATCTTACACTTAAGAGCCATGGAACTAAGATTCTGAGCAGTTACACGTATTGTCCCAGGTGACAATAAACAAAGAAACCAACCTAGGTGAAGGCAGATCAAAACTTAACACAGTCCACTAGAGTCCAAACCTATGACCTGTGCACACTGTGCTTCAAATTGTATTAATGGGGGAAATAAGCCTAATGGGTACCAGCTTTAAAGGGAGAAGAAAAATAATAATATCCCAAGTCATAATATCCAATGAATAATAACTTTAAAAAACTTGCCCCAGAATTTATGATTCTTAGGGAAAGCAGGAAGAGCTTCTTCTAACCCATCTGTTCATAAAACAGAAAAAGCAGTAATGAATAATTCTATTTGATGGATATATATTCACCTTTTCCTTTTGTCAGATACTGTGCAAGGCATTACCAGGAATACATTAATGTCACTATAGCTGTAGGGTTTTGCAATGGAAGACTGGCATGGCCTTGACCAAGACATGACCTTTATGTTCCTCTCGGCTTCACTAAACATTAGACAGAGTTTTGTCCTGACTAAAGGCCTCTGATCACTCTTCTCTTAGAGCATTTGCTTTAGAAAGCTTGTAATTGGAAATTTTTTTTCTGCCCCTTTAAAATGTAGATAAATCTTCACCCAGCCTCTTGCCAGTTTTACAACTAAGGAATATCTTTTTCAAAGACTGGGGAGCCATCTCTTTGAAATGTAATCATCTAATAAAATAGAGCCCCTATCTGTGAGAGGATAGGAGCCTTGGATAAACACTAACTAGCAAATACAGAGGCCTTAATCACATTGACCAGTGGGGTCCCTAACATCCTCTACTACTTTCCACTGGTTCACCCCAACTAAAGGAAAGCCTCTCACCTTTTGTCTGAATGGAGTTGAGTAATTTCTTCCTTGACCGTTTTACAGATAGGCTGATAAAGAGAAATTGGACAGTAGGAAGAATTCCATAGTCGTCAAAGACTGAAAGGTTAACATTTGTGATCATGTGCATGAAGACGACTAGTTAGGAATTATGAGTCGCAGGTTACAAAATGCACCTGGATCTCTACTTGATAGTAGGGTATAGATGACAGCCCTACAGTTTCTATCCCATGCATCTCTTGGAGCCTACATGGTTTGTAAATAGAGTTGGATGTTACCCATTTACCACGGGTTATTGTGGAACGGATCTTGAAGAAGGGTCCAAAACTAACTTTCAGAGAATGTCAGTAAAGAGTAAGTAACAAGAGATTGGAGGGAGAAAGAAATGAAATGATGCATCAGGAAATAGCAAACAAACTTACTTTAAATAGACCACAAATTTCAATTTGGGGAAAATCAAGAAATAAAGGTGATTTGGTTACAGAGAGCTATTATTGCAAAAGCTTAAATACACAGTTTATCTTACAGGGTTCCTTGAAATGAAGTAATTTTTAATAATAAATTTGAAAAAAGAAATAATAAATTTGAAGACCGAAGTTTGTATTAAGACAATCCAAATATTGTTGTAAACTTGAGTTTTAGAGCAAGTGTTTTCATTTTTTCTTCTTAATATCAAAAAATAATTGGTCATCAAATGACTGAATTATTTAAAACGTTTTCATAGTATGTTTCATACATTAAAACATTTGATGTGGTTATATCATGCAATACTTTAAATATTTAAATCTATACAGTTATTCTCTATCTCTTCATAAAGATTACCATACATTTGTTAACATCTACAAAAAGCAGCATATATTTTTATTTACACCGTGACTTCTTCTGCAGGTATGATATTATTCACTCTGCTCACTAATCAGCTCCATATTAAAAAATTTAAGGACATTTTTTTCAGTCGCAAGGCATCCCTGCAATATTGGACACTATTAACTCTCTCTTTCATGATATTTTCTCCTTGCTTTGCATTTAGACACTAAACAATCACCATTTTCATTTCATTTCATTTTCTTCTTCTGTCTCTAAAAGTACTTTAAAAATTTGCGTTAATTTTCTTTCTAGGCTTTTTTTCCTTTCAAAACCTCATCACTTCAATATTCATCTCTGCAACCCTGTCAAAGCAAGTGTAAGATACATCGCTAGCATTCCTAAGGCCAAGTGTCTAGATAGACCTATGGTTGTTCAGTATAGACCCAAAGGCAGCTAATAGAAACAGAGTAGATCCTTGGGATATAGGCATATGAAAATATTGACTACTATGCCATTTTTATTCAACAAACATTTTATAAAAGGCTACAGTCAGTAGATCATGAATATATACTAATAAGATAGAGTACTCACATTCTAGTAAGAAGAAAGCAAGCAAAGCAAAAGAGTGAACTAATATTGCAGCAAACCTACCATTTGTCAAAAATTCTTCATGGTCTGAGAATTACGATCTCTTCCTGTCATATGAAACAAAATGCAAATAAATCAAGGAATCTCAAATTTGTCACATTCTCCTACATACTACACTGCAGAATCAGGATAAGAATTTGGATCATGACATCCAAATTCTTTCTTCATTTCCTTGTGCAAAAGAAATTAATCAGAACGCAACAAGTGCAGCCCTGGTGGCTCAGTGGTTTAGCACCGCCTTCAAGCTCAGGGCCTGATCCTGGAGACCCGGGATCGAGTCCCATGTTGGGCTCCCTGCATGGAGCCTGCTTCTCCCTCTACCTGTGTCTCCGCCTCTCTCTCTCTCTCTCCCTCCCATAAATAAATAAAATCTTTAAAAAAAAAAAATGCTACAACAAGAAGCCAGAAGATGATGTCAGCAAAATAATGGAATAGGAGGTCTCAGCCCTTACCCCTTACAAAAACACTGATTTGGCAGTCATTCCTGATAAAAGTGCATTTGTGGGAGCTGTGGGATCCAACTAGGAGATTGAAATATCCTGGTGGAACCCAAGAACAGTGACTTCAAGACAGCAGGCCTGTTCCCTGGTAGCCCACAAGATGAACACAGATCTGACTGCAGATGTGATAGGGAAGCAGCCTTATGACTCAGCTTTAGTCCTGCTCCATCATATCCCAGAGACAGTCTCTTCTACCCATGTACCTGGCTGGAGCTACACCATCCAACAAAATGAACAAAATGAAAAGGTAAAAATTACTGAATGGTAGAAAATATTTGCAGAGCACATATCTGGTATAGATCAACATCCAAAATACTTAAGAAAGTCCTACAACTCAATAGGAGAAGAATAACCCAATTAAAAAGGGGCAAAGGAGGGAAGCCTGGGTGGCTCAGCGGTTAAGCATCTGCCTCCAGCTCAGGTTGTAATCCTGGAGACCCGGGATCAAGTCCCATGTCAGGCTCCCAGCATGGAGCCTGCTTCTCCCTCTGCCTGTGTCTCTGCCTCTCTCTCTCTGTATCTTTCATGAATAAATAAATAAATAAAATTTAAAAAGGGGGCAAAGGACTTTATTTCTCCAAGTAAGATACCCAAAAGGCTAGTAGGTACATGAAAAGGTGCTTAGCATCACTAATCATTAGGGGAATGCAAATAAAAACCACAATAAGATATCACCTTATACTTATCAAGATAGGTATTATCAGAGAACTAAATATACGAGATGCTGGTGAGGATGTGGATAAAAGAATACTGGTTTATGTTGTTGATGGGAACTTATAATAGTCATTACAAAAAAGAATATGAAACTTCCTCAAAAATATAAAAATAGTACTACTATATATTCCAACAATCCCACTTTCTGTGTGTGTGTGTCCAAAGGAATTGAATTCTGGACCTCAAGATGGACTTTTTTTAAATAACACTGACTTTATTTTTTTTAAGTTTTTATTTATTTATTTATTCATGAGAGACACAGAGAGAAAGAGAAAGAGACACAGAGACACAGGCAGAGGGAGAAGCAGCCTCCATGCAGGGAATCCAATGTGCGACCTGATCCCGGGTCTCCAGGACCATGCCCTGGGCCAAAGGCAGACACTCAACCGCTGAGCCACCCGGGTATCCCAAACACTGACTTTAAAACAAGAGAGAGATTAATACTACCTGACCTCATGTGTAAAATCTAAGTAAAACTCATAGAAGCAGAGAGTAGAATTGCGGCTACCAGAGGCTAAGGCTCAGAATAATGAGGAGGTGATGATCAGAGAGTACAAAATTCAGTTAGATAAGGTAAGTTTTGAACATTTCCTATGCAACATAGGGTCTGTAGTTAATAATACTTAATTGCATACTTAAAATTTCTTAAGCAGACAGATCTTATGCTAGGTTCTCTTATCACAAAGAAAAAAACCCAAGGGGGAATAGAAGGACATGTTGGGAGGTTATTGATAATTTTATGGCATTGATAAAGATAATGCTTTCACAGGCATAGATAATTTCTAAACTCATTACATTGTATATGTTATATAGTGACAGCTTTTTTGTTCATCATACCTCAATGAAGTGATTTTTTAAAAAAGCACCCAAGAATCCAGTTACTAGACAGTGTCAAGAAGCAAAAAATGAAAAAAACAATACATGCAACATACAGCAGAAACACATACCATAGAAAGGAAAGAAGAAATATGTGTGTATATGAATCATGGCAAGTCATTCTCCAGCCCAACTAGATCTTGTTGTATGTTTTCTCTGTGCTTCAAAGTGAATAAATCATCTAAGGGGGTGTTTGTTTGTTTGTTTTAAATATTTATTCATCTGAGAGAGAGAGAGCAAGAAAGGGAGAGCATGACCAGGGGCAAAGGGCAGAGCCAGAGCCAGATGCAGGCTCCTCGCTGAGCAGGGACTCAATCCCAGAAACTCAGACCATGACCAGACCCAAAGGCAGATGCTTAACCAACTGAGGCACCTGGAGGTCTTTTTAAAACATAAGTGATCCAGCTACCCCATTCCCCACCCCCTTCCCCTTCCACAACTCTTTGTTTGTTTCCCAAAGTTAGGAGTCTCTCATGGTTTGTCTCCCTCTCTAATTTTTCCCACTCAGTTCCCCTCCTTTTCCTTATAATCCCTTTCACTATTTCTTACATTCCACATATGAGTGAAACCATATGTGATTATCCTTCTCTCATTGACTTATTTCACTCAGCCTAATACCCTCCAGTTCTATCCACATCAAAGTAAATGGTGGGATAAGCACTGGGTGTTATGCTATATGTTGGCAAATTGAAATTAAATTGAAAAAATAAAATAATAAAGCATTGTGGTCCGAAAAAAATTAAAAATATGTAAATAAACATCAATTGACATGCAGGTTGAAGGTAAATAGTGTTGGGTTGGGTAAAGAGAAAGCTTAGGTGTTTTACTATGACTATGATTTGAAGATGGACACAGTTTTACAGATCAGTTTGGGACAAATGTGTGTACTATATTTTCTTTTTTAAAGTATTCTAAAAGAACACTTAAAATGTTATTTTGTATCAATACTTTATGAATAAAAAATTTTCAGTAGTAAGACTGTAATCTTAGTTTTTATAATAAGTGACAAATATTGAGGGAAAAATCAGAATGGCAATACTATAAATGCTAAAGCTCTGGCTGTCATATTTCAGTTCCTCCTCATTTTGCAAAAGTAATAAGAAAAATTGTGAGAGTACTTCCTTTTCTAAGCAGTTTAGAATAATATTATTTAGCATGGATAGCACTATCATTTATTTAGTATCAATATTAATGATTTGGAATGGGAGTAAAATTACAGTAATGAAATTCATAGCTGATACTAAGTCTTCAGCTGTTAGGACTGCCAAAAAGAGATAAATATATAAAATGACTTGGATTGCTTAAAACTCTGCTTTATAAATTGCAATAGGAGTTTTAACAGGCACTTCGACTTAGGGGAACAAGCATTAGATATTTCTAGTGGGGAATGAAACTGAATTGGAGAGTATCATTTATAAACCAATAACCCAACTAAGGGAAGATTAGCTCGTTTCTCTTGAATAATATTTTGTTGGTCTTACACTGTTTGTAAAGGAAAACTGTAACTTACCCTTTTAAATATAAGTCACTCACAGGTGAAAGTATTGTTCATGAAACTTCACCACCAGAACCAGCCTGTTCCTTCAAATGTATGAATTGTTTTTAATCATTCCAAATGACTTAACGTTTAATGATTTTTCCTGTGAAGCAATGTGATCCACTCTCTGCTATCATCAATAATGGCAATGGCTACCCTCATGAGGGTGTTAAAAAAGCTACATAGATAATGCCATAGAAGCCATGTTTGCACATATATGGGATGCCCTTTGCTTAAGTTTCAACCAGGAGAAGAGAGTCTTTTTCAACAAATCCAAAATAACGTAATTATCTTGGCTAATGAACCAAAAGGTTGATCAAATGTATTAAGGCAAAATACACTGTATCTTGGGTAATATATGGTAGGTATTCAGCAGAGAACATTAAAACAAAGAAAAATTCTTTAAAACAGTAGAAGATGATTTTTTAAAGATCTTTAAAGTTTTATTTTTAAGTAAGCTCTAAAATCCATTGTGGGGCTCAAACTCACAACCCAAAGATTAAGCATCATAGGCTCTACTGACTGAGCCAGCCAGGCACCCCAAGGAAGATTTATTTTTAAAACTTCCAAATTTATGGATAAAACTATTTTCTGAGGTCAGGACTTCAGTTAGAGAAGCTAACATATTAATGATAAATATATATATCATCATCGCAAATCCACCATAACAACAGCCACCATTCATTAAGAGCCAACGATGTGCAGGGCATTCCAATATGTACTTTATTTATGCTATATCATGTGATCTTACTTTTGTACATCATGTAAAGAAACTAGGACTCAGGAGGGGTGAAGAGGCTAACGTAGAATAATCAGCAAGTGTCAGAGTCCACGCACAGTCAATGGAGGCAGCTGACCTTGCCTCCAAATTTGGGGATCTTGTATCCAGTAGGGTACCTACCTATGAAAGAGTAGGACAATTTAAACCGATGTAGAGAAAATGATACTGAGAGCAAACCAGAGTAAAGTAAATTCTGGAGTAGTTGGATATAAATTTTCACCAGTGTGTACTGAGGAATTTAAAATTTATATCAGAAATCCAATGAAATATTCATAGTACCTTGTATATAACTGGTATATATTAACTTTACTAAAATGGCTGTAAATTTTGGGTCATTTATTGCTGTTTTCATGTGTTTTCCTTCTTAACCTATGAGTAGAGGAATACTCTAAATATGTGTAGGTTCCAACAAGAGATATATGATCAGGGTCTTCACATGGCTATTAGAGACAGAATTTCTAAACCCCTAAATACTATACAAAGTAGCTCAAGTTCCAGATCTGTGACTTAGTATGGTATATGGCTTTCTGAGTGGTCTACATTATACCAAAGTAGATGAGAAGGAATTTAAGCAATGGAAACACTCTCAATATCATATAGTCATTCTTACTCTTGCTGAAGAGTTTTTATGAAGAATTATAATTATTTACAGAAAAACAGAAATTAAATTTTCCTTCTAAAAATAACATTGTAGGGATGTTTGGATGGCTCAGCGGTTGAGCTTCTACCTTTGGCTCAAGTCATGATCCAGGGGTCCTGGGATCGAGTCCCACACCAGGCTTCCTGCAAGGAGCCTGCTCCTCCCTCTACCTGTGTCTCAACCTGTGTGTGTGTGTGTGTGTGTGTTTCTCGTGATTAAAATCTTTAAAAAAACTAAAAATAAATAAAAATGAAATTGTAAACACAGGGGTATAAAGAAAGCATTCTAAGTAGAAAACACGTCATAAGTTCTCTTAAATTCTGATAAACCAGTTTTTTTAAGCAAAAATTCTCTGGCCACCAGTTATGGACAAAGCTAAGGAAGGTCAAAACAGAACAGGGTGGGAATGAATGGTAGTTTTGTTGCTAGGGAAGAGATAGTGCCTTGTAGGGAAATGGAGGAGAAAATTAGCTCCTTTGTCCTATATGAAAGAAGAGAGAGGCATAGAAGGATTAAAGAAAAAAGTTCCTATTAACTATGTTCAAAATTGAAAAGAAATGCCCCTCTAAAGTGTTACCTTCCTGCTGAAACAATGCTTCATTAAGAATGATTTATTTCTAAAGTTTCTGTTTGTTCCACAACACATTTCTGTCACAAGTGGCCCTGATAACTCCTTTGTAAAGACTGTTTTGGTTTTATAAAATAATTCAATAGGACTAATAGCCAATTTCATTTCAAAATTGTAAAAAGTTCGAAATAAAGCACGGTATTATAGGAGACTCATGAATGTGTCCTATAGAACGTATGAAGCACGCAATTTGAGAGCTTCCTATTTTTGACAAAAATTTCAATAAAAAGCTAAAATGATGTGATATGAATCCACTGTTCAATGGTAATGTAAGGTAGTAGAAAGAGGGGTAATATTGCCTGTTTCAGTGAGTCTTCCTTCTATTGCAGGTAAATAATGCAATAAATCAACCTGCTGACGTGGGCTAAGAAAAAAAAAATCAAATTATCAGAAAGCATAGTAGAAAACAGTCTGAATCTTCCAGAGCTGCCATAACAAAATACCATAGGCTAACTGGCTTAAACAAGAGATATTCATTTTCTTACAGTTCTGGAGGCTGGAAAGCCTAAGACCAAGGTCCTGCAGAATTGGTTTTCTGGCTAGGACTCTCTACCTGACTTGTAGAACACTGACTTTAGCTGTGTGTCCTCACATGGATTTTCTTGGGTACATGCACATGGAGGGAGCAAGTTCTGGTATCTCTTCCTCTTTGAAGGACCCCTTGAAGGTGGGGCTCATCATGGAAACCCCACCTTCATATCTTCATCTAAACCTAATAACCTCCCAAAAGCCTCACCTCTAAATGCCATCATATTAGATGTGAAAGCTTCAAAACATGAATTTTGGGGAGACACAAACATCCAGTCCCTGACAGAAAAGAACTTCTTAATCTACAATTGTGTATTCCTGGGATCCATTGTCAAATTATTAAATTAAAATTGTTGTGGCTAGGGTCTGGGGATTTTAATACATTCTCCTACATTTTTCTTATGCATATTGAATCATAGCTTTAGAGAAGAGGAAATAACTGTCACGTGCTATGGAAAGAGCTTTATTGTTTATGTATAAACTACCGGCTCCCCCCAACCCTCCCAAAACTAACTTAAAAAAAAAATGTCATTATACCAATGGCTGACCTATTTTCCAAAGAGTTTGAATGTCTGGTTATCATACTCTGTTCTAAAGCTAATTAATAAATCACGTAAGTACTTAATTGGGTATAGAGTATATTTTACATTTTCAGAGAAATTTAACAGTCTCTAACTTCAAAAAGACTGCAAAGATACGGGGAACCATTTATAATGTACACAGACAATGGAGTTCCTACAGAGAATAAACTGAATGAAATACAAGGTGTTCTATGTAACAGAATTTGGGGTCAGTGCTTTCCATTATTATGAGAGAGATCATATCACAATACCATGAAATCTCATTATCTTGACTGGTCAGGATGATTGTGTATGTATTACTAACTTGAATATTCTACGAAGTTTTAGTGAAAACCATTGAATTTCAGATGCTATTTAAATTGCCTAAATAATGTTTTGCTTGTCAGAATAGGAGGGCAGACCAAAATAAAACACTTTCAAAAGCATGGAAATGTTGACAGTTTAAATGAGACACACCCAAGAAGGCAAATTTGAGTCAAGAAAAAGGGATTGGGAGAGGTGAGGACAGAAAAAGGAAAAGCGTTTGATCTTCCCGACGAAAGACCTGAAGAAAGAGAATATTGCAGACATGGTGGTGTTCAATGCAATGGAAAATTGATGAAGGGCTTCGAGTAGGCAAAGATGGGTCAGTGTGACAGATGAAGAAGCCAGCTTTGACAGTAATAGCTAGACAGATGAAAAGTACTCAATCCTGGAAATGGGAAATCAAGTGAAAATGAAGTACTAGCAGCCAAGCTGAAGATAATCAAGTCTATTTTATAGCGAGAAAAAAATATAAAGAGCAAAGTAGAGGAATGGGCTAGAAAGTAGAAAGCTCTGGTAATGTTTCCTTGGAGAATTGGCAAAAAGGAAGTGATCAAAAGATATTTCTTGAATGAACTAATTAATGATTTATTGAGTGACAATATATTTAATTCAACAAACATAGATTTAGTACGCACTATGCATCAAGTGAGTTTGTTGCTAGGGAAAACAGCAAAATGTTGTCAAAACTTCCTTATTTGCCACATTAGAGAGATGGTGATACTGCCAACTGTGAATAGAAATGTACATTTAATCTTCAAGCATTGAAATGTGGTTTTACTTTGACTTAATCCTAATGTCATCAACTGCTTGGAAAATATTTATTGTTGACTGCCAAAAAGAAGGCATTTTCAAGTGCAATTTCAAACCTTTCAAGCTTGCTAGCAAATTGAATGTTAAAGTCAATAGAATTTGCATTTATGAAGATTCATATGCATAGAAGTGAGTTTTTCAGAATGTTTCTATCTATCTCAACCCGTGGAAAATGAGAAAAATGAGACATTAAACTGACTCTTGCAGCTCACCTCCTCTGTCATTTATGACACCTGATCCTGTATCTTGAAAAATTAGAGTATAATGTCAGAAACCATTTGGTCGATGGCTGAAGAAAATATTAAATGATGCTGCTATTCACATACAAATGTCAGCACCAAATAATACAGCAATGCTTTGCTTCTAGATTTGTGTATTCCCTACCCAACAGCTTTATGAACCAGGAAAAAAAAAAGAGGGATGAAAGATTTGTTGCAATGAGTTTTAGGCATTGTTTAAGGCTTGCTTGCAATAAGGATGCTTTCTCCTTCTCCCTTGAGATGTCATAAAGTATTTTCAGCTCTCAAATGAGTTATTCAAGAAAAAGTAAATCCCTTGGAAATTATTTGAATTATCTATGTAAAAAAATAGCTATTTCTCATCCATAGTATTAGGGAAAAAAATCAATCTCTTTTAACACTGCTACTTCCACTTTGCTAGTGGAAATAAGAGTTCTTATAACAGTACCCCACATAATCCTGGCATATGCCTAGGGCAACTGATAACAAAGTTTTCCAAACAATAGTGCACCACTTCTAGGATGCACTTTTTTTATGCTTTGAGGTCTCTGAAAGTTGAACTGCAAGAATTGTTGCTTTCTTGGTTATTACACAAAAGACAGTTTGCCTTGGATGTGATGAAAGGTAGTAAGCCTAATCATCATACCCAGCAGTGAATCCCCAACATACCTTAGAATTTGTGACCCAAAGAAAAATTTAAAACAGAGTATGAAAAAAGGGAAGGTATCATTGTAAGACCTGTAAAGTTATTATTTAGGACGTGTCAGCCATATGATCAGTGGCACAGTCTCTACTCAGTGAGCTTTTTGGTTGACCAGTAACCTGTTTCAAGTATCTACTTTCACCTTCACTGGGATGCAAACTTCTAATGCCCATGAGACAGGTATAACTGCTCAGGCAATTGAACAGTTTGTTTCATTTGATGTTTGGGGGAAAAAAAATAAATGCCTGACAGTTTGTAAAAGTAGCAAGTTTAATTACCATTTCTAGAGCCGCTGCAAATCACTTGTGTGACCATTCTATCTTAATTATACAACAGAGTGAAAATGGTAGCACCGCCCAAGACAGAATGGGTGCTGTAAAACCTGCCAGAGGTGGAGATGAAATACTGAAGTGCGAAGCACCTTAATGGAGAAAACACTGGCTTGGGAATCCAAAAATGATTTCTGTTTAATCTCTCCATCGTTTCCTCACACGCTGAACACTCCTTTGGTTGTAAAATGGAAACGATTATGTTTTCAGGCTCTGTGAGGTAATACGCAAATAAAACAATCACAGCGTGTACCAGTTTTTGCTTCTTGGAAGGAAAAGATTATTTCAATACAAATAAAAAGGGGGGAGACAGGATGATAAATATATCAGAATTGCTACTTATTAGGGTAAATAGAAATATGATGGGATTTCTCAAGCTCCAAGTTATATTAAATGAACATTTTTGTTAAGCAAGAAATATTTGTGATTTTTGAGGCTTAATTTCCTACCAATTTTTTTGGGGGGAGGGGATTGTGGTTTTTATTATGTTCCTACTAAAAAATCCTGACTTTGCCACCTAGTACACTTTGTGCATTGCTCACAGACCCATAAAGCAGGTGGCCACCAGATGCAGCACACCTCTAGGAAACAGAATCAGCACTTGGCAAATTTGTTTAGGCAGGTGGTCTATGAATCCAGGTGGTCTCCTAAGCAAGTTTCACTGTATTTTCAACCTCAGAAGATAAAAGCAGAAAAACCACAGGGAAAATATTCAATATAACTGTATTTCAGGGGAAGAAAAGTAGGATTCTTGCAAAAAAAAAAAACACCTTAAAAATTAAAAAAAAAAAAAACCTTAAACATATACAAGGAGAGAGAGCTTAGGCATGTGTGAGCCTCAGTGGAACAGGGATGCAGAGACTTGGGTGTGGGTGTGGGCTCTGTGACCCCAAATCCATCACAAACTCCCAGAGCATCTGTTCTCCACTGTCTCAGAACTGGAGAGAGCCCCAGTAATTACTTAGTTCAACATTCTCATTTTCAAGATGGGGAAACAGATTCAGAGAGAATGAAAGCTTTGCCAACAGTCCCATAGCCTGACAGGGACATAAACAGGCAGAAATTCAGTCCCAAATTCTTGCCACTATCCCAGCTAACCCTCCTTCTCTGAAAAAGAATTTCACAAGTAGAATTACTGTGGACCAGTAGGTGACCTCTACCATTTCCTCCAACTCTAAAATTGCCTATTTCACAGTGAAATATAGTGAAGTCTTGAGAAGTTTTGAGCGTTTTTTTGGAAGATTTTATTCATTCATTCATGAGAGGCACAGAGAAAGAGGCAGAGACACAGGCAGAGGGAGAAGCAGGCTCCATATGGGGAGCCCAATGCAGGACTCGATCCCAGGACCCTGGGATCATGACCCGAGCCCAAGGCAGATGCTCAACCACTGAGCCACCCAGGCATCCCTAAAAGTTTTAAGCATTTACAGAGCAAACAAATTTAAGCTAGCTGAACTAACAGACTAAATGAGGAAAAGCTGAAGGCGAACCCAAAATAGAAGAGAACATACCATGTGCTCTATCATCCCAAATCTCACTGTCAATCTTTAACATTTACTCTCAAGCATTTATATTCAAGATGATATTTTTCTCTATTTACTATCTCCATTTGCAAAAGAGATTGTGTTACAAACTTCCAGGAAACTGCAATAAAATCACATTAAGCTAAGTAATAAAATGCCATTATTAGAGTGACAAGAATCTTCACTACCTGAAGTTATAATGCTTGCTCCCCTACCAACGGGGATGTTGTGAGGATTAATGAGTTATTTAGAAAGCATTTTATGCATACGGAGAAAAGAGCCTCATAAATGCAAAAGAGAAGTAACAGTAGTTTATCTCCCCCATCAACGGAGGAAAGCCTGTCGAAACAGATGGACCTGGAATGTTCCCTTGAAATTGAGAAAACACTACCTGTGTTAAAGAAGCCTTAGGAGAAAAGGCTTCTTGAGGGGGGGGGAGGGGGGAAGTCCACCCCTGAAACTAGAGAGGTTTTTTTTGTTAAACTTCTCTCTGGGGTGACCACCTGTCCTGGCTAGTTTGAGGCTGAGGTGTTTTTTGGGATTCAGGACATGCAGCACGGTTCCAGAGCAACCAGGGCACTTGGTCACCCTGTGTGCAGCAGTTTTCTTTCAGATTGTTGTCCTTTTTCCTACAGCATTGACAACCTCAGGGTCTAATACTGTCACTCAGGTTTTGAATTACTTGATCAACCTGGATGAAGACATGTTTCGGGGAAATGTTCAGACAAATTGTTTAATGCGTAAAAGTGACCTTAATCCTTCTTGGCTGAGGCCAACGTAGCTCTAGAGGCATTCAGGTGAACCAGGGAAACTGCAGTGACATTTCAGGGCAAACCCCACCACCTAGTTATCTGCTAACATTTCAGCCTTCCAGGTACTTCTAGTCTGTCTAATAAGTCTTAGCACAGTTTCCCACAATAGTGCTTTTGTGCTTTGTGGCTGAACCTCTGCTCCTCAAGGTTTGACCATTGAGAGGAATTTCCAAAGGTTTGCAACTCTGGAAGGTTTATCATGGGTTGCCCAATCTCAAAGGAGCTCCAATGCTCTAAGATGAGCCTGGATAGAGCATTTTCCAAAATGCATCTTATTTGTCAAGCACCATTCTCAATACTTTTTGGAAATACCCAAGTGCTTTTTTTTTTTTTTTTCTATCATGGACCTCTCTTTGAACTCTTCTTTCCCTTCCCTTAATTTTTTTTTCTTCTTCTTCCTATAAAGCTTTAGTAAAAACTTAACAAAAATTTTCTATAAAAACTTAACAAAAATCTCTGGCATGTAAGAAGGAAAGGAAATATTTTGTCGAAAGCCTCATTTTAAAACACTGAATTTTCTTGCCATTATAAAGTGTATAGTTCTGAAAATATTAGTGACAAGCTTAGGAAGGATAAAATACTGGCTTTGCAAAAGCCAAAGTCATACAACGTAAAATTATTGTTGCAGACTGCATTACCAATTTCTTTTTCTTTCTTTCTTTCTTGTTTTCAATATACTAGAATGTCAGAAAAATTAAATGATTCCAGGCATTCTTACCCTCTGGCAGGTGCTGGAACCAGGATGAGAATAAACAATAGAAACAACATGTATCTATCCTTTACACTGTAGTCAACATTCTTCTAACTATGACACTGTAAAGAAAATACACTTTCTTTTGTCTCTTTTATGCATCTTGACTTGTCAGGTCAATTTGATAAATCACACATTGACAAAAAAAGAGGAGAAATATACAAAGAGGTGACTCCATGGTGACCTTGTTTTATACCAGGTGATCACACACAGCAGGGGGTGGGGGAGTTATTCACTCAGCTACCGCTTTTCATTTTAGCTTATTAATGATCTATATAGAGTTATATGACTGCTTCCCTGCCTCTAGCCTCTCATGGGTTAATGCCTATTTGCCTACACTGCTGTTTTTCATTCTGTGGTGAAGCCTGAATAACAAACACCATCAAAAACCATCAAATCAGGTTACATGGAAAAGATACTCCCATATATATCCTACACCTTTGGGAAGCCAAATTTGCATTAGTTTTCTCAGCTCCCTGTACATGGATACCTTTGTACTCGCCCTGATTATGTGATCATATGGAAACTGGCTTGAACATCTTCCTACAGCTCCTAAATGAAGCCAGAGATTAAAATTGTGGCTGGATACCTAAAAATAGGAGCCCTTCTTGAAAACGAATGTAGTACTCCCATATTTCAATCATGAAAGTCAAAGAAAAACATGGATATTTATTTACAAAATGTGAACAAACATTAAAATATACCTCTGTAGAGGGAGAATCTCTTAAATAATAACAATGCTTTGATTTTAGACATCAAAGGCATTATAAGTTTAGGTGTTATTGTTTGCAATTCTGTGTCCATAAACGTTTGAAACTGACCATAGATACTTTATGGTACCTACTGTTTTCAGGGGGAAAAGGATAAGGAAGATATGAGTTTGAGAAGAGTCCTAATTCATCCCAAAATAGAGTGGATAAAGGAAATGGGTGGGTGTTTATGGGAGTTTGAAAAGAGAATGGATTTCATCTGGGGAGAATGAAGAAAATCTTCCTGCAAGTAGTATCATTTGATGTGGAATTTGAAAGATAAGTAGAATTTCGACACTTGACATTGGGGCCACTTCTTCCCCCTTTTCTTTATTATAGACACTAATATGAAAATTACATTTTACTATCCAATCTGAATGGTAACCATGATGAAGTCATGAACATGTCCTCTCGAATATTTTTATCTATCCAACATGTGTTCCTTAATTAGGTGATGCTGCCGGTGAAGACTCTCTGGGGTCAGATCCTGGCTCCTCCACTTATTAGCTGTGCAGCCCCGAGCACATTCCTTATATGTTTTCTGTCTCAGTTCCCATAGCTATGAAATGAGTATGATTTCAGTTTCTACCTACCTCACAGGGTTACTATGAAGATGATGTGAAATAAAACAAATAAAAAGCTTAAGGAAAGCCCAGAACATAATAAGTAATTTGTACAAGTCAGTTATTTGAACTGTGGCAGGAATAGGAACAAGACCAAAACCTACAGAAGGGGGGGATTTATTTTTTAAAGGGTTTTATGTCTTTATTTGACAGAGAGAGCACAAGTAGAGTGGCAGGCAAAGGGAGAGGGAGAAGTAGAAGCAGGCAGCCAACGGGAGGGCTCAATCCCAGGACCCTGAGATCATGACCTGAGCTGAAGGCAGATGCTTAACTGACTGAGCCACCCAGGTGCCCCAGAAATTGGCAATTTAAATTAGGCTTAAAGAAGTGGGTGAGTTTGAATATAGGACAGGAAAACCCTAAGAGAACTGAGGATCACTGGCTTGGACACACAGTGTGAGTCATATTATAAAAGACCACAGTTGCCAGAATAGGGAGTTCATTTTCAAGAATTGGAAATGGCAAACCAGGAACGTAAACTGTTATGTGGACTCAAACGGGAAAGCCATGGGATAATTATAGGAGCCTAGTTTAAAAATCATGAAAGCCCAGTTCCAGTAAGGAGGACCAGTGGAGTTCCAGTGGAGACTTGCATCTGCATCACTCTGCAACAGACTACAATGAGGGACCAAGGAGGTGGAGGATCAGAAGAAAAATTAAAGTTTCATTAAGGAGTATAGCTGAGAACACCCTACGTATAACAAGAAAGCTGAAGAGAGAAGACAGAGTTGAAAGGGGAGCAGAGACAGAGTTCCAAAATCACAATTCCCCTCTACAATACTCCTCAGGCCTATTTACTTATGATTTAAGGAAAGAAAAGCCGATGTAATTTAATGGAGTCACCCACACAGAGTGATTGCACAAGATGTTGCCAAGCATAGAGAAAATAAAGTATATAATTAAAAATCCTGTTTTTAAAAACTGTGGAAAAAAGTGTAATGTACAGTAAATGCAGTACATTTTTAATAGTTAACCTTAATTTGCTTATAGACAGCTGTGCACAGGAGACTAACCTTAATAAGGAATTAGAAACATGAATTTCCATCATTGTCCTTATTCTGATCAATGTCAGAGCATTCCAAAAGAATCGGTATAATGAGCATGCATACATGGCTTTCAATCCCTCAGAGAGAAGAACCTATAGAAGCAAAATATTTCAGTTCATTTCAAATAGTGTACTGCAAATTTTTCTTCCCTTTGTAGCTGGGGATTTACTACTGAGGTTTTAATTCTCACAGCTAATGTGATGCTCTTTATACATTGATTTTCCTCTGTTCTTCTTTCCCTCAACCCTATGCCTTTCACAATAGGTACGTCAATCAAGCTCCACAAACAATTCTAATTTAAGAAGCAAATGTATCACCTTACCGATAGCAGGCAAGTCACAGAACTGAATAAACACCCAGTGAACAGGCTCAGGAAATAAGTGGGAACAAAGCAGGGTGGTGAATAGGAAGCAGAAAACACCCCAGTTCTTACCTAAAGAGGAGTCGGACTAGGGTCCTGGCCCCAGCATCCCTTCCGTCAGACTCTCCCACTGCCCTGCAGCCCTACACCAGCATCCCAAGTCCTTAGCAAGAGCCTCACCCTACCTGCCAGCATCAAAAAAGAGGTTGGACTCCTATTTCACTCTTTCTCTGGGCTAATTTCCATGTTAAAATGTTGGTCCTAAAAATAAATAAATAAATAAATAAATAAATAAATAAATAAATAAATAAATAAAATATAAAATAAAATAAAATAAAATAAGTAAAATAAAATAAAATATAAAATAAAATAAATAAGTAAAATAAAATATAATATAAAATAAAATAAAATATAAAAAAATAAAATAAAATAAAATAAAATAAAATAAAATAAAATAAAATAAAAATAAAATAAAATGTTGGTCCTCAAATCTTTCTTCAATATCTAAGTAAGCATCCATTTCTTTCCTAGTTAAAAAAAAAAAAAAAAAAACAGTGCAGAGATTTGTGACGGTACAGAGCAAGTGAGAGACATGCAGTGTACAGACTAGTCTCTAAACTCCTGGAAGATAAGTTTGCCTTGTCCGTCTTACCTGGCATTTGGTAGATATATTACACTCGATAATATTTGTGTGTGTGTAGATATAAATGTGTATACAGATGTAAGTATCGATATATAATTTGGTCAACTACTTAGTCTGTTCAGTCATTTCAAACAGAAAAGCTTAGCATGACATGATTAAACAGCAAAATCTTAGTTTTAGTATTTATAACGTAAGATTAATTAGTTACGGACTAAAGGAACCAAAGTAATTATTTTGCTTAAGCAAGGAGGACTCGCTGAAGTATTGCTTAGTCTGAAATTAATTCTATTCTACAGTCAAGGCAGTTTATACAAATCCCCACCATTGTTGAAAAGATGGGAATGACATTCATTCTTAGGCACATGCAGCAGGCATATTTCATGACGTGGACAGTGGAGAAGAAAGTCACCCCATTCGGTGGTAGCTGTGCAAGGATCTCCATGGTATTTATAAGAATGGTGTTAAGAGGGGTGCCTGGGTGGAGCAATTGGTTAGGCAGCTGCCCTTGGCTCAGATCATGGTCCTGGGGTCCTGGGATTGAGCCCCTGGTCAGGCTCCCTGTTAGTGGTGCGTCTGCTTCTCTCTCTGCCCCTCACCCTGCTCATGCTTGCTCTCTCTTTCTCCCTCTTGCTCTTTCTCAAATAAAATCTTAAAAAAATGAATTATTTAAAGAATGACATTAATGGGGCTAAAGAAAGTTTAACACTTTCCAGTTATGACTTATAGAGTACTTATTTACACTACTACTTAATAGTTATGGAAAATAATAATAAAGATGTGGTCTAAAACAGGAAAACACTACTGTGAATAAAATTAATCTGGTTTCTTTGGAGTACATTTTATAGCCTTTAACATGGTCAGGAAGTTATAGATATCCTAAAGTAAGATAAAATATCTTACAGTTTCCCAAACCCAACTCGGTTTCGACTCAGGTCATGATCTCAGCGTTTTGAGCGAGTCGCCACACTCAGCAAGGAGTCAGCTTGAGATTCTCTCCCTCTGGCCCTCCCCTTGCTCTCTCTCTCAAATAAATAAATAAATAATTCTAAAAAAAGAAAGAAAGAAAGAAAGAAAGAAAGAAAGAAAGAAAGAAAGAAAGAAAGAAAGAAACCCTGAAGACTCAGATGATGACTCTCCATGCCATCCATATAAAATGAGAATATACACTAATATGAAGTTCTCTAGTAAATACGAATTAAAAGGCAAAAATATGCCAGGCAAAGATCTATACACAAAAAGTATAGCTTGATCTTAGAGCATCTGTATATATAAGTATTTCCCTGCATTGTAAATAAAATGTGGATGGATCTATAATAGGGTAAGCTTAGATATTTTTTAAGTTGACTTAGCCCCTCTCACTTTTGCTACAGCTGACCACAATTGGATGTATCAACTAAAATTAAAATGACCATGAATTTCTCTATGTGAGAACACATCAGACACAGACACTAGGCCTGGAAGGACATTTAGATCAACACTTCTCTATTTAGATAAATCACATGTTATGATGGCAATTAAGATGGGGAAAAAAATCCCCCAAGTAAATCTTGAGTAATCAAAATGAAAATCCAAAGACTTTGGGCAAGAATTTTCATATTTTAACAACAAGAAGGGTTTTTTATACACAATATGTAAATATTGCTAAGTCAATCAAAAAATTGTGTAATATGAAAATGTCATTTGTCTTTCATTTTAACACAAAACAGAAATGTCTTGTTATGTGTTTGAGCTTATTTTATCTTTTACTGTGAGAATAATTCCTCAAAAACAGGAGTATGTTTGAATTCCTTTGTAGCATACAAAACATATTTTGATCAAGAAAGTTCAATTAATATATATTGAAAGTTTATAAAATTATTTCACCATTAAAAATTAGGCCACCTTACTTTATATATATATATATGTTTCTATACAGTTCTTTAGCCATGATGAGAAAAGGAAAATCAGTATAGCAATGAAGTTAAGAAAACAAATTTCAAATAGCAGCAATGTAAAAGAATTTGATAAAGAAAGTTGAATTTAAATAGTAGGGAGAATTTGACCATAATTGGATTTAGTAAATGGGAAAAATACAGCATAAAGAATTCTTTTAACAGTGTTTATTTTAAAAGTTTAACCAATGACTGAACCCAAAGGACTTTTATCTGTGGAAAAGCATGATTGCAAATACAGTCATTTATGTAACCAAAGAGGATGAAAGATATGAAAGGGAAATTAAATTTTCAATGAAGCAACTGCCAACCACTTTGCCATTTAAAATACAATGAAGTAGCAGATGTGCAAAGTATTTTTATTTCATTTTTGACCTTCAAGAGTCATACTATTTATTGATAATATTATATATGAAACTGAACAACACTAATAAGAACTGCTATAAATCAAATTTTATGAATATTTACATGATCAGTCCTATTGGTTTTGCTGACCATATTATTAACATTTTTACTTGTACTTTGATCACTTTACAAAATATTACATTTCAAACATAATTAAAAATATCAGTGACATACATGTAGTTATATAAATTATAAAATCAATAAATTTAGAAAGAAAATAACATTGAAATTCTAATTTTATTAGAATAGCTTCTTCTCTTGCCTCTCAGTATTAGAAACCTGAGCATTATTCCAAGTTGAAGGTAATTACCACTTCTTTAATAGAACATCTCTAATCATTAACTCAGTACAATATTTTACTGACAGAGCATTTTCTAAATTATCTACAAGCACATGTAGGTATCATTTTCTACGGGCCAGGAGTTTATTATTTGTAACTTATGTGATATTTATAATAGTCCTCTAGGAAAGATACTTTATTCCTAATTTATAGATGAAGAAAACTAAACACCAAGAGCTTGTCCAAAGTCACACAGCTAACAGGTGGCAATCCCAGAAACTGACCTAAGTAATCAAGTTCAAGACTAAATTCTTAAGTATCATGTTCTGTGAACTTTCAATGATCAAGGTTATAATCCATGCATGATTTTAGGGTTTTGAAATAAATTTAATCTTACTTCTAAAGATAAGTAACTTGTAGAAAAGGCACCATCACTTTTAAATTAAGAAAAGTATATATTAAATCTTAAAATGCCTATTACAGTCAACATTTTATGTCTGTCATATATATACATATATATCATTATTTATTATGATGAAATATGGTTATGAACTGGAAATCTGAACTCATATCAATAGATTTCTAATTTGGAGGGGATGGGGAGGATGAAACATGTAAACATTGGGTGATCTTAATCAAGGTGTATATTACCCTATAACTTATTTCCATATATATAAAATGGAGATTTAAAAAATATAAGCTATACAGGTAAGATCATGCCACTAAGATTAAATATATGCTTGACTTTGGTTTCATTTTCAAATCATGTATAAATCAGCTGATACCAATACCAGAGAGATTCTTCAATTTGGGCTCATTCAAATCAAATATGATTAACCTGATGACTATAAAACCAGTATTTTATTTCATCAGCTTTTATTTTCCATAAGACAATGATTGGCACCTGGATGGAATACTTTTATCTTATTATTTTTAAAATATATTTATTTGAGAGAGAGCGAGCACAAGCATATGGGGGAGAAAGGTGGAGGGGGACGGAGAGAGACAATCAGACTCTGTGCTGAGCAAGAAGCCTGACTGAGGCTCAGTGTCAAGATCCTGAGACCACCACAACCTGAGATCATGATCTGAGCCAAAATCAAGAGTTGGTAGCTCAACAGACTGACTCACCCAGGAACCCCTGGATGGAATACTTTTGAAAGACATTATCTGTAAGTAATAGACCTTTCTTCTCCATCACTTCCATGAGGCTATTGTCCCTCCCATGTTATCTTCCAGAGCATAAATACAGAAATCTAGGCTGGCCTGAGAGAGGTAGGATCAAATCATGGAGAGATAAGATCAAGCCAGAGATACCAGAACAGGGACTGACCAGATTATCGCTAAGGAGGATGAAGACCACCAGTTCTAAGTTAGAAAATAAAACGTTGGAGGAAGCCAAATTGGTAATAAAGAAACACGATAGAGCAAGTATAAAGCCAGAAAGCCTGAAGACACTTCATAGAATGGGAAGTACAAGATGAGTAGGGTAAATCTAACAATTGATCTTCATAGTCTTCACTTTGAATATATCTGCTGTTAGACCCACAGTGGATCCTCCAAACCTCCATGGTAGGAGTAGAATTCTTTCAGGTTTTTGCTGGGTCATTTTGCCTTTTTCTGAGACATGCTTAGGAACCTGGAGGTGGGAAAGTACTTGGCGGGCATTGCTGTCTGTAGGATCTACCGACCCACACTTTCATATACTGTGAAATGTTATAAATGGCTTAGCAGCTTGTCTAATCAGAACAGACTTGAACATATGATCTGTTTTTTTTTTTGTTTTGTTTTTTGTTTTTTGCCTCAGTAGATCAAACAGGTTAGAAGTTGTAGGTAAAGATTAAAGTCTTGCAAGTTATATTCAGGATGGGCCAGTAGAACACATGGTAAATGATGTACATGGGTTTGAAAGAGAAGTAAAAAGAGGCAGCGAGAGACTAGAAAGAAAGCAGAGCAGTAGCATATGCTAAGCTGTAATACAATATTTCTATGGAAATTGGTAAACCGGAATATGATGTTCTGGTGGACATAACAGAACATTAAATTCCTATTTTTATGGTAGTGTATTATAAATTGCCTGATTAGATAACAGAAATACAAGATTTATATAGTCTTATAAAGTATTTCTGGACCCATTAAAGCCCTAATATACTTTTCTCTTTGCTTGAAATGTGCTCCTTTAAGCCTCCTCCATTTGGCTCTTCTACTTCTCTCTACCTAGGCTTAAGTCAAAGTTTTCTTCATTGCACCTCCCACTATTGAAGTCAGACACTCTACTGTCCAAGCTGGATGCCTATCCAAATCTCCAGCCTAATTTCTTAATTTTATTCATTGATTCATTTATTAAAATATTCTATTAAGTGCTGCCTTTAATGGGTATGATGATTGACACTAGAGATTTATCTTCTCCTCATTCCAATGTCCATTGTTGTAACTCATTACCTCATCATTTTTCAACTCAATCTTAGTGGCAGTAACAGCTGTGTTTTGCCTCATTCTTATTATGCCCTTTTCAATCGTGTCTCTTTATTATTCCTCAAATGAGTTTTATAATACACAAAATTGATTATGCCAAGCCCCTGACATAACTCAAGCTTTTTAGCATGACATAGAAAACCCATCATGATATATTCTCTGGTTACCTTTGTGGTCCCTTTTCTTGCTACTCTTCAGTTACATCCTACCTTCATCTCCTGATCTAATTGCATCCCAGAACATGAACTGATCTTTCTCAACACTGAACTAAAGATCACTCTGTCTTCTCTCTTCCGTATATCCCTATCCATCACACTTCATAATTGCAGACACATTTCAGGTGCCCCCTCCTCTGGGAAGCCTTCTAAAACCAATCACTCCCAGAAAGACTGGTATTAGAAGTTCCTTCAAAAAGTTTTCATAAACACCCATGTATATCTTTACCCTAAAATTTTCACATAGTTTAATTACCATCAGTTTATTATCTGTCTCCACCCACACAGTAAGCTAAAAACTGTTGGTGGCAAAGTATGTATCTTAGTTATGCTTACCAAATATAGTAAGTCTTTCAAAATTGTTGATGAAAGAAAACATGGAAGAGTATCTCATTTGGTTAAATATAAAACATCTGAAAAAAGTTGACAGGTTGAAAATTATATCTGACAGAGAGTAAAAAGAGAAAATAAAGAAGATCTTGAATGTTCTCATCATAAAAAAGAAATGGTAATTATGTAAAGTGATGGAGGTGTTAGCTAACACTACAGGGGTAATATTCCAATAGATAAATATATCAAACCAACACGTTGTACATGTTAAACTCATACAATGTTATATGTCATTTATGTCTCAATTTCAAAAAAATAATAAAGAAAGAAAAGTAAGCTGATTTTCTGGGTATAACATGAATATAAAGATCAGTTCCAATTGGGGAAGAAATAATTACAGGAACCTTCAGTGAGAGACAGCTGGTTGTGTTATAATATATGACAGCAAAATGGTCAATATGGGCAAAGTCTGCATTTGAAAGTGAAAAGAGTGTTAGGGACATCTCCAAAATGAAGTCCTGATTGGAAGTCATGAGTAATTGTACCTAATAAAACATGACAAATGTGTCTAAAAAAATAGATGAGGCTACACAGAAAGCTCCATGGAAAATTTATATAGAAAAGAGGCAGCCTCAAAAGATAAGAGAATAATAAAAGTATTGTGGTATCAATATGTTTTTTTGGAAAACTCTTTAGCATAGAAGCAGATATGACTGTGTTACCTGAGCTTCAATCCATATCAATGGGCCAATTGGTAAACAGAACTTGAAATACATACTCCAAAGGTATATATCACTCCAAAGGTCACTCTGACAAGTCTTTTGACTAACTTTATGAGAATTTTTATTAAGTAGAATAATATATGTTAGAAATGGGGTTTTATTGGTAAAATTAGTTTAGTCTCAAGATTTATTGAGAAAAAAGATCGGTTTCAGAAAAAAAAATAAGACTTCTTTTCTTCACTAGATGATGTATAAAACAATCTGGCAAGCATATGTGCATACACATTAACCTTGACATTATTTAATGCACATATATATATAGACATAGATATATATAGAAACACACACACACACACACACTGGATTTAGAGTTCGTTAATTTTTTCCTAGTGGACTTTTGCTGTTTCAGGATTCAATGTGCTATGATAATTGCCCACTTTTTTTTTTTTATTTGATTTTGATGATTTTGGCAACTTTGAATACTAAGTATTTTGTAGATGCCTTTCAATGATGTTTGTATAGTGCTTTTCCATGATTAGAGTCAAGGTATGGGTAGAAGAGCACACAGATGAAATCCCATTTTCAACACATATCAAGGACATATGTTCAATATATCTATCACGAATGATACTAACCTTGATAACCTGGTCAAATTACTGTTTTCTAGACTTTTGCACTGTAAAGATAACTTTCCCCCTTTCCATACTACACTCTTTGGAAGCAAGGCCCTAAGCACACCCACCAATAAGGAGTTGGAAGTTATATTCCATCACCTTTGGAAGGTCAGTGTATCTATACAAATTATTTGGAATTACTCTGTTTAAAAAAATTGTTCCTTGGGCAGCCCTGGTGGCGCAGCGGCTTAGCGCCACCTGCAGCCTGGGGTGTGATCCTGGAGACCCGGGATCGAGTCCCACGTCAGGCTTGTTGCGTGGAGCCTGCTTCTCCCTCTGCCTGTGTCTCTGCCTCTCTGCCTGCCTCTCTCTCTCTCTCTCTGCCTCTGAATAAATTAAAAAAAAAAAAAGTTAAAAAAAATTGTTCCTTCTTCCTCATCTATCTAAGTTATTTATATCACTAGGGACTATGCATATTTATTATGCAATTTGAATTATAATATAGTACTACCTTTTGTTTTTGTTGTTACTCAAATTATTTCAGCTTTAGCCACTGCAAATTCTTCCAGTGGACTCCTCCATCTCTTTAACATACCACATAGTTTTTTCTTTTTTCTTTTATTTTCTTTAGCTCTTTCTTACTCTCTAGATGTATAAGATGCTCCAAACTTATTTTGTTTATATCCTGCCCAAGTCTAAGAAACAGCCATTTATCTAAAGAGCATTGCTTCCTTTTATTAGAGAATGATATCAGAAACTAAGATGTGATCAATGAATAGGCTCATTGCCCCTGGAGTATTACTGTTTTGGGGCCTGCTGAGTGGACAGAAAGATATATATATATACCAGCCTCTTTAAAATAGACATGTTTGTAATTTATCTATCAGTAACAATAGTAAGTTAAGCATTAGTTTATACTGGTATCTTCATTGCTAGTTCAATACGACAGGAGTCATTGTACTCTTCTTCCTTCCTTATCTGAAACCACCCTGACAGTTCGAGAAACAGAGTTACCACCATTTACCATTCATTTACTTAACCTTTGAATTTTAAATGCACCTATATCCCTACACTGATTCAGAGGATTATTATCAGAGTCTACCCTGATGAATACTGCTACTAAAACTATGTTAAATTTGTCATAGGTCTATAGGCCAGAGGTTACTCAAGCCCTAAGAAGATCAATCATCAGAGTCATAGAGGTCCTTTAATTTTGTCTACTTCCTAATTAACAGTAGAATGCATATCAGAGTTTCATCTGCATTGTAGGGATGATGATAGCTTCTTCCACCTTTCTAGTTATTGGAAATTAATCATATTTACCCCAAAGAGATTTTACTAGCTGTGCCTGTCTAAACTGCCCATGTCAGTTTTCAATAAAATGTATAATCAAGAAGAAATTTAGGGGGCTCAGTCAGTTAAGCATCTGCCTTTGGCTCAAATCATGATCCCCAGGGTCCTGAAATTAAGCCCAATTTCGGACTCCCTGCTCAGAGGGGAATTTGCTTCTCCTCCCTTTTCCCTGTCCCTGCTCATGCACATTCTCTCTCTCTCTCAAATTAATTAATAAAATCTTTAAAAGCATTTTTAAAAAGAAGAAAATTTAAAGTCAGCATAGCATAACAAGAAAGCATACTTTTATCACTAGTATCAAGGATAATTTCTGAATAAAGTTAGAGTTATGGCTGCTAATATGCAAAACAAAGAAAAAAACCTACAGGCATTAAAGAGAGCACATGATGAGATAAGCACTGGGTATTATACTATATGTTGGCAAGTTAATTTAAATACAATTTTAAAAATTAAAAAAAAAAAACTTACTCAAGGCAATGAAGGAGGATTGCACAGACCAACTATTTTCTGTCTTGATGCTGTCCAATAAGATTGGACTTGTGAATGTATTCTTTCCTTCCAGAGCACAGCCCATCCATGGCTACCTCCATAAAAATGGGTGACACTGAGATATATTTCCTCATGCTATTTCACTTCTATCTTCTCTATCAGAGAGGATGATCTTCAGACATGAATGGATATATAAGAGGAAGTTAAACATTGGGATGGTGAACAACATGAGGAGTACAACTAAGCTTTACCAATGAGATCAAGTCTCTTGGTCTAAATTAACTACCTTCAGGAGTACCAAATCTAACGTCAAAAGAAATTCCTCAAATACCAACAGCAATCGTGGTGCAGCAATGAAGATGTCCCTTAAAAATGTTCAATAAGGGATCCCTGGGTGGCGCAGTGGTTTGGCACCTGCCTTTGGCCCAGGGCACGATCCTGGAGACCCGGGATCGAATCCCATGTCGGGCTCCCGGTGCATGGAGCCTGCTTCTCCCTCTGCCTGTGTCTCTGCCTCTCTCTCTCTCTCTCTCTCTGTGACTATCATAAATAATAAATAAAAATTTTAAAAAAAATGTTCAATAAACACCAAGTGTGTTGTACTTTGTGTGTATCTAAAACAAAGGGTGAGGATGTATGAGAGTTATATAATGGAATATTTTATGTCAACATAAAGGAAAACTCTAATAATATTGGAGTTTTATAATAATACCTAATAATGTAAGGAGATACCTGAGAAGGTAGTGAAATACTTGTTTCTGGAAACATTCAAATTACTTATGAGATTATTGTGCAAAGAGTGTCCATCAGATTGGGATTAGATGGTCTCTAAATAGACTTCTAGTTGTGAGATATTGTAATAACTCTTTATGATGCCTCATGAATGTGGATAGTATAAAACTATGTTTAATTTCAGTGCCAATGATGTTCTTTTTTTTATATTTTTCATTTTAATTCTTCTCCCTACAGCAATGAACCAATAAACTTGAAAAGATTTTATATAGTTATAAAATAAAAATGGATTCACAGTAGGTATTAACTCATCTTGTTTGATGTCCAACAGCTTGCTTGCTTGCTTATTTATTTATTTATGTATGTATGTTTGTATGTATGTATGTTTTAGAGCTAGAGAGAGAGAGAGAACACAGTGTGAGAGAGTAGGGTGGTGGGGAGAGGGTAGAGGGGAAGGAAAGAAAATCCTAAGCAGGCACCAGGCCCAGTGCAGAGCCTGACACAGGGCTTGGCCTCACAACCCTGAGATCATGACCTGAGCCAGAATCAAGAGTCAGAGGCTTAATCAATTGAGCCACCCAGGTACTCCAAAGCAGCTTTTTAAGTAAGTTTTTTTTTCTTAGGTTTAAATTTAGAGCTTAAGACATGAGTCAATGCTGATAAATTTTACTTTAAATTTAATAAATTCTAATTTTGATAAATACATATTTTTAAGAGTAGAGAGAAGAGGGGTAAAAAATGGTGGCACAGGAAAATCATGAATTCTCCTCCTCCCATGGATATACCAGATCTATAGCTACATATGGATTATTTCCCTCTGAAAAAGATATAAAAAGTACATGGAATACTTCACAACAAAAGATAGAAGGACCTCATCAAGATGGGTAGGACAGACAGAGACAGGAAGTTAGCAAAAAAAAAAAAAAAAAAAAAAGCCATACCAAGTGTGGCAATATACAACAGGGCAGAACCTCACAGTCTAATACTTTTTCCGGAGGAGTGAGGAGTTGGTTCCCCACATTAGACATACCCCAACCCTTGGATCTGCACTAGAGAGATAAGCTCCCCAAAACATCTGGCTTAGAAAACCAATGGGACTAATTCTGAGAAACCTAGAGTGCTATAGAGAACTGAGGTTTTCCTTTTAAAAGATTCACAGGTAGTCTCCCATACCCTGGGATCCAGTGTAAAAGCACCAAAGTGGAAAGTATCTCTACTCTATGTGAGAGAGACTCATTTGCTGATGCGGGCACATCTGCCCATTGGGCAGAGGAAAGTTGGGGATCTCCTTAGTGATGAAAGTGCTAGCAGATGCCATTTTGTGTGCTCTCCATCTAACCTGCTACCACTGGTGGCCTTTCTGGGATGCTTCACTCTTCCACTGCTGCACTGGGTTGGTGGGAGTGAGTGGTAACAGCAATGTCTCACTGCCCTGCAGAGGCTATAGAGTGCAGGCAGTCATAGTAATGCCCCACTCCCTGGCTGGGGCAGACAAGCACAAACAGTTTAGTATTCCCCTGCCCCCAGCCTGGGGCCAATGCATGTGCACAGACAAGACATTCTTCCTCACAGCATCGCTGAAGCCTGTGGGTGTGTTCAGTCAAGGTATTTTCCCTCTACCTCTCTGGAGCCAGCGAATGTGTCCCCCCCCCGCCCACCCCTTTCCCACTACACTTTCCAGATTACTTGGTAAAGCTGGCAGACACATGCAAATCAGACAGAGGATGCCCCTTGTTCACCTGGCCTGGTGGGCAAGGGGGCTGGTGTTTCTAGCTCCAAGCCACTGTGGCAAATAGAAACACAGTTCTTGGCAGGCCAACATCCCTAGGGCCCTGCGCAGATAACAGAATGAAACACCACAGCCTTCCTGCAAAAATGCCTATTTACTAAACCTGGAGCTTCAGTCTGAGGGCCAGGCTTAAGCTTCCCACATTTTTAAAGAATATGGAGTGGCTTGCAGAAAACAGAAACAGGACAAGATTATCCTTATGCACTTCGCTACAATTCAACAAGACCTCTTAGAAAAGAGTTTATACATTTATCTGGAGCCCCAATTTTTATGACTGTTGTCCAGGAGAACCTCCAGATTACCTGGTCTGGAGGCCAGCAGAGATTATGATTGTGGCCTCACAGGACTGTATATATTTGCATACTTTAAAAAACTTTATAAGCCTGAAACTGGGTGTTAAATGGGACCCCTCCCTTTGGGACAATGGCAGGTCTTGGCACACCCTCAATAATAAGGACTTATCACCAATAAATCAGGTTGTTTAGACAATCACAAAACGAGACAAAAAAAAACTAGGACAAGTTTGAGCAAGAAGTTTTATCACCTACAGAAGGACATTCTTTCAATTTTGAAAGAGTTAGATGATTCACTTAATACAGTGAAACAAACACAGGAAGTCAAGCATAACGAGGACAAAAAGAAATGGTGTGAATAAGAGAATAAGACAAAAATCTCAGAAAAAGACCCTAAAGATATACAGATAAGTAATCTACCTGATAAAGAATTCAGAATAATGGTCGAAAAGATGCTCACCAAAGTCATGAGAAGAAGGGATGAACACAGTGAGAACTTCATCAAAAGAGAATATAAGAAAGTATTAAGTCACAGAATACACTAACTGAAAAATACCCTAGAAGTGTTCAATATCAGATCAGATGAAAGAGGACAGATCAGCAAACTGTAAGACAAGCACTGGACCTCACTCAAAGTAGCAAAAAGAAAAATAAATTTTAAAAAATGACGAAAATAAAAGATACCTAAAGGACAGCATCAAATAGACTAACATTCACCTTATAGGCATCCCAAAAAGAGAGGAGAGAGAGAAAGGTGCAGAAAACTCATATAAAGAAATAATGGCTAAAATGTTCCCTCATCTGGGAAAGGAAACAGAAATCCAGGTCCAGGATGTCCAGAGAGTTCCAAAAAGCCTCAACTAAAGCAGATCCCCACCAAGACATATTACAAGTGTCAAATTTTAAAGAAAAACAGAAAATCTTAACAGCAGTGAGAGAAAACTAACTTGTTACATACAAGGAAAACCCCATTAGACTACTAGAAGGTGTTTCAGCACAAATTTTGCAGGCCAGAAAAAAATGGCATAATACATTCATAGCACTGAAATGAACAAACTTCTGAGAGTTCTCTATCCAGGAAGGATATCATTAAGAATTGGAAGGGAGATAAAGTTTTCCAGATAAGTAAACCTAAAGAAGTTCATCACCACTAAAGCAACTTTACAAGGAAAGTTTAAAGGAACACTTTGAGCTAAAAGAATGAAAAGCACCAATTAACCAAAAAAAAAAAAAAAAAAAAAATATATATATATATATACAAGTAAAAATCTCATTGCAAAGGTAGATATTTTAATACAGGTAGTAAATAAGCTACTTAGAAAGTTAGCATGAAGATTAAGAGACAAAAGTAGTTCAATTAACTAAAACCAATAATTAAGTGATACATAAAATGAGGTGAAATGTGACATTAAAAACATAAAAGGAGTAACAATTTAGAGTTTAGATATGTGTTTAAATTTATCAACTTAAAGTAGACTGTTACAATGTAAAATGTTATATGTGAACCTCACAGTAACCACAAAACCAGAACTTTTAGGAAATATACATGAGGAAGTGAGAAATGAATCTAAATACAACACTAAAGAAAGACATCATGTCACAAAGGAAGAGAGAAGAATGTAAGAATAGAGAGGAATTACAAAATCAGCCAGAAAATAATTAACAAAGTAGCAATAAGTACTTATCTATGAATAGTTACTTTATATGCAAATATATTAAACTCTTCAATCAAAAGACACAGAGACAGTGAATGGACAAAAAAGTAAGATTCATCTATGTACTGCCTACAAGGGAATGACTTTAGATTTAAGGACACATACAGACTGAAAATGAAGGGATGGAAAAAGATATTCTATGAAAACAGGAACAAAAAGAAAGCTGATGTAGCTGTATTCATGTTACACAAAAAAGACTCCAAAACAAAGATTGTAACAAAAGACAAAAAGGGGCATTACATAATGATAAGGGGATTAATACAGCAAGAAGATTTATAAATATACATGCTCCTAACATACAAGTACCAAACTATATAAAGCAAATATTAACAGACCTAAAGTGCTAGTGACAGCACTACGATAATAGTAGGTACTTTAGAGCACTACTTTTCCATCAATGGGCAGATCATCCAAACAGAAAATCAATAAGGAAACAATTACTTTAAATGACACATTAGTCTAGATGGACTTAACAGATATATTCAGAGCATAACATCCAAAAGCAGCAGAATACATGTTCTGGTCAAGAGCATAGGGAACTCTCCAGGATAGATCACATGTTAAGCCACAAAATCATTCTCAATGAATTTAAAAGGATTGAAATAATTTTTATAGCATTTTTTTTTTACCAGAATAGTATGAAACAAGAAATCAATTTCAAGAAGACAACTGAAAAAAAAAATCAATATTTGGAGATTCAACAACATGTTACTCAACAACCACTGGGTCTTCAAAGAAATGGCAGGAGAAATTAAACAAAAAAATACATAAAGACAAATGAAAATAGAAAAAAAAAGACATTAACATCGGGATGCAGTAAAAATAGTGCTAAGAGCAAAGTTCACAGCAATGCAGGCCTACCTCAAGTAAAACAAAACTCAAACAATCTAATTTTACACCTAAAGTAACTAGAAAAAGAGCACACACAGTAGAAGGAAGGAAATAATAGAGATCACAATGTAAATAAATGAGACTAAAGAAAAAATAGAAAAGATCAATGAAACTATGAGCTCATTCTTTGAAAAGATAAACAAAATCAACAAAACTGTAGCTAGACTTTCCAAGAAGATACAGAGAGGGCTCAAATAAATATCATCAGAAATTAAAGGGTTATAACCCACATTACAGAAACACAAAGGATCTAAGACACTACTATGAACAATTATACTTCAGCATGTTGAACAACCTATAAGCAATGAATGAATTCTTAGAAACGTACAATCTTCCAAGACTGAATCAGGAAGAAATAGGAAACCTGAACTGATTACTAGTATGGAGATTGAATCAGTAGTCAAAACTTTCCAACAAGTAAAAGTCTAGGTTCAGACAGCTTCACTGGTAAATTCTATCAAACAGTCCAAGAAGATGTAATGCCTATCCTTTTCAAACTCTTCCAAAAATTGAAGAGAAGGGAATATTACTAAACTCATTTTATGAGGCCAATACTACTCTGTTACTAGAATGAGACAAGGACATTATAAGATAAGAAAATTATAGGCCAATATCTCCGATAAACCTAGATGGAAAAATACTCCACAAAGTACCTGCAAACTAAATTTTAAAATGCATTAAAAAGATCACACATCATGATCTTGTAGCATTTATTCCAGGGGATCAAGGATGGTTCAACATCTACAAATCGACTAGCATGATAAACTATATTAACAAAATAAGATGAATATCATATGATCCTGATATGATCATGGATGCCACAAAGGCACTTGACAAAATGTATCATTCATTCCTGATAAAAATTCTCAACAATGTATATAAAGAATATACCTTAACATAATAAAGGCTATATATGACAAACCCATAGCTAATAACATACTCAATGGCAGAAAGCTTGAAAGCTTTTCTTCTACAATCAGGAATAAAATAAGGATGTCTACTCCTGCTTTTATTCAACATCATATTAGGAGTCCTAGGCAGAGCAATTAGGGAAGAAAAAGAAATAAAAGGCACCTAAATTTGTAAGTAAAACTATGACATGATACTACATATAGAAAACAGTAAAGTTGCTGCAAAAAAAAAAAACAAAAAACTTTTAGAAGTAATAAATCTATTTACTGAAGTTGTAGGATACTAAATTGATATGCAGAAACCTGTTGTATTTCTATAGACCAAGAATAAAATATCAGAGAAATTAAGAAAATAATTCCATTTACAAGTGCATTGAAAGAATGGAATACTTAGGAATAAATTTTGCCAAGAAGGTAAAAGACCTGAAAACTATAAGACACTGATGGAAAAAAAAAAAAAATGAAAACAAAGACAAATTGGAAGATATTCTGTGCTCATGGACTACAAGAATTAATACTGTTAAAATGTTCATACTACCCAAAGCTATCTACAGATTCAGGGAAGTCCCTACCAATATGTCAATGGCATATTTCACAGAAACAGAAATAATACTTCTAAAATTTTCATAAAACCACAAAATCCCCGAACAGCCAAAGTAATCTTAAGAAAGAACAACATCAGAAGTATCATGCTCCTGAACTTCAAACTATATTGCAAAGCTATAATAAACAAAATTGTATGGTATAAAAAGAAACATATAATCATATATATGTTTAAACATATAAACATATAATCAATGGACTAGAAAGAGAACTCAGAAATACAGCATACAGATATGGTCCAATTAACTCATCACAAAGGAGGCAGGAATATACAATGAGAAAAAGACAGTCTCTTCAATAAATTGTACTGGAAAAACTCTTAGGGTACATGCAAAGGAAGGAAACTGGATCCCTTATACCACATGCAAAAATTCAAAATTGATTGAAAACAGGAATGTAAGACTTCAAACCATAAAACAATGAAGAAAACAAAGGCAGTAAACTTGATATAGGTCATAGCAATGGCTTTTCGAATGTGACCTCAAAGACAAGGGCAAAAGCAAAAAACAAACCAAACCAAATGAGACTACATCAAACTAAACAAATTTTCTATCAACAAAATAAAAGGCAACCTACTAAAGGCGAGACAGCATTTCAGATCATATATGTAATAAATGGTCAATTTACAAAATATATTTTTAAAAACCGACACAAAACAATAGCAGAAAAAATAAGCAATCTGATTATAAATAGACAAAGGATCTGAACAAACATTTTCCAAAGACCTACAGAGAGCTAATAGGCACTTGAAAAAATGTTCAACATCATTAATCATCATGGAAATACAAATCAAAACCACAATATTACCTCACATTCTGAAATGACTAATAACCAAAAGACAATATATAATAGAAATATATGTATAATATATTTATTTACCTTATATTGAATATTATAGTCTATATAGATTATTATAGTGGATATTCACTATATCAAATAGTGTACTTTCAAATGTACACTAAGATGAAAAAGCTATTTGCTTCCCTATGTTCAATGCAACATTATTTGGAATTGTTAAGGTATAGAAGCAATATAAGTGCCCATCAATGGATAATTAAAGAAGATATGATGTTTCTTTTTTTTTTTTTGATATGATGTTTCTATGTACAATACTACTCAGACAAAAAATGAATGAAATCTTACCATGTGTGACAACATGGATGGAACTTAAGGGTATTATGCTAAGTGAAACAAGTGAGGCAGAGAAAAACAAACTTATGATTTTACTTATATCTGGAATCAAAAAACAAAATAAACAAAACAAAATCTAAACCCATAGATACTGAGAACAGACTGTCGTGGCCAAAGGTGAGAGGGGGTTGGTCAAGGTCAAATGGGTAAAAGGTATCAAGAAGTACAAATTTCCAGTTACAAAATAATTAAGCCATGAGAATTTATAGCATGAAGAATATATTTAATGATATTATACTAAATTTGTATGGTGATAATGAGTAACTAGACTTGCTGAGGTGATCATATTACAAATGTACACAGAGGTCAAATCACTATGTTGTTCACTTGAATCTAACAACAATGTAGGTCAAGAATATTTTTAGAAATTCAGTAAATGAAAAATGGATGGTATCACTTGGCTAAAGTGCCAATAACTTTAATAATTAAAATGAAATGCAAATACTTTACCTCAAATTAGTAGTACACAAGAGGGATAAATTTTGTATGACCATTAGTCTGATATTCACAAAATAAAAAAATTATACAATTTCTAATTTAAGATTAAAAAAATAGAATGTCTAAAAACCCCTGTAGGGCAGCCCTGGTGGTCCAGGGTTTAGCATCACCTTTGGCCTGAGGTGTGATCCTGGAGACCGGGATCGATTCCCACATCAGGCTCCCTGCATGGGGCCTTCTTCTACCTCTGCCTGTGTCTCTGCCTGCCTCTCTCTCTCCCTCTCTCTCTCTCTCTGCCATGAATAAATAAATAAAATCTTTTAAAAAAGAATTAAAAAAAAAACCCTATAAACTAGGAATGAACTATTAGCACCCTTTAAAAGACTGGAATTTAAATAAGACACATACACTGAAACTCTAAGACACAGTGTTTTTCCCCCCAAATAAGAATCACCTACTAATATTTATAGGTTCAAATGCATGAGCTCCTAGTCATTTTTCCATTATATGGTAGAGGCATAAAATGCATTGTATTCATTTAGTAAATATGTATTGAATCAGGTATCCCATTGGGTAAAATAAATAAATAAATAAATAATAAATAAATAAATAAATATGTATTCTTCATACATCCATAAGGTATAAATGCTGTTAATTTCTAGTACCTAACAAAGCAAGAGAAAAACAAGAAAGAGTCCCTGCCCTTTTAGAGCCTACAGCCTAGCCAAGAAAATAGATATTAAATAATTGCTTAACTGTTCACTTCACAATTAAAAGAAACAATATGCAACTAATGACTTCATTAATTGTATCTGGGATAATGTTGTGATTATAAGAGGGAATCCTTAGCCTAAAGAACCTCTGGAAATGATAATTGAGTCAAGTTTTAAAGCATAAGAAGGAATTCATTAGGCAAAATGTGACCTGAAGATGATTTCAAGAAGATGGTAACATACGGGTAAAGACCCTGAAGTGGGAAGGATCGTGTGTCTTCAAGACACGTGCAGTGGTTCATGCTCCCGGGGTGTACCAAGAGGAGGGCAGGTGGACGAATGTGTCCTCACTCTTCAAATTACTGCTACGATTACATTTGGATAAAATATACATGATTGTGGTTTCTTTATTCTTCTTTTGTCATATTTATTATCCACGTACATTACAGATGGTGTGGCACTATCTTTTCAAATTTTACGTGAAAGGTTTTGAAGTACTTTGAAAGTGACCTACATTAAATATGTATATAGTAAATAAATATAAATAAACCTTTCTACTATATTCTTATAATTTCTCAGCACAGTTAAGTGATTTGCAAACAAATGTAAAAGCAATCTATTCTTCTCTTAAAACAATGCCAAAAGGCTAAAAATAAAAATGAGCATATACCCCCCAAATGCAGTTGGAATGAATACTATTCAAATAATAAGCATGAGATCCAGGTTGGAAGAGGGAGACAATGCACTGCATAGCATGAGACAAAATAAATTTATTTCTCTGTGTATCTTTTCAACATCTTAGGGATGATCTTCCAACTACAAAAGTATTTTTTTTCTAATGCAGGTATTATAAATGACTTTTACTTTGTTTTTTTTGTTTGTTTGTTTGTTTGAATTTATGATAGCCACAGAGAGAGAGAGAGAGAGAGAGGCAGAGGAGGCAGAGACACAGGCAGAGGGAGAAGCAGGCTCCATGCACCGGGAGCTCGACGTGGGATTCGATCCTGGGTCTCCAGGATCGCGCCCTGGGCCAAAGGCAGGTGCCAAACTGCTGCGCCACCCAGGGATCCCCGACTTTTACTTTGTTTGTTTTAGGATGAAATAACTAGCTGAGGCCAGAAAAAGACAATTTTCTTTCTATGGTAAATTCATTTTTTCCAATTTAAAAATTACTCAATTTCATACTCCTCTTTCCCCTGCGATTTACCTGTTGGGAATTAAATTGTTTATTTATAGAAAAGATTAAGTGAGGAGAACAAAACAAACACCTATAACTAAATGCCATTTTTTTTGTTTTGATTCTCAAGCAAAATATTGATCAAAGAGATCTGGAATGAATAATAACAAATAAAAGAACTAATTTCCACCTGGAAGTATCCAGAGGTCATCTAAGACAAATTTCCTCCTCTTATAAATAAGAAAACTGAGACCCAGGGAGGTTAAGTGATTTACCCAGGGTTCTCTAACGAGTTAGGGAAATTGATTGATTTCTAGTTTCCAGTTCTTCCTAATACACCCTGCCCATAATTTCACTCTGTCATGTTATTGTTTTTCCACATATTAAAGAAGTGGCTGCATATTGCTGTTCAAACTGCAATAATGTCAGAAATAAAATTCACCTAGAACTCTTGTTTATAAGGCATCAGCTTCAAAAGAATCAATTAAAGTTGCAAAGTAATGAGATTGGGGGAAAAAAAATCCAACAGGGCAATAGACCAAGATGCGAAAGTAAAGAGCCATACTCCTGCTGTCATTTAATCTTTATGTACCCCTTCAAATGGATAACCTTGGTGTTAAAAGTAAAGGAATCAATTTTGTTACATTTTATGCCCAACAGTGACAGTAAATTTGTGAAGTGCTTACCAGAAACAGAAGGCTTGGCTGACTGTCTAGCAAGAAAGTAAATACACATACTGTTATAACTTAACTGTTCTTTAGAGGGAACACATTTCATTATTCACTTATGAAATTCATCCACTAAGCAGAAGGAAACAATACAAGGCATTGGTAGAGGGTGACAATGGGAGAAGTGGGTTCCAGGAGTTCTAAATTTTCTATCCAGAATTTGTGAAGATGGGCTCATTTTTTCCCCTAAGTCAATGGATTAAGAGATGAAGGACTGATGAAAAGGAAGGGAAAACTATTCCAGTAGGACGGATTTATACAAATGTCTTTGTATTTAGCACTTGGTACCTAAGGAAACTCTTCCAGCTATGACTCCTCTTACTTCCAAGGGAAATGTTGACTAAAATAAAGATCTGACTTTGAATAGTCTGATCAGATTCATGAATTGTACCTATGACAATCACCAATCCTCTTAGGCTGTTTATAAGACAGGCTTGCTTCAAAAATGAGTGGAAGGGGAAAAAAGAAAGGCTCATTACAGGTTTCTAGTGAAGTATGTCTGTTATTTCCAGGCACATATCCCATCATGTAAGACATCTTAAGAAGAGAGATAGACTCCTAACTCTGGGAAACGAAGTAGGGGTGGTGGAAGGGGAGGTGGGCGGGGGGTGGGGGTGACTGGGTGTCAGACCCTGAGGTGGGCACTTGACGGGATGAGCACTGGGTGTTATTCTGTATGTTGGCAAATTGAACACCAATAAAAAATAAATTTATTATTAAAAAAAAGAGGAAGAAGAGAGATAGTTTATCTCTGGTCTTGAGCAGCTGTGTGGCCTGATTCCTGCACAGTATTTTGTCTTCTCTTCATGTATCCTGGTTTTATATTCTCTTCTCCCCCTGACAACCATCTCCACTCATAGCCCTTACATGTGCAGCAGCGCCCTTGACTTTACTACAGAATTTAATGTAATAGACATAATTTAAAATTCTGGTTGGTCACAGTTATTTTTAGATAAAATAGCATCTGTAATGTTTACCAGTAGTGTTTTCAACCTCTCTCGGGTTGCTACTTTAAATGGAATCAATCCCTCATGAGTCAAGACACACTAAACACTATTTCAATGCTCATGTGAACAGTTTCAATTAGAGCCAATCAAAATTCCACTGGTTTTGAAGATCGTACTGTGAATATTCTAATTGTAGAGTTAAAAACAAAAGAAATTTTATTTTACTCTTATTATTATTAGCATTACCTTTTGAGTACTCCAGCAATCTAGCTAATAGGGTACCTGACTTCCTTTCACCGGACCTTAAAAAATACTACTCAGTGAATATGTTGTGGAGCATTCACTAATTACAGCTGAGGAAACTAACACTTATTCAAGATCATACATGAAGTAGGTGAAGGAGCTCAACTAGAAATTGGGGTTTTATGATATCAAAGCTGATGCTATGAGCAATTTTTTGCTAAGTTTTTTTTTTTTTTTTTTTTTTTTTTTTTCTGAAAGCCTAGCCTCTGTTCTCCCTGAAACGCTATTAAAAAGAAAACAAATGCAATGGGTGACTCCAACTAAAAACTTTTTTAAAAAATGCCTTTTTTTCCCCCAAACCTTTAAGAGAGGTAGAATCAAAGGGAAAACAAAGCAGTTTTTCTCATGTGCTGCTGGCATGGGTATAAATTGGCAAAAAACAACGGGGAATCATTTGGCAGCTTTTACTAAAGCTGAACATATTTGTACCCTGTCACTGGCAATTCTCTGCTGAGTGTGGGTATGTACTCAGATGAAGTAAGTGCGTATTTTGACTAAAAGACACACATATGAATGTTCCATCACCTTTATTTACATTTGCCTAAAACTCAAAGCAGCCTAAGAGTCCCTAAGAACACATTGAATTAAATCGATTGTGATATATCCATATAATGGAGCACTACGTCTCAATGGACAAAGCAACAGCTGTGTGTATCAAAGGCAAGAAACCGAGCTGAAGAACCCTGACACAAAATAGGATACTGCACAGTCCTATAAGGTTCAAAAACATAAAACTAAACTCTGGTGACTGTGGCCAGGCCAGTTATTTCCTTTAAGAGGCTACTATTGACTAGAGAGGCAGAGGGTTCCTCTAGAGTGCTAGAAATACTCTGCATTGATTTGGGTGTTGAGCTGCTCTTTTATGCATTCAGGAACATCCACTGTACAATTAAGATGTGTGCATTTATTACCTAAGCTTTGACTTTTAAAAAAAAAAATGTTCTTGGATAAGATAAAAATGAATTCTTTACAAAAAAGTTTCAACAATCCTAGAAAACATGTAATTTGAAACGCGGCATTTGCTTCTAACTTTCCTGACAAGTTATGCTTATAAGTATGATTTCCTTCCAAACTATAGTGTTCATAAAATTAATTAGTCAATGGGGAGCCTGGCTGGCTCAGTTGGTTAAATGGTTAAGCATCCGATTTTGGCTCAAGTCCTGATCCCACGGTCCTGGGATAGATTCTGGTGTCAGGCTCCCTGCTAAGCAGGCAGTCAGTTTCTCCCTCTCCTTCTCCCTCAGCCCCTCCCCCTGCTCACATTGGTTTTCTCTCTCTCCCTCAAATAAATAACATCTTTTTTTAAAAAAAAGAATAATTAGTCAATAATTAGTACTGAGAAAATTGTACCCCTCTTCTTTGGAAAAGACAGGAAATACTAGAGCATTTTCTCACAGGATACTAAAAAATAAATTCAAGATGGGTTAAAAGTTAAATGTAGTCAAGAGACCCAGAAAAGTACTGGAACAAATATAGCAGATTGTTTCTCTATTACTCAGTTGAATAAGTCTATGTGTAAAACTCTATTTAAAAACATGAAGGAAAATAAAGTATTTTCTATTTTAAAATTTCTCATTAAAAATTCAAAAGCACAACTTGAAGGGCAAATAATACCCTAGAAAGGATATTTTCAGTCTTTGACAGGAAATGGTTACTTACTATCTGTAGTACATAAGGAAAGTTTTATAAGCCTATCTATTTATTTCAAAGTAAAACAGAAGAGTAACATCAAGAGAATATACATAAGGCAAATAATAAGTAAAATATGTACTGTGGGTGGCCACATGAAAATGTTCCATTTTGTAAGTCAAATGGTATAAAAACTACAATTTTTAAAATACTTTATCAATTAGATTAAAAATAGAGGAGTAAGAAGCACAGTGAAATAAACCCAATTACATGTGCTTATTACATGTAAATTGGCTCAAAGTTTCTTTTTAATTTTTTTCTCCATTTGGGTATAATTAACATGCTCAAACTTTCTTTTTACTATTTTAGTTATTTGCATATAATTAACGTGCTCAAACTTCCTTGAGTGGCCTACTGCAACAGAGCAAGAACTTTCAAATGTTTGTGCTTTCTAACTCAGTAATTCCAGGAAGAACTCACTTAAAAAATAAAACAATAATAGAAATGCCTATGAGTAGTTGTGCAGAAGAAATACACATCACTCCACAAATACTGAGGAAAAACCATGTTTTTAGCGGCAATGTAGCATTAAATGTACTGTAGGGAATAGGATACGGGCTGTGTGTAATGACAGCCAATATAAACCTTAAAATAATAATTATTAGCACGGCTTTTATTATAAACAGGAAAGACTGGTATGCTATGAAAGTAAGAGATGCGAGTTATTTGGAGGGCAACAAAAGCCTCTGAAAAAAAGGATGTCTAAATGAAGCCTGATGATTGGTAGAAGAGCACTGCCCAATGCCTGTGCTCTATTCTTAGCTACTCTGCATGTGTTCTACTAGGGAACACGTCAAGTTTTCCATCACTCAGGGTCTGGCACAAAAAGACCTGCAACTCTACACATCCCATCTCCTGATCAACATCATTCCAGTCTCAGGAACATATTTCTTGTTCTAGGGCTTTGAAGCAAGAGGTAGGCACTTCCAAAATTGCCACAATTTGTGGGTTGTACACTGGTCATTGTCAGAGATGGGCAGCAGTGAGGAGGAAGTGATTTACAGAAGTGGTTAAAAATGGGAAAAGACAAATTAATTTACTTGAAAATGTCTTACTTGAAATGTCCTATCCAATTACTTAGATGCAATCAATTCTTACCTAACAAAGTAGCATTATCTGTTCCTGCCAAGCATCTGTTTTTCTGCTTCTTTTCAGGTTTCAGAAGGCCCAGGGGTATTCAGGAAAACATACAGTATTTGTGAGTTACACTTGGCAACTAAAGAATATTTTGAAATAAAAACAGTTCATATTACTCTTTAATTTGTACACAACTACACTTACAACATTTCTCAGAATTGCAACTAAAAATCCAAAATGGCTTTACTATATTAAAACTTTTATTAATATTTTATCAAATGATCAAAAATTCAATACAAATTTTCCATATTTTTAAATTATGATTTGTTCATATATCAACTAATATATGATTAATTCATACATTAAAATTTTATCTTGCCATTTAATTTCAGTAGGTGGTCTTAAGTATATCATAAGGAAAAAATATTTTTCAAAATAGAAAAAAATAAATTATTCATGGTTGAAATTTATACTAAGTGCCATTTTTGTGAAAATACATTTGAACTTGTAAACTTTGAATATAGTTACTTTTTACTTTTTAGTCTTTTTGAAAAGAGTAGAACTCAAAATAAAAATAAACAAGAGGGGGAGGTAAGAAAAAAGAAAAAAGCTATTTTTAAAAAATTTGAAAGTTTTCAAGGAAAAAAAATCTGCTGAAATTTCAAATCCTGAAAACAAGTGAGTTTTCTATGAAATGTGATCTATACAAAATTCACAAGCAGAACATTACAATTCTGCAACTTAACCAAGATTAAGATAGCCATGCAATTTTCTATTATGTACTAAATGAAGATCTAAATATCCACCTCAAAAAAATTACTTGTATCAAAAAAGCACACATATATATTTTTTAGAATTAATTAAAAGGCCTACTATAAAGCCAACCAATAGTTTTCAACACAACTAAAGCTGTTTTGAAGGATAGAAAGGGAGAGAATACTTCCAAACTCATTTTTTGAGGCCAGCATTACCTTGATTCCAAAACCAAAGACCCCACCAAAAAGGATAATTATACACCAATATCCCTGATGAACATGGATGCAAAAATTCTCACCAAGATACTAGCCAATAGGATCCAACAGTACATTAAGAAGATTATACACCATGACCAAGTGGGGTTTATCCCCAGGGTGCAAGGGTGGTTCAACACTTGTAAAACAATCAACCTGATAGATCACATCAACAAGAGAAAAAACAAGAACTATATGATCCTCTCAATAGATGCAGAGAAAGCATTTGACAAAATACAGCATCCATTCCTGATCAAAACTCTTCAAAGTGTAGGGATAGAGGGAACATTCCTCCATATCTTAAAAGCCATTTATGAGAAGCCCACAGCAAATATCATTCTCAATGGGGAATAACTGAGGGTGTTTCCTCTAAGATCAGGAACACGAGAGGGATGTCCACTCTCACCACTGTTGTTCAACAGAGTACTAGAAGTCCTAGCCTCATCAATCAGACAACAAAAAGAAATAAAAGGCATTCAAATTGGCAAAGAAGTCAAATTCTCACTCTTGGCAGATGACATGATATTGTATATAGAAAATCCAAAAGACTTCACCCCAAGATTGCTAGAACTCATACAGCAATGCGGCAGTGTGGCAGGATAATCAACGCCCAGAAATCAGTGGCATTTCTATACACTAACCATGAAACTGAAGTAAGAGAAATTAAGGAGTCAATCCCATTGACAATTGCACCCCAAAGTATAAGATACCTAAGAATAAACCTAACCAAAGAGGTAAAGGATCTATACCTTAAAAACTACAGAACACTTCTGAAAGAAATTGAGGAAGACACAAAGAGATGGAAAAACATTCCATGCTCAAAGATTGGAAAAATTAATATTGTGAAAATGTCTATGCTACCCAGGGCAATTTACACATTCAATGTAATCCCTATCAAAATACCGTGGACTTTCTTCAGAGAGTTTGAACAAATCATGTTAAGATTTATATGGAATGAGAAAAGACCCCAAAAAGCCAGGGGAATATTGAAAAAGAAAACCAAAGCTGGGGGTATCACAATGCTTAACTTCAAGCTGTATTACAAAGCTGTGATCATCAAGACAGTGTGGTACTGGCACAAAAACAGACACATAAGTCAATGGTACAGAATAGAGAACCCAGAAATGGGCCCTTAACTCTATGGTCAACTCATCTTCGACATAGCAGGAAAGAATATCCACTGGACAAAAAGACAGTCTCTTCAATAAATTGTGTGTGGTGTAAGAGAATGGTCTAGTTTCATTCTTCTGGATACGGCTGTCCAATTTTCCCAATACTAGGATAAACTCAAAATGGTTGCAAGATACATATATGAAGGCAAGGGGGAAAAAAGCAAAAATCAACTATTGGGACTTCATCAAGATAAAAAGCTTCTGCACAGTGAGGGAAACAGTCAACAACACTAAAAGACAACCTACAGAATGGGAGAAGATATTTGCAAATGACATATCAGATAAAGGGCTAGTATCCAAGATCTATAAAGAACTTATTAAACTCAACACCCAAGAAACAAACAATCCAGTCAATAAATGGGCAGAAGACATGAACAGAAATCTCACAGAGGAAGACATAGACATGGCCAACAAGCACATGAGAAAATGCTCCACATCACTGGCCATCAGGGAAATACAAATCAAAACCACCATGAGATACCACCTCACACCAGTGAGAATGGGGAAAAGTAAGAAGACAGGAAACAACAAATGTTGGAGAGGATGTGGAGAAAGGGGAACCCTCTTACACTGTTTGTGGGAATGTGAACTGGTGCAGCCACTCTGGAAAACTGTGTGGAGGTTCCTCAAAGAGTTAAAAATAGATCTGCCCTACCTACGACACAGCAATTGCACTGCTGGGGATTTACCCCAAAGATACAGATGCAATGAAACGCGGGGACACCTGCACCCCGATGTTTATAGCAGCAATGGCCACAATAGCCAAACTGTGGAAAGAGCCTCGGTGTCCATCGAAAGATGAATGGATAAAGAAGATGTGGTTTATGTGTACAATGGAATATTCCTCAGCCATTAGAAACAACAAATACCCACCATTTGCTCTGATGTGGATGGAACTGGAGGGTATTATGCTGAGTGAAGTAAGTCAATCAGAGAAGGACAGTCATTATGTGGTTTCACTCATATGTGGAATATAAGAAATAGTGAAAGGGATTATAGGGGAAAGGAGGGGAACTGAGAGGAAAAAATTAGAGAGAAAGACAAACCATGGGAGACTCCTAACTCTGGGACAAACAAAGTAGTGGAAGGAGAGGTGGGGGGGTGGATGGGGTAACTGGGTAACTGGGTGATGGGCACAGAGGAGAGCACTTGATGGAATGAGCAATGGGTGTTATACTATATGTTGGCAAATTGAACTGCAATAAAAAATATACATATTAAAAAATAAGAACAAATATAAAAATAGAATTAAAAAATCTATTAGAAAGCTAATCAATAGTTTTCAACACAACCCAAGTGATCATCTATATTAAATATTTTGTAATATTCTTAAAGTGTTATCACTATATGTCTAACATTTACGTGAGTATAATGTTTGATATGACATCATCTCCAAATTGCATAAGACAATGACCATTTTCTTTAGATTTAGGATAAACTATTTTGAAATCTGACGTAGAATGACTGCACAAGGAGATAGATTTTTAAAATAATGAAACAAAAAAAATAAAAAAAATAAAATAATGAAACAAATGACATCAAAGTTGCTTTAAAATGAGATTAAAATAAAAAGAGAGGGAGATACAGACAGAGAAAAATACCCATATGATGTTTAAGAAAAAAGAGGGGAGGGAATAAAAATGTTCATGCTGAACAACTAATACTCATGTACTTGTTGGAAGATTAGGGGGGAAAAATCACAAAACTGAAAATTTTATCAGTTTTGGACATGATGTAAAAGAACAATTTTAAGTGAAAAACTAATAATCTCAATTGTAGACTCTGATTTGAAATAATGAGGACAAGTCTATGATAATGTTGCTAATATAGATGGGACACAAAAAGTTTAAGAACCAGAATCTTGGCTGAAAAATCCTTCAGAGTTTCTTTGCTAGTAGTGGTATATGTCATTGGGAGAAATGGTCTCAAATGCACCAAGAATGATGACATTATTTGAAACAATTATGTATTTTATATGATGCTTTATGGATTTATCCAAGATAGCATACACTGATGAAAACCATATCAAATATTTGACCAAATAACCTCTCTCAAACATATGATGGGAATTTAACATTCTGTTAAAGCTACTGGATTTCACTCAGACAAGATATAATGTATCAGAAGAGTCCAGGAAAACAAGAAAAATCCTCAGATACGGGGCAAAGATGAGTCTAGCCACAACTAAAATTCAGTTTTGAGTACATCTATAGCTATTTGATAAGAACTTTTGTCTGTTTTTAATAATGTTAGTAAGGCCTTTAACAACTAAACAAACAAATTAAGTTTGGCTGTTTCGCTTTTTTAAATAACTAAAAAAATTATATTTTTTTCTATTAAAAGAAACTGCAAGTGAAATTTGCATTAAGGTGGCAGTCCAATAAAAAAATACAGAAATAATGTTTCCCTGAAGGAAATGTTTCCATGCAAATATTACAAACTACTTAATATAGAGTAGATTTCTAGTCACTATGGACTAGAAAATTTTCTAGTCACCAGGATATAATCCTGACTAAATAGAGCAATGAACAAATTAAGAAACATCCTTTTTTTAAAGTTGTTTTTATAAACATTCCAGAATTAAGATATTTGAAAGAAGAAACCTTGTATTGATCTAAATATTGCTATAAGAGTTATGGGTGTTGGGATAACAAAAAATAATGATTTATGTAATATTAAAATATGCTCGGCTCTTTTCTGATAATTTATTAAATGGAAACCTATTATATTTGAACATGATATATAAAATTTTTTCCCAGTTTAGATATTGCTTTAAAAAATTATCTATAATTCCATTTACTGCTACCCTGGCAAAGATATTAATCTTCAAATTTTAATTCATATAATACTACTATGAATTATAAAGATTAAAGAGAAGTTGCTCAGTTTGGAATACAAATTATATGAAAAATATTCATGCCTAGTGACTTTGAAAGGAAAGAAATAAAATTTGATAAATCAGTAATTTGTGATATGTTTCATCTATCTTCAATACATCAAAGAATGCCAGACATGGGCAATATTACTTAGATGGGGTCATCTTTGATCTTGCTATTTTGCCATCAATCAGTAATATAAAAATAATACTTTGAAAAGATTTGTATTTATGAAGATATATTTGCATGTTTTAGGTAACATCTGTTAGTGTGATTTGTACCTTTTAAATAGTTAGACATAGTATATGCGACTCCCAATAATAGCAATGCTCTTCATTACATAAATGCTAGACACTGGGCAAGAGTTCAATCGGTAAGATTCAACTCAATAAGGAGGGTGGTTCGTGGAGAAGGGAAAGTTTTTTAAGAAATTAAAAACAGTATGGAGAATGGCCTGGAATTACTTCATTTAAAAGAAAAAAAAAAAAAAAACAACACTTTTTCCACTAAAATAACTGAAAGTATTTCAATATATTACAACATTAGCTATGTGATAAAATGCAGGGACAGATTTCACAGTAGGTGAATAAAGACTTTATGTTGTACCCATATAATAAAATGCTACACGGGCATTAAAAATCAAATTTTTGAAGCCTGTTAAACTTAAAAGTGTTTGCCTATGAATTTAAGTGCATAGTAAGGTATATACCAAGATTTCCATCCTGATATGGGTCATATCACAGTTTTTGCTATCTTGTTCATTCTGGTAACTCTCAACCCTCAGTCTCTTTTGTGTATATGCTATCATCTTTATACATATGAAAATAAGTAATGGTCTAAAATACAGGTGATCTGAAAATACAATTTTTTTATTCTAAGAGGTTTACACCTTAACTTCTCCCACATATCTCAGCCATAATGGGATATATAAAGCATTCTATTGAATGGATTCTAATTTTGTATCAGGAGGGATAATCTGTTTTACATTTTTATATCTCCCACAGCATGGGAGCTCATTATTTTAATGCAATTCCACCTTAAATTATGTTATTTTAAACATGAATCCAATATTTATCCACCATAAGAAATGAACTTTCCTAATAGAACAAAAGTTTTTTTTTTGGATTGATTGACTGATTTTCTATCTATTTAAAACAGAAGTTAAAACAGGCACAGACAATAGGCGAATGACAACAAAGGACAAATGGACTTCCTTTTACAGTTACTGTGGCTATGACAAATGAAAATGACAAATGAAAAACTGTATTGTGAAAGGAGCTGTGGGTTCATTTTTTGTTGTTCAATTCTATCTGTGGATGTAGGATGAATATCGTCTCCTTGCCATGCTAGAGTAGACAGGTGGGCCAGTACGTATCTTAATATACATGCTTGATGACTCACCATTTTCCTCACAGGTATATACAAAAACCAGAAACACAGGGGAGATACATATATATATAGTGCAGCCCTCTCTATATATATGCATAACTTGACAACCAGAAAAAATCCTTTTCAATCATCCCCAAATGATGATATAGGTAGAGGAACTTTGAAAAGCACAAGACATGCCCAGAGACATTGTGGACTGCTGTGTTCCCTCCATATAGAATGTTAACAGGGAACTAGATCCATAGTATTTCCCAAGTAATTAGACACAAGGGGCTCTTTGAACTGAAGTTTAGAGAGTTACATGGTTCCAGCATTCCTTTCTTTCCTATCTTCTCATTCCGTATTGCTCTCTGCAATATTTCAACAAAGAAAGCATAGACTTCTGAAATTAAGAGTCTGGTGATTAGAGGTAGCACTTAGGCACATAGTGCTGCTGCAAAAAATTTTTAATTTTATTTATTTATTTATGACAGTCACACACACACACACAGAGAGAGAGAGAGAGAGAGAGAGAGAGAGAGAGAGGCAGAGACACAGGCAGAAGGAGAAGCAGGCTCCATGCACCGGGAGCCCGACGTGGGATTCAATCCCGGATCTCCAGGCTCGCGCCCTGGGCCAAAGGCAGGCGCCAAACCACTGCGCCACCCAGGGATCCCTGCAAAAAATTTTTAAAAGACTGTTAAAATACCTATTGCCACATACCCAACTGCCCCACATATACTGACCTAAAAGAACCATTTGTTGGCCCACAATTTTATGTGATGGCCAGTTGGTTCAAGGCTGGTAGGTCCCACATGGCCTCTCATGTTTATGAACTCAACTCAGACTTTTGGCTAAGGTGTTTCTGTTCTTTTCTGTGCAACTTTTCCAGAAAAATAGAATTTTTAATATTGAGGCAGTGTTTCAAGAGAGCAAGCCCAATGTCTGAACATGTACCAAGACTCCGATTGAATCAGGCTTTTGATGGTCCTTTGGTCAAAGCAAGTCAGAATGACAAGTCCAGAGTTAATGTGCAAGGAGACTACATAGGGTGAAGGTACCATTATGGGGCCAGTAGAAGGCCCCGCAGTGGGGTTTTCAGCAGCATGGTCAAATGGCCTCAAAAAAAAATCATAAATGTTTTGAAACTAGATAAAGGTGATGACTGATCAGCTCTGTGAATGTACTAAATCCCAGTAATTGCATACTCTAAAATGGTTCCTTATCTATTATGTGAGTTTCACCTCATTACAACAGAGACAGAGAAATGTCCTAAAATGTTCCTTCACCTGAAAGAACCATACACCATATATAATATGTGTATATACATTTGGAATTATATATATTATACATATACACACACATATACACTACACACACACACCAGAGCTACTCATTTTTCATCAATAAATTGTGTGTGTGTGTATATATGGTGTCATATATATTATATACATATACATCATATACATATACATACCAGAAATACTCATGACTTTCCAGCAATAAATTATGTTGTTATTTGTCTATATATTAAGATGAACTTCCTGGGATTCCTGGGTGGCTCAGCTGGTTAAGCGTCTACTTTCGGCTGAGGTCATGATCCCAGGGTCTTGGGATTGAGTCCCATACCTGGGTCCTTACCTAGTGGGGAGCCTGCTTCTCCTCTGCCTGCCACTCCCCCTGCTTCTGCTCTTTCTCACTCTCTGACAAATAAAATATTTATAAAAAAATAAATCAATAAAATAAACTTTCTGCAGAGTTAAACTCTTGTCTTTTCGAGTCAGAGAAAGACAAATACCATATGATTTCACTCATATTAAGAATTTAAGAAGCAAAACAAGTGAAGAGGATTAAAATGAGAGAGAGACAGACAGACAGACAAAGAAACAGATTCTTAACTATAGAGAACAAACTGATGGTTACCAGAAAGGAGGTGAGTGGGATATAAATGATGAGGATTAAGGAGGGCACTTGTGATGAGCACTGGGTGTTGTATGGAAGTTTTGAATCACTATATTATACACCTGAATTTAAATATATTTGGAATTTAAATAAAATTAACTGGAATTTAAATAACAAAAACAAACAAAAAAGGAATTCTTGTCAGTGAAATCACATATTTTAACAGAAGAATAAATCACCTCTTTTAAACCTTTTTTATAGATGGTTAAGCTTTATCTCTTTCACAATTGTTTCATTGAAACTTAATTCTTCGTGAGAGATTAAATTTGACACATTTACAAAAGAAGAAACAGAATACTCGTTTTACTTCAAATAAATATTCCTACTTTACTATTTTCAAGGAAAAAACCCTCTAACATTTCCTTAGAGGTGAGTTCCAAGAAAAAAAAAAACAAAAACAAAAAAAATAATCCAATTAAAAAATGGGCAGATCTGAATAAATGTTTTTCCAAAGAAGACATACAGATCGCCAACAAGTACATGAAAAGATGCTCATCATTAATCATCAGGGAAATGCAAATCAAATCTACTATGAGTTATCACCCCACACCTGTTAGAGTGTCTATTAACAAAAAGACAAGAAATGATGAATTGTTGGTAAAAATAGAATCAGAAATCCTTGTGCTTTCTTGGTGAGAATGTTAACTGGTGCTGCTGCTATGGAATATTGGAGGGAGAACCCCAAATTAAAGAACATAAGTACTATGTGATCTAGCAATCCCACTTCTGGATTTATCCAAAGAAAACAGAAGCATCAATCCAAAGAGTTAAAGAGTTATCTGCACCCCTACGTTCATTGCAACATTATTTACAATAATCAAGATATAGAAACAACCTGAGCATCCATCGATGGATGAATGCATACAGAAGTCACGGTATGTGCACACCTAGACAGTGAGAGATTCCTCAGCCCCAAGAAAAAAATGAAAGCTTGCCATTTACAACGTGGATGGACCATGTTTAGTGTATTATGCTAAATAAATGAGATGGAGAAAGACAAATACCAAATGATTTCACTTTTAGGTGGAATCTAAAAAAAAGCCATACAAACAAATAAAACTTATGGATGTGGAGAACACAGTGGTAAGTTGCTGGGGTTGGAAGGAAGTTGGAGTCTGGCCAAAACTGGTGAGGAGGTCTGGAAGTACAGGCCTCAGTCGTGAACTCCTCCTAGGGATGTTGTAGTTCCCACTGCATGGGAACTGTACTCAGTGATACTGTAGCACATATTTGAAGGTTGCCAGGAGAGTGGACCTTGACAGTTTTTATCACAAGAAAAAAATGGTTTTTTTTTTTTACTTTTATTTGTGACGATGGTTACTAGACTTATTGTGGTGATCATTTCACAGTATACACAACCATATGATCATCACATTGTACACCTGAAATTAATATAATGTTGCATGTCAATTTTATCTCAATATAAAAAAGAAATGAAAATTAATCAGTTCTTTAGTCAATGCAAATGACTGTCATTTTTGTTTTCTGTACATGCCGAGACATTTGTACAATACAGTGAATGAATGACTTTTTAATACAAAGAGACTGTTCCATTGTTTCCTTTAATTAGAACTACTTTCAAATTTAAAGGGAGAGTGACATTTTTAATATATTTTTTTCTCCTTTCAAAGACTGTATTATTCTGCTTCCAGTTATTTAAAGTCAGGGTGAACTAGAATCTGTTCATTTATATGATTGTTCTTTAAGCCTGAAACTTTTCTCCTACCATCTCAAGCCTTTGGGAATGTCTTTCAGATTACTTAGAATTCCGGAGGAATTTTTTTTACCCTATTATCATAATTCAGGAATATTTAAATCAAATAGAATACCAAATGCAGCTAGTATCCATGATCAGTTTATTTTCTAATAATCTGTTCATCTAATAGAATATATTAAAGTCCTCTTTGAAAGACACTTTTTCATCAATACGAATAAGTTAACTAATTTTCCTATGTCTAAATTTTAGTGAAAAATGCACTTAAATACAACCACACACATGCTCTAAAAATTCATGTAAGTCCAAGTCCTAATGACAGTTCCTCATCGTTGAAAGCTGAAGCCTAACAGAATAATAGAATGTTAAAAATTAAAAGTAGCCTCAGCTGACATAGAAATGATTTTAATAAATCTTATTTCTATTTTATAGCTTAGCTGGAAGGAGTAATTTAAACAGATTTGCAAAATCAATGTTGATGTAGACCTGTATTTATTTACATAAAATATATCTGTGGCCTGCTATTGAGCAGAAACTCAGGAGCATTCATTCATTGAAAGCACATGATAGGAACTGGGTTATGGCTCAGGATCCAGTTAGGAAAACAGAAACTAATCTATGTAAAGCAGTGAGTGGTCCAAAGGTAACAAAGCTGATGAAATTTATTTATTATAAAGCTGATGGAATGGCTGAAAGAACACAAGGAAGATGCTGGTGGTGCCCAGTCATCAGGAGCTCCTACTACCAAGGCTGGATGCCATGACCCCAGGTTCACTGGGGATGCTTCTAGAGGCAGGGACTATGCAGTAGTGCTATGCTCCCACCAGTGAAACTACTGATGCTGCTGTCTGGGTCCCACAGGCACCTGTAGGTGATTCTGAGGCTGCAGCCAGAGGTGGAATGGCTTTCCCTGCCCACCAGGAGTCTTACTCTGTCCAAAGACACCTGTTGACAGAACCTATGTAAAATCCAATGGCAACAGAGTTTTAAAAATGTAATTTTCAGGCTTCCAGGTCCTTGTAATAATCAACACAGAAGCATGGGAAAAGGGGTCAGTACTAACAAATATATACAAATGGACCAAAAAAAATTGGAGAAAGTTTACTCTTCTGAGAAAAAATAAACTATCTGAGAAAAAATGTAATATTATATGTGTTACAGCTGCTGTGAAGTATTGAGAATTTGAAGGATAAGGAAGGAATTTGAAGAAAGAAAGGATAGGAAGATTTCTCTGAAAAAAAAAAAAAAAGAAAAGAAAAGAAAACCTGACTTTTCAACTTATATCTGAAGGTATCATTTGTGTTTAACTTGGAGAAAAATAAAGGGGAAAATATCCCAGGTAAGGAAATTCCCATATTATGGATATACAAGGTATCATCAGAAAGCCACTGTCAGGGCAGCCCTAGTGGCGCAGTGGTTTGGCGCCGCCTGCAGCCAGGGGTGTGATCCTGGAGACCTGGGATCGAGTCCCATGTCGGGCTCCCTGCTTGGAGCCTGCTTCTCCCTCTGCCTGTGTCTCTGCCTCTCTTTCTCTCTGTGTCTCTATGAATAAATAAATAAAATCGAAAGAAAAGAAAAGAAAAGAAAAGAAAAGAAAAGAAAAGAAAAGAAAAGAAAAGAAAAGAAAAGAAAAGAAAGCCACTGTCAATAGATTAGAGGGCCAAAGGAGAGGGGGGAATGAGTGGAAAGTTCCTAGGGCAGACAGATTATAAAATAATACTAGCATAAAAACCCATTTATGCAAAATAGCATTTCAGTATCTATATTGGTTTCTGTACATAAAGATATACTTTGAAGCTTGTTCTCCAAAACTTTCTAAATAGTTGGTACCATCTTCTTCTAAGCTATTTGTTTGTTTTGTTCTAAATTACAAATATATATACATGACAACACTACTGAAGCAGAAACAAAATCCTTGAATAGATATTTCTAGAAAATCTGCAGTCTTAAAAAGATGACCTAATCTAAATACTGCCATATATGTGAAAAATCAAAGATTTTATTTTAAAGGACTATTTAGAAAGCCATATATTTTCCAGACAAGACTAAATTCTTCAGTTCCTTTATTTCTTGGCTCAAATGCTGTTTAAACAGAGGCTTACTATCCAGAGACATAAATCATATAATTATATACTGTTGATAAATAACATATACAATGAAAAATTTAAAAATGAAACTATGGTCACAGTAGATTCCTGAATTCCTAGACACTTATATCTAGAAAGGCATTCCTGTGAAATCAAACTAGGCTTCAAAAGCATAAGAAATATCATGTCATGGTAAGCCTCTTGAAGGGAATAATAATGACTTGTGGCAGCAATGACCAAAAAGTATTCCAAAGTTTCCATAAAATAGGATGTTAACAATTTTTCCTTAAAAGGGATTTGTGATCAAAGAATAAAACTTTAAGTTTTCTTTATCCTAAGACTTTTTTCCTTAAAATATTAATAAAGTCATGAGCATTTTAAATCTAAGAAGGAGAGGGAATACTTATCATTTTCAAAATCTTTTTGACAACAGGGCCTGTTTTTAAACTACCATCCTGCTTTGCTGATATTCTATAGAACATATTGAAAATGCTATTGGAGAGAGATAATTTTAAAAATACTCCAAGAATAGTCAAGTCATCTCTATAATGTACATGTATGTGAACCCCAAGAAATCTATAAATTTCAAATTTTACATAAATAGGAAACAACTTTAATCCAATCAAATGACAGTCATTGATTCCCTTTTTTGAGTCAATCATTTACCAACTATTTCTTGAGAGCTCACTCTTACACCAAGCCCTATTCTGCATTCCAGGGACCTGATTTGTGTAACTCATCCTCAAGTAAGAGAATCAAACTTTTAAGTCAATGATAGGATTCAGGGCTAGGCTTGACATTTAGTCTAAAAATATATCATTTTGTTTCATTATAATGCTGGAACAAATCTATTATAGAAAAGTATAGGGCAGCCAGGGTGTCTAAGTAGTTTAGTGCCGCCTTTGGCCCAGGGCATGATCCTGGAGACCCGGGATCCAGTCCCACGTCGGGGTCCCTGCATGGAGCCTGCTTCTCCCTCCGCCTGTGTCTCTGCCTCTCTCTCTCTCTGTGTATCTCATGAATAAATAAACAAAATCTCTAAAAAAAAAAGAAGAAAGAAAGAAAGAAAGAAGAAAGAAAGAAAGAAAGAAAGAAAGAAAGAAAGAAAGAAAGAAAGAAAGAAAGAAAGAGAAAAAAAGAAAAGTATATCCAGTTCTGAGAAATGGAAACAAGAGTCACCCACAATTATACTACACAAACATGTCCATCTTAAATTAACTTTTATTATGTTATACATACAAACTTCGTGTATGTCTGTTTGTGTGTAAAACACTTGTGATGTTATATGTACATTTTCAGTCCTTTTTTTCAATCAGAAACAGAATAATAGAAAAGTATAAGATCCGTAAGCCAATTTCCTGGGTTCAAATTTCAGTTTTGTCATGTTCTAATGATGTAGGCTCAAGTAATTTATTTAACATCTTTCTTGATGTTATCTGATGTCAAAGTGGGATAAAACAATAGTCACTATAGGTTGTTGGCATGAGAATCAGAAAATTATGTACATGGTTGGAAGTGTTTTACACAGAGTAAGCATTCAATATATGCTAGCTACTAATTAAATACTAAAACATCTTTTTTTTTTTAACTACAGTATTAAAACTTTTTGTGATTTTTGCTTTTATTTGAGTTATAGTATAGTTAGCACACAGTGTTATATTGGTTTCAGGTATACAATATAGGGATCAAGTCTTCCATACATTTCTCAGGGCTCATCATGCTAAGTGTACTTGTAGCCCCTCCACTCTTTTCGCCCTTTGCTCCTTACCACTCAGTATTGCATTAAATTGATACTCTATTGGTGGACAATTAGACTGTTTCCTTGCTTTCATTAAGAGGAATAAATAATCTGTTTTCTTTTTAATTATTCCTAAAGATACACTATCAGAACAGGAGCTGTGGCACAAAGTGGATGAAGGGTTTTAAAGTTTTTTTTTTTTTTTTTTTTTTTTTTTTTTTAGGAGAGCAGGAGTGTTCCCATTAAGGTTGTACCAACTTGTATTTCTCCAACAATTTATAAGCCAATTCTTTTCATAGTGCTGAGTATTTTAATCTCTAAACACTTGCTAGGTAAAGAAAAGTCATACCGCCTTAGTTTGCATTTTTTACTACAAGTGATAATGAACATTTTTTTTATCACTAATTACTCAGGTTGCCTTGTTGAACAGCAATTCTTTGTCAGGCATCAGGCAAAGAGTGGTTAGTGAAGCAGACCAAATCCCTGGCATCCTGAGGGCTTATCTTTTCTTTACTGATTTCTATGAACTCCTCATACTGCATTGTAGCATATTGTGCAACTTTGACTCAGAGCTCCTGTTTAAAAATTGCTGAGTTACAGATCACATAAAATCTGTTTTTCTAAGTTTGCTAGACATTTACCAATGTATCCTTTATCTTTTGAATTTTTAAAAAATTCTTTAAATTTTTAAAGATTTAAATCCCTATGTTCAAAATTCATTACCTTAAATAAATAAAAATAAACAAAATTCATTATCTTAGGATATTTGCTTGATTCTTATCTCAATTTAAAGTATTATAGGATACCTGAGATTTAGAGAGATAGGCATAAAAAGGCTATTAAAATTATCCACACGTATGTTATCCAGGATTAGCTGAAACTGGAACTTATTTATATATTCATGTATTGGTTTGTATACATATGCATGTATATCCATCTCAATACTAAAAAATAAAGGTAATATAATGTAAAGGTTTGTGTAGATTTAAACATTAAAAGGAATACTTCTATAAATTGTCAACTATTAGAAAGGCAGTCATTCATATGAATTTACCTCCACAATTCTGAGTCTGTTGTCTCAGGTACTGAAAATTTTGTATCCTGTATTTATTTACTTTGGATAGAGCGTACACTTTCTGCTTACAGGATTTAATGCTTACCACTAATGATGTATGTTTTTGTTTGCAAAAAATATTGAGTTGTCAGAGATAGGACAAATAAACAGTTGTTTTTTGTTTGTACACATATAAAGGACTTACGTTTACTGTTTTTTTTCCCATGCCTTTAATTCTACTTCATATTTAAGAAGCTGACTTTTCCTCCATTTGAATTTAGACAGATTTTAATTAGAAAAAAATTTAAATTTTATCTTAACTATTTGTAGACATTTATGAGATTCCAGTAAAACTGGAAATTTTTTAAATGATCTGTCATAAATATATTCATCAACAAAGTAAAGTAACATCACTGAAATGATTTTTTTCTGAAGACAATGTTTTATTTTTTCTTCCTTCCTTCATGATGGTGTATTTTAAATATGACTTTTGCTGCCCTGACATTCATGTGTGAACAAATATCTCCACTAGGAAAAAAATAATGTATATCTCTTTCAGTCAAAATTCAAATAGACTTTACTTCAACAAAAGGTAGGCTTTCCACATACTAAACACCGCTTCTTATTTGGCTTACTCTTTTTTTCAAGTGAAGTTGAGAGTAACAGAAAGAAAGAGAGAGATGGGGAGGGAGAAGGAGAAGGAGAGAGAATATTAAGCAGGCTCCACATCCAGGACAGAGCGTGACTCGGAGCTCGATCTCACAAGTGATGGATCTCATGGAGCTGAGATTATGATCTGAGCTAAATTCAAGAGTCAGAGGCTTAACTGACTAAACCACTCGGGCATCCCTTGCTTCATTCATTTCAAAAGAAGAAAATGACAAAAGGATAAGAATATCAGGGAATAATAATCTGTCCAATAAGCATTTTTTAATTAGGTCAAATTTTATGAGCACTGAAATGATGTTTCATTCATATACATTTATTACAAATATACTAATATCACAAAACATTACCATTTACCCAAGAATCCATACCACATACCAGTATGTAATTTATAAGGAAGCCTTACTATCATTGTCATTGTTATTCTATTGAGCACATGATCTTTTTATACAACATGAAATGATTACACTCTGAATATTTTCAGAAATCCTTTTCTTGGGAAAATGATAGTTATTACAAAAAGAAATATAGTGAGGTTTATGACATAATCATCTTTGTTCTATGTGCTGAAAAGTTCAATCAGTACTCTTTAGAAGTTGTGTTGATTTTCTTAGAAGTATTTTAAGGAAATGTATGAAGGCTCTATGTGCCTAGGAAAATCTCAAGAAATATGAAAAATGAAATTTTATCTTCCTTTGTCTTTTTATATCTCCAGTAAAATTTCATTAAAATCTATCCAAATTTCAGAAAATATATTTTATATTGGTATTCCAGACCACACATAGTCTTCCTTTTCTCAAAACTTTTCAAAATGAAGCTGAAATCTGCTAAATGGATTCTGATACACCCTTCCTTTATAGTTATATAAATTGACAGGAAATGTTAGAGAGATTTGGCTGGAGAATAAACTAATTTTAACAGTGAAAGGGAAAGAAAAAGCATGCACTCAAGAAATACAGTGATCTTGACACAAGATCTGAATGAGACCTATTAAAAAAAAAGTTTTATCTTTAATTGGAAAAGAAAATGAGTTGTCTAATATAACCTTACCAGAGTTCCCACAAAGGCTAAAAAAAGTATATCCCTGAAAATATAGGTGAATCTTAATTCAAAGATAGATAACTCTAAGCACAAAAATAAAAACCTAGTAACATAATACAGGTGCGAAGAGTATTCTTTTTAAAATGCACTGCCACTGCCTTTATTATATTTTAAAGGTTAAAGGATTTTTTTAATTCAAAATGGCAGGCTGTGAACACACACATAATCCCCCTGCCTCTCAAAATCCCATTTGACAATGGATGATCTCCAGCTTGAGTTTTCTATCACTGCATCCAGAAGGCAAACTATTTTGACATACTTTCCATTGACCCAGAGCCCACAGTCAGCTCTTCTGCTGAAAAGAAATGCTATAGTGGAAACTAACTGGCAAATTGCTAAGAACATAGTAGCCACCCACTGTCATCACTGTAGTTCTTAAAAACATGAATAAGAATTATCAAATATTTGGGGTAAAGGTCTAACAACATAAAAGAAAAGATACTAAGATGAATTAAAATGAAACATAATGCAAATTATAGAGTTTTGAGATCCCAATCTGTATTCACAGCAAGGCAATCTCCAAAAAAGAATAATTGTGTAACTAAATGAGAGATGTTGGCTATTTTAAGATTGATTACTACAGGGGGAAAAAAATCCAATAGAATGGACACAAGTGAAAAGTAAATTAATGATCTGGAAGTTAAAGCAGTAACATCAAGTGTTGGAAAAGTGAAAGCTAATAATTACATGTTTTACCTGACTTTTTTTTCTCTGAGTAATTTATAAAATGTGTAAGAAGTGATCTTTTCTAAACAGAAACTTAGGTGCAGAAAGTTGTCGAAACTTGCCTAAACTCACCAGTTAGTTAAATTTTAAAATGAAGATTTGAAACTTGAAAATGTCACTCTCCTTACCACTTTACTATTTTGCCTTTTCAAAAAAAGGCAAATAAATGAGATAGATTCAGAAAAATCTAAAATCTAGGGGCACCTCGTTGGCTCAGTGGTTGAGCCTCTGCCTTCAACTCAGGGTGTGACCCTGGGGTCCTGGGATTGAGTCCCGAATCAGGTTTCCCACAGGGAGCCTGCTTCACCCTCTGCCGCCTATGTCTCTGCCTCTCATGAAGAAATAAAATCTTTTAAAAAGTATCTAAAATCTACATATTATAAATTCATGACAGAACAGAATGAAATAATAAAAAATAACAAGATTTGTCATTGCTTAAAAAAAATCATCGGGATCCCTGGGTGGCGCAGCGGTTTGGCGCCTGCCTTTGGCCCAGGGCGCGATCCTGGAGACCCGGGATCGAATCCCACGTCGGGCTCCCGGTGCATGGAGCCTGCTTCTCCCTCTGCCTGTGTCTCTGCCTCTCTCTCTCTCTGTGTGACTATCATAAATAAAAAAAAAAAATTATAAAAAAAAAAAATCATCAAATTTCTCACGGAATGAGCCCTCCAGAAACCAATCAGGTTTTTTTTTTTTTTTAGTACACCTATATTTGATAGAATTTCAAAATTCCAAGAAAAAAAAAAAGAGCATTTTAAACTCTAAAGAGAAGTGGAAAAAGTTTCCTGTGCTATAGGTAAAAATTGTGAGAAACACCAGAGACTTGATGGTACTCAAATAAATTTAGCAGCGTTTACTAATCCTACAGATGGCTGAGGAGCTGGAAAACTGAGAACAACTTCTGGAACTCTCATTGAGCCAGGAGACCAAAAGTACAATCTGAAGGCCAACAGGGAAGAGGGGACCATAGCAGGTGTTTGAATTATGGGAGATCCTGAAAGGCAAAACACCAAGGATGACAGTGAACCAGAAATAGTGCCGCTGCTGTTAAAAGGACTGAAGCTCTGCTATCCGGGGCTCCACCCCTAGCTGAATTAAATGTCATCAATCCCCAGCCTAACTACCTGACTCAAGCAAAAGTAAATTATCTCCAATGAACAATGTCATCCTGAGTCTCAAAATCATTCTTACGATTTTCCATCTATAATGTCCATTATGCAGTAAAAAAAAAAAAATGACTGGATATGCAAAAGGACAAAAGTCACTCAAAGGCAAAACAAAAAGGATGAAATGGATTCACAATTAAGCTGTACACAAAGCCTTTCAACTTGCTATAATATATTCAGGAACACAAATAAGATGCAGAATTTAGACCAATGACTAAAAACCATATTTTAAAAATCAAGTGGAAATGAGTGTGTACTTCAGAACCCAGTACCTATGTGTCTAAGACCAGGTCGGATACAGCTGAGGAGTCAATCACTAATCTTGAAAACACTTCAGAAAAACACAGATTAAAGTGTCCAGATCACAGGACTGGCATCCCAGAATGAGAGAAGAGAGTGCACAAGGAAATGCAATATTTAAAGGGATGAGGACAAAGAATTTTCCAAAATGGAGCAAAGAATTCAAACCATGGATCTAAGAAACACTGGGCAACTAGGCCTCACTAACAAGGAAATGTCTGAGCGTGTGTCATGTGACACGACTGAGAGCAGAGAAGTCTCACTCCAGGATTAATAGGGCAGCTCTAGTGGAGGCTCAGCTAGATGGGGAGCGGATCCTCCCCTGGGCTTGTTCATCTCAATAATCCCAGAGAGAGAGAGGCAGGATGCATTCTATGATGCTGGGAAACAGCAACCTCGATATAAAGCATTTTTAAAAAGTTCCCCAAAAACAAAAATAAAATTATCTCCTATTTCACATCCGGCCTCCCCAGGCCAATTTGGTTTGATCCAAATACATCCTTGAACTTCATGCTGGATAATGGGAATGGAGGAGGTCTGTTTCCTAGTGCATGAGAATCAGGCTGACTCACAACTCTCATGTTCCCCACCCATCACCTATCTCCTTGCTGTGAAAGTGTTAAAATGCTCCTGTTACATCTTTGCCAAAAATTTCAACTTTAGTCATGCATTCTGTTTTCCATCAATGTTTTTAGTTTAAGTTTTCCAATTTAAAATTCCTACTTCTCCTTTCTTTTTAATATTCCTTACGTAGTTTTGTCCATCCTTTTATTTTCAAATTTCCTCTGTTAAATTGTTTTGCTTCCATATAATAGATAGCCAGATGCTTTTTCCATGTTTATGAACCTTGTTATTTTCAGTGAGAATTCAATTTATACTTGGGACTCTTACTAATTATAACTAAATATTCACCGTTTCTATGATTGCTTTTGTTTGGTTGTTTGCTCTTCTGTTGAGGTAATTTTTCAAGGTCACTAGCATTTTTATTATTCATATTTTTGGAAAAGGAAACTATCCTGATCTTTTTTTTTTAAAACTCAGGTTTTTTGGACAATATTTTTGTTTTTTTAAAGGATTTTATTTATTTATTCATGATAGACACACAGAGAGAGAGGCAGAGACACAGGCAGAGGGAGAAGAAGGTTCTATGCAGGGAGCCTGATGCATGATTTGATCCCAGGTCTCCAAGATCATGCCCTGGGCCAAAGGCAGGCACTAAACCACTGAGCCACCCAGGGGTCCTGAAACTATCCTGATCTTAATTTGACCTTGTATGTTGTCGGCAGAACCACCTTGGTTTTCTAACTTAACTGGGACCTAGTTAAAAATTTCCTTCAAAGCTATAGTCACAAGGGTTTACTCTGAAGATTTAGACAGCAGTTTTCCTGTTGAGCTGAGGGGTTTGGGTTGAAGCAGTAAGGACTGTGGAGTTGGTGTGAAATTTGTGTTTTCCTATATTAAGAGAACTGAGCAGAGTGCACTCTGCCTAACAAGGGCTCATCTTGTTTTTATGTGGATGCTTTTGGGTTCTGCTTTGTTTCCCAATCAAGAATTAGGTGTTGAAGCTTCATTTCTAATTGAAATAATCAATCCAAGGGACTTAATTGGTAACTTTTTCTCTCTTGCCTACAGCCAGAGGAGGGACAATCAATAGGCTAAACTTAGAGGCTTGGACCAGTATTGTTACAAATCAAAAGAAAAAGAGGAGAGTATCATTTGAGATCCCCTATTACTACCACCATGTTTTGTTTTGTTTTAATTTCTATCCCTGTTCATTTTTATTTTTACATTTGTTCAATATGACCATTATCTAAATCCTCTCATGGGTTCCTACTAGACAGATAAAAGGCAAATTCTCCTAGTTTTTTTTTTTCCCCCCAACTATCTGGTGGTTAATGATTTACCAATAATGGTGATAAAAGGCTTTTAATCTAGAATGATAGTCTGTATCTTTTCTCCCCTCACAATTACCTGCAAACTCTCTCATTAATTTCTTCTTCTGTTCCTCTAATTACAACCTGTCTCTTTTGATGGCTATGAACTTACTTGATCTTTCATCTCTTCTGAGGTAGCTTATTCTTCTACGGTTCATATTGTCTTTTTAGGCATGTATCTCTTTTTCCTTCCTGTGGCCAAGTGCTTTCCTCTATAAATCTGTCTAGATAGATAAATAGATGATAGTTTAGGTAGGTAGATAGATAGATAGATAGATTTGGGTTTCTTCTCTTGTAGGCTAGGTATAGACTGCAGACAACTTTAAAACTGTGATCAGAATCCCATGTGGATAAATCCAAGCACAGGTATAAAGAGAAATGAAGAGCTGACTTAGCTGCATGAAATGTCATTAAGGTGGTGATGGTGATGGTAAATAGCAGATGAAGTGGTGGTTCCACTGAGAGGAGAGCTGAGATAAAAGTAAGACAGTATCAACAGTGGTGGTGTTTGGGTGAGAGCTATAATGATAGCTATGTTAATAAGTGGCCATAGTTGCAATGATGAGGGCAGTTTTAGTGCTATTTTGAGAGAGAGTGATGGTGATGATGGGAGAAGTGATGTTGTAGGGTAAGACCGATGGATCTAATCTCTTCAAAAATCTTCCCTTACCTCTCCCTCCATCTACATCTATCCTACCTGAACACCTTTCCCTGGTTATGACATCATTGGTTATGACTGGGAGTATGGACACTCACCAACCTCTTTCTGCAAGGAATAAACGTTTACTATCTAACCTCATTATTACAGCTAAAGAAAGATGCTCCTCTAGATTTTAAATGGAAACTGGGGGCAGCCCTGGTGGCTCAGCGGTTTAGTGCTGCCTTCAGCCCAGGGTGTGATCCTGGAGACCCGGGATCAAGTCCCATGTCAGGCTCCCTGCATGGAGCCTGCTTCTCCCTCTGCCTGTGTCTCTGCATCTCTGTCTCTCTCTGTGTCTCTCATGAATAAATAAATAAAATCTTTAAAAAAAAAAAAAAAGAAAAGAAACTGGATGGATAAGCCTATAAAAAGAATTACATATATACATTTATAAAGAAATAAATCCATTTTCTCAGCTGTAGGATAGGGATTCTAATAATACCTCCTCACCTGATTGTGAGAGGTAGGTGAGAAAATACCATCTGTCAAGCACAGTAACAGTGCTTCAGAATGGCTTTTGAGAATATTTTTCCCTCCTTTTCTCTTTCTTCTTAAAATTTGTAGGCCGACCTGGTATGCAAACTGTTATTTCAGTTTGAAAGCTTGCTTTTCTAGGAAAAATGGTTCCAGGTTTCATGAAACTGGCGCACAAATTAATTTTCAAAACACATGATTATAGAGAGGGAATTGGCAGGATCTGGTTTAAACAACTGGGTAGGAGGTTTGTCCCAAATGTCAGGAATAAGGTTCCAAGGCATCTTCCCTCAAAACCCTTAATTTATGGCTTATATTATAAAAGCTTAAGAAGAAGAAAAGTCTGTTGTATTTTGTTTTGGCTGTGATGAGGAGCACAACACTTACTACAACAGACAACACGGACGTAGATAAGAATGCTCAGGTTAGGAGCCACAGCATCACAAATGACACAGAACATTCTCCTCTAATAAGTGGTTAGGATTATACATTTTGCAGAGAGTACTAAAGAACAAACATTTTCAGAAACAAGCCACAATAAAAAATGTACTAAATGTGAACTTCTATTTTTATTTTTTTTAAGATTTTATTTATTTATTCATGAAAGACAGAGACAGAGAGGCAGAGACACAGGCAGAGAGAGAAGCAGGCTCCATGCAGGAAGCCTGATGCAGAACTCGATCCCAGGACCCCAGGACCCCAGGACCACAACCTGAGCCAAAGGCAGACGTTCAACCACTGAGCCACCCAGCTGTCCCTAAATGCAAACTTTTAACAGTTGCAAATCCACAAGCTAAGATATCTCTTCTTGTAGAAAAAGACAAGTTTGGCTTCCACTTCCCATCACTTCTCTACCTTGAGACTAGAGCTATCTTTTCAAAAGAAATATCTGACCATTCGATCTCCCTGATTTTGAATTTTGTTGATGGATACCCAGTATCCTCAGAACAAAGACAATGATTTTTCCATGATCACAAGGTCCAAAATGATTTTGTTCCAACCCATCATCTCCACTCTCACTTCACACCATGCTCCTCCTTGCTCACCCCTCTTCAACCACCACAGATTTTTTCATTTCCCCTCAGACAGTTTGTCCCCACAGCCTGGAATATTCAACTCCCTCAAAGATCCTCTTTCATACTGCAGGAGAGTGGATCATTAATTCAAGGAAGCCTCCTCCTAACTTCCTTACCTAGGCCAAATCACCCTTTGTGTGGTCCTCATGACTCAGTCCCACGTTATTCACAGCAGCAACTCACATTTCTTTAAAAGATGATTGGAGTAATAGCTTATGCTTCCAAATTAAATCTTGAACTCTGTGAGGGCAGGGACCATGGCTGTTTTTTCCTTTCACTTACACTCTTAATACCATCCACAGGGCTACGTCCTACGAGATAGGCAGTATGTGTCTTCTATTCCAAATGACCCTTCCCTAGAAATCAAGTAAGCTGAAACCACAAGTTACATAAGAAATCATTAAAACTCAGGAAAGAAGAATTAAAATTTTAGCCACAAGGGCTAAAGTTGCTCAGCATTTTCTTTTTGAGGAAGAAATAAAGTACATATATATTTATAATAAAACATTTAGAGTTGGTAACTGAATATATTTATAATTATATTAATAAAGGTATACATGCCTGTATTTTTAAATTTAAATTCTTTTTCTGGGATAAAAGGACTATTATTCTAAAAAAAAAAAAAAAAAAACGTGGGTTGCCATATCCAATCCATCCAGATACTTCCATAAAAATGCTTGCAATTGATAGACCCAGTATTCTTAACAGAATATTGCTGTCAAGTTTCTGTTTTCAAAAAAAAAAATTAACATGAGATAATCAATAGTCCTTGCAGAATGGTGCTTTCTCAGACAGGAATTCTTTACCAATAGGCATAGTAACTATGTTTGATTGAAAGTATGGCTTTTTTACAAATAATACAATGGCACAATTAATGTTCCATGGCTATACTCACAGTGTTTTTTTGAGAAACTATGAATCCCAATCTCACTAACTTCTTGTCCTACTCATCTTACTCAATGCTATGGCCAAAGTTCTAACTGTCAAGACATAGAACACACAGAGGTGACTTCAAGGACCATTTCTAAGGAGAGCAGAGATCTTTGAACATATCAGCTCCAGGAAGAATATATATGAATGACAGACTCTATATAATTCCCCTTCCAATAGGTATATATCATTCAATCATGCTAGAAGTTAGAGGTTAAGCACATAAAGCCGTTAAAAGTGGCTGAAATCATCAGTCTGGTGAATTGATGTTTCTAATAGCCACTATTCATGTGAATCCACCCATGCATTCATATTTTATTCATTCCTCTGTACTATGCTCAAATCACTAAGAACTTATTTTCTGCCCTATATCTGAGAAACCTGCTCTAATGTTCAGCAATGGAAATGGATTATGTTATAAGGAAAGTTCAGAGCTCATCAAACTGTTAGGATCAAATCCGCGGCCTGGTCCGCTATGAAGGATTTTTGCCTGAAGAGACCAAAGGGAATGGGAATCTTAACTGCTAGTTCCTGAATATATTACGCACTCTAAAAGTGATGAAGCCCTAGAGTTTTAGAAGCTGATGGAAATGGATCCTTGTCAGTTCTATCCCCAACCAAAGGCAAATGCACGACTCCCAATGAAAATCCCTATAGGTGGGCTTCAATGCTTTAAGGCATCTGGGGGGCGTTGGCCTCCTTCATCCTATTCGTAACCAATTTTCTGTTACTCTCTTCATGTCCCACTCTCTTATATTCAGATATATTGCAGTGTCCACAATACACAGAAAGATATTTCCATGCCATCATTCACTGGGTGTTTTCAATGTGAATTTAACCTCTAACACGGCCTTCCGGATTATCCCACAGTCCTAGTCTCAAAACTCACCTGTCAGTGTCACAGCCCACATGCTTTCCCTGCCTTGCTGAGGCCAGAGTCTTGAGCTTCACTTCTTTGGAAGGGATATTTGCCAAAACATAATGGACAGGTTTCCAATTCTCTTGGCCCAATGGATGTGAGTGGAGAGAAAAAGCAGTAGGCCTTATAGGAACTTCCTTACTTCAGCCAAAGGCTGCCACATTTAAGACTTAGCTCTGTAGCTGTTTTATTGCAGTTTTCTATGTCAGCACTCCAGCTGACAGGAAGCAAGTCATGTCTAGACCCCTCAAGCTTGAGTGTCTAGTCCAGGTTATACATAGCTGCTTCCTCCCTCCAACTTATTCGTGATACCCACGGAGTCAGCATATAAAAAGGTGTTTACCTTATTATTTACCAAGACAGGAAAACATCTAAATGTAAAAACAAACTGCACTAGTACAAGTAAAAAGGGAGAATGATTAGGTCACAGTTGTTTTTTTTTTTTTTCTTTTTTTAATTTGTTCTCAAAAGATATGCTCTCCAAAATCAATTTCTACCCACTCTGATTCTTATGTCAGTGTTCTGACAAAAGCTTTGAAGAAGCCTTAAGAGGTAGGAATCAATATTGAGATTATCCTAACTGGCCTATAAACAATTCCTGCCTTTGCAGCCAAAAGCGCAGGATAAAAGCCACAGAAAGAGGCCATACTTAACTGATTTTTATACAAGAAGCAACAGAGTGTCCATGATAGAGTTGAGAGACATGAAATCTGCTTGTCCTGCTCTAGATCACTGATTTCTAAATCCTCACTTATACTATACTGAAGGCAAAGCTGGCAGGGGTTTTAGATGGTAAGCGGAAACTCTAAAGTTTATATATTGGACATTTCTTTATTCAACATTTATATAAAACTCATGATAGCTAATTTTACCTATTTGGGTTAAAAAAGAAAAGGTCTTCCCATCATGGGCCACCAGCTTTGATACCCTTCTCATAAACATGTGAGGCAAGATGTCATAACGGCTCTATAAAGTTGGTACTAGCAACGGAGACAGCAAATCCCAAAATGACTTGGAAGAACCTTCAGAAAAGTTTGATGTGGGCCTCTTTGTCACAGATAATTCCTCATCCTTTTCCAAGCCCAGGCCCCCCTCCATATCAGTAGCCATCTCATTTGGGTATCTAGGCCTCCCTTAATTTTACAAGGGTGAAAACATTTAAAAACTAGAGTGACTAAGGGAGGATTTGTTTAAGAACAGACTAATTCACAGAATCACAGAAGAGGAGGAACACCAGGCCACAGGAAACAGGAACCAGAGCCAACACAGTGGCAGAAATTCATAGCCTTGAATTGAGACTGTGGCCTGAGGACGGCCAGCTGGGACTGCAGGTCAGCCATCATCCTTGGAGAAGGGTGTGAGAACAGTGGTTTATAGACTGAAAAATTACACCCAAATACCAAGGAAAGATCTCCCCAGGAAGAGATGTTGGTAAGCCAAGCAGAAACAATGTCGACATAGTGCTCCAGAATACAAGTAGCCTTTAAAAAGAGAAAACTGAACCAACATTTACCCCACTTGTGTTCAAGCTGGTGGCTGTAACTTCATTCTGTAAAAGCAAACTGCCCCCTCAAAAGCCAGTTCTCTCCCCAAGTAACTCAAAGTAAATGCAAATTTACTTCGCCATCCTACTATGGGTAGCACTGTCCTTAAAAAAGGAGAGAAAATGAGTGGGAAATATCAGAGAGGGAGACAGAACATGAGAGACTCCTAACTCTGGGAAACGAACTAGGGGTGGTGGAAGGAGAGGTAGGCGGGGGTGACTGGGCGACGGGCACTGAGGGGGGCACTTGATGGGATGAGCACTGAGTGTTACGCTATATGTTGGCAAATTGAACTCCAATAAAATAAATAAAATAAAATAATAAAATAAAATTAATCAATTAAATAAAATACTAATGCTAGTACGCTAGCAGCACGACAGTATCACCTATAAGTAAGCATAATAAATTCCACAATATGTATTCAAATAACATTATTTAACAAGATGAAGTGACTCTGTTTCCTTTCAAATGATCAGCCATCTAAGAATGATGGTTCAAGGCAGCACCTATCACACACATAGAGAGAGAGAGGCATATAAAAAAAAGGCATTCTAGCAGATTTGGCTCAGGTGAAATAAAATTGTTAGGTTCCCCAACAAAGGCATATTTAAATTTGAATGTGACACAGTGAGCCAAGCCTCTTTTACACCATCCCCTGGTGATTTTAGTAGGGTCTCACTGATCACTCTGATACCCCTTGTATTCAACCATCAATAGCCCGAGTTGTCATAATTTTAATCATTTTTGTTAATTATTTGATAATTTTTAAGAGCAGAAAATGATGAGAAAGTATAAAAATATACCATTTAATGCGAACTTGTATAGCTGGACTGGAAGAAACAAAAGATAAATGTTTTGATCGTCTATCCAGGACATTAAATTTGGGGAAACAATACTGGTAATCTTAGGGTTTTATGTCCCTAGTCTTCTTATATTGTACTTTCTTTACTCTTTTAATTTTTATTTACTCTGACAAATTGAATTGAACACCCAGATGCTTTATCTTGATGAATAAGAAATGGGCTGTATTATGAGTGAATCTTTCTCATTGTTGTTAACCATTCCCAGTAATTCAAAAATTATGTAAATAAAATTATTTCTAGCAAATTACAAATGCCTGTGTATCTCCAGTTACTGAATTGGTAAAAGATAAAGCTGAAGAAAGTGGTATGCTATTTTTTTGCACCAACTCTCACCCTTCAGGAGCCTCTATTCAAAACTAATTTTTTCCCAAGAAAGCTGAGCAACACTTCTCTTAAGAAGAAAGTGAAAATCTAATATTTATAACTAGAAAACAAAAAAGCAAACTTATTTTATTTTCTGTTAGATATATACAGGAAAAAACCCTTAACTGTTCCTTCCTAGATGCCTGACAACCTGAAAACTAGCTGAATATAACAAAGAGACACATAAGAAAGAGTAAATGCCATTACTTTCTCATATCTTTACACGACTATAGGATTTTCTCCACCAAAAATATGGCTTAACTGTGCTGAGCATGGTGATTTTATTGACAATGCCACAGCTATCATATTCAACACATGCCTTACTTGCCTGAGTACCTTGACATAGCTTAAAATCTATGGATTTTTTTTTCATTATATAAAGGTTTTCTTTGCTTTTATGTACATCTGACAGCTGTCAGTCTTTCTGACATATTTAAGAAACCCGTAGTCATAATTCCACACACATTCTAGAAGTATATTTTTCATCTGTTTATCCTATCCAACATCAAAAAAGATACTAATAAACTATCAACTAATCACTTTTAAGCAGCTCCTTCATAAAACATAATAATCTTTTCAATAATTATATTAATTTCCACCCCTATAATTTGCATGTGCTCTTTTTTTTATTTTTAAAAGGGTTACCATCATGATAATGCCTTTTTTCTAGCCTATCTAGTTTATTAAGCAACTATTTTCTAACCTACTAGCTGGCTCCAGATAGTTTATTAATACTATCCCTTCTCTTTGATCAATTTTTTTTTTATTTCCATTCTATGAAACTGTGATGTGCCAAGAAATGCCAGAGTTTGGGGGATAACTCTGGTTGAAAAAAGTGGAAAAAAAAAAAAAAAAAAAGAAGTGAACAAAGTCAGGAAGATAAAACATTTTGTGGTAATGGCCTATATTTACCTTTCATTTGAAAATTTCCAAGGAAAGGTCAAAAGGTTTATTGTTCTAGACAGCAACAAGCAATAGGGCTTTTATCAATAGCAATGTTACAGTAGCTATCTACTGTCTGTGGGCCATAATGAAATTTTAAAAATCTATCTTTAGTAATCACTGATAAATTGCCTAAGTTTGTTAATTTAATCATTCACTGATTGATTCAGCAAAGAACTATTTATTGAGGGCATATGGTTATCAACACTAGACTAAACTACCCTCAAGATTACTGTCTTACCAGAGAGAAGACAAATTATGACAATATGCATGATAAATAAGTGAAAAATAAATGAGTTATGAAAGTAGACCAGAGAACGGAGAAATTACCTCTATAGACAACAAAGAAGTTGTCACAGAAGAGGAAAACACTAACCAACCTCTTAAAAATTAGGGTCTGCTGGGAAGAAAATAATACAAAAAGAAGTGCATTCAAAGTAGAGAAAATCCTGTGTTCAAGAGCATATAGCAGCAAGTCATTATCACCTCCACATAATGTGATTTGGGTGAAACTGCAGGAGATGATGCTGAAGAAGTCAAGCCCATATTGGGAAGATCTTTGCAAAACAAAATTAATTAATTTCTTTAAAAGACCTGTTTTAGAGATAGGAGGGCATAAAGGAATTTCCAAAGAGGATATAGCTGGTATATCACAGCTAATTTTTAGAAAAGTAAAACAATCTGTGTGGCATGGACAGATGGGAGGGAGAAAAAGACCAAAAGCAGAGAGGTCACCTAGGGTATCATTACATTTGACAAGAGAATATTGAAGATATAGATGAAGGCAGTGTGCGCCAATAGCCTTGGACACGATCACAGCCACACCATTCATATAGAACTCTGGCACAACTCACTGTCCTCCTCTCCAGCATGACTATTCAGGAACTTCAGCATCGGAGTAACTCATGGAACACCTTCAGCTTTCAGACCTCTGAACTTGTCATCTCCAAAATTCTGCGTCCTCAGCCACACAAGTCCAAACACTACATTTACATATAACTGGGCTGCTTCTGATTTTTTTCATTTCTCACTCTCCAGACAGCATCACTGGGCACTATGCTCTCCTCATCCAGTAGTATTTCTTCAATCGATGCTTTGACCACAAAATTGCAAATCTATGGACCTTCCTAAGTTTTCACTATCTATATCGCCACGCTCTTATCTTCATTTGCTTTCATAACTAGTTTAAATTTCATGCTCTGATGGCGAATTTTATATGCTGATGACTGGGGTAAGAAGTGCTTAACATTATTTCTGGGTATGTCTATGAGGATGTTTCCAGATTGTACTGGTATTGGCATCAGTAGACTATGGCCCTCTCCAATGTGGGTGGGCATCATTCAATCCACTGAGGGTCTAAACATAAAAAAAAAAAAAAAAAAAAAAAAAAAAGATGGCAAAAGGGATAATTCAGTTTCTTAGCCTGACTGCTGAGCTGGAACACTGGTCTTTTCCTGACAGGTTATTCTGGCTCTCAGGCCTTTTGACTCAGACTGGAACTGCATTATTCATTTTTCTCGTTCTCCAGCTTGCATTCAGCCTCCGTAATCATGTAAACCAATCCTGCATACATACATGTATCTTTCTCTTTTTCTGTGTAAGGGGAGATAATAGGAATGGGCGCGTGGTGTGTGTTTAAAATTTCCTATTGTTCTGTTTCTCTGGAGAACCTGACTAATGCACAAGGTTAATCACTGTATCATTCTCCTTAAAACCTCCTCACACTCTTCTACAGACCAGCTCTGAGCCCAGTTTTCTTACCCTCCCAAATCTAGTTCTCAGCAGTTTAATATTCTTGAGTAAAATACAGATATATACTCATTATTTGCCATTTAAACACAACAATTGAGTGGCTCAGGGATTGGGCATCTACCTTTGGCCCAGGGCGTGATCCTGACATCCTGGGATCGAGTTCCCTGAAGGGAGCCTGCTTCTCCTTCTGCCTTTGTCTCTGCCTCTCTCCGTATCTCTCATGAATAAATAAATAAAATCTTAAAAAAAAAAATGAACACAACAATCTATTTAGCAAGTATTTGTGAAGTGCCTATTATAAGCCAGACACTGTTCTAGGCCTGAGAAATACAGAAATAAATAAGACAAAAGCCATGCCCTGCTGGTTTTCTCATTCTAACAAATTAAATCTATACACAAAAGAGGCAGATGAAAAGTAAACACATAAAACAATTTTAGTTAGCTATAAACATATAAAAAATTCAAATCAAGGTAAGTGGTGGGAGATTATGATGGGAAGGAAATTGGATTGGGTCATCAGGGGAAGTCTTTCTGCAGAGAAAAAAATGAGGACTAGGTACTAAATGGTGTAAGGGGGGCACCTGGGTGGCTCAGATGGTTAAGCAGCTGCCTTTGGCTCAGATCGTGATCTCAGGGATCTCCTGGGATGGAGCCCTGCACCAGGTTCCCTGCTCCATGGGGAGCCTGCTTCTCAACCTCTTTCTCTGTTGCTACCCCTGCTTATGTGCTCTCTCATTCTGTCTCTCTCAAATAAATAAAAAATAAAATATTTTAAATGGTATAAGGAACAAATACTATGAAGACTGAAGAGAAGAGCCATGAAATGTCTCCTGCTTTACTCAGTGTGCAAGGCAAGGCTCTTCAGAGCCCTTACTATGGCCTTCCAGGCCCTAAACCATGGAAGGTCCTTGTCACTTCTCTGACCTAGTCTTTTTGTCTTTCTTCTTACTTACTCTGGTCTAGCCACGCAAGACTACTTGGCTAGTCCAGGAAGGAAGGGTATGCTGCCATGTTGGATACAGAGCGGCTGTTTCCTCCACCGAGAACACTTGTCCCCAGGTATTTGTGATGCTTTTTCCATGAGGCCTACTTAGAACAATCTCTGACACACAATAAGTGCTATACAATTGGTAGGAATTGATTTTTTTTAAATAATAACTTAATCTTCATTTTGGTTGCATCCACTAGTTTAATAAGGAAGTTTAGCCTTTTAAGGACTTCCCAACCTTCTTCCTGGCAATGGAGGCAGGCAAAAAAGGAATCCCTTTACTGCACACTTCTACATTAAAAACCAAAATAAACAAGCACTTTACAAACAAAGAAATCACATACATGGTATGCTTTTAATCTAAAGATCTTAATTTCGAGACCTCTGGTCTAAGGTCTTCACCTTTGGAAAACCATGTTCAATCATACCATTTCTGCTTTGTGTCACATCACATTGTCCCCTTAAGGCAAATGAACACAGTGTCTACTTACTGTTTGAAGGGAATGATGGAAAAGAGAAAATATACGAATAGTGAAAAAAATAGAAATAGGTTAGAATCTCAGAATCTTAGTCTGCCACTATAGATTTTACAAGTTGTTTCATGTACCAAACGATTACCCTAGAAGTTCCCTGAAACTCTGGTGTATCAGGAATAGACAAGTGAAAAGCCTGTGCAGTTCATCAGGAACTTTAACCACCTACTTTACATTATTTTTTATTAATTATAGTGCAGGTATAACAGTGTTTCTTAAACTTTAAGGGGGGGGTGTCTTGTTAAAAAGTTAAAATTGATTAAGCATTTTGGGGGTGGTACCTGTGGTTTTTAATTTCTAACAAACCCTCAGGAGGCTGATACTGGTCCCTGGACCTTAATACAAGCTTGGTTTAGATATGTCTTTCCCAACAGAGTCTATATAATTGTTCTATGTACTGTACCTTGATGTACGCATGTTAAAATTTATTTCAAAGAATAATTAGAAAATTTAAAAATGACTAAGGTGCACCTGGTTAATCAGAATTGGTTTGAAATGTATCTATACTTTTGGATTACAGTCCTCAACATTGCACAATGGATTACTCAATTCTACATTTTCAACACAGAACTGGAATTTGAGTTGTATACTTTTTAAAGACAAATGGTTAGTTGAATATATTTAGGAAAAGACGTTTTAATCTTTTCTTATTTAAAAACACATTAGTGAGAGAAAATACTTCCTCTCACATACACACATAGCAACAAAACAATTAACAGTTTTGTTTGTTGTTTATTAAATTACAGCCTTAGTAAAATTTTAACTGGAAGGCATGCCCTGGCATTTGAAATAAACAAACATAGTGAAGTACTTACCACCTTACACAGCAATTACTATTACTGAGCTTATCATCTCAGCATGGAATACAGGATAACATTTTTAAGATTAAAATCAAGGTTTACATTTGCTTCAACGTGGATGGAACTGGAGGGTATTATGCTGAGTGAAATAAGTCAATCAGAGACGGACAAACATTATATGGTCTCATTCATTTGGGGAATATAAAAACTAGTGAAAAGGAATAAAGGGAAAAGGAGAAAAAATAAGTGGGAAATATCAGAAAGGGAGACAGAACATGAGAGACTCCTAACTCTGGGAAACGAACTAGGGGTGGTGGAAGGGGAGGTGGGCGGGGTGTGGGGTTGACTGGGTGACGGGCACTGAGGGGGGCACTTGATGGGATGAGCACTGGGTGTTATTCTATATGTGGACAAATTGAACACTAATAAAAAATAAATTTAAAATAAATAAATAAATAAATAAATAAATAAATCAAATCAAGGTTTAGGGGCACCTGGGTTGCTCAGTTGGCTAAGCAACTAACTCTTGATTTTGGCTCAGGTCACGGTCTCAGGATGGAGATCCAGCCTCGCCCTGGGCGTGGAGCCTGCTGAAGATTCTCTCTCCCTTTCCCTCTCTGTCCCTCCCCTCTCCACTCCCTCGTGTGTGCATGCACTCTCTCTCTAAAAGTAAATTAAAAAAAAAAAAAAAAAACAAAAACAAACACCAAGGTTTATATAAGTTCTTCTGTGAAAACTCTAAGTTAATAAAATAAGAGTTTATTTTGTAAAGTTTATCATCAGAGATAGAAACCATACCTCCTGTCCACGTGTCTTTTATTGCAATGGTTAAAGTAAAAGGGTATTCACTAAATATTTCCTTGGCACACAGCTCCCACCCAGGGTAACAAGTATTATAACTTTTATTTACATAAAACGAGAAAATTATTGTAGCAGTTTGTGTACACTATCTTAGTGCAATTCCTCTTGAAGAGAAGGAATAAACAGCTTCATACCAGCTCAAAATCAGACCAAAAGTTGGAGAGTAGTTGATTTCTTTGTCACTTATTTAAATCTTGTTAAAAACAGAAATACTGCAAATTGTACATTTTTAAAGCTGTACCTGTCCAACGGATTTCTTTTGGCCCTTTGGAAATTGCTCACATTCTCCAAGCTCAATAGACTTTTAGGTATCAGTAGCATTTGACAATTTTTTTGTTTGTTTGTTTTTTTGTAAGGAATCCCTAGGATACACCAACTCTTTGCTCACCTGATTTGTTCCTCTTAGCATTCTGGACTCAAGTTAAGAACCATCCTTCCAGTTTTCTGTACTGTTTCCTATACTTCAGCTGACATTTTTTATTCTTGTGGCCACACTGGAATTTCATATGTATTTCAGATAGCCACCTGTATCATTGTGTTAAAATAGGTTGTTTACACATCTCTAAGTAACCACCAGGCTTCCCTAAGGCAGTCCCTGGGACAGCCCAGATTTCTCTCTTATCTACTACACCACGTGACTACAATATAGACTCTAGCAAGGTGGTTGACTGGGGAAAGGACTGGGTGAATCAATAGTACATTTCCTCTTCAACACATGGACTTTTAAAACACTTAAAATATGGCCACATCTAAGTTTAAATTATCGCCTGTATTATGCCATATAATCCTCACCATATTTTCAAGAAAAGGGAAAAATTATTAATTCTACCAAATAAATGTGGAAACTGGGGCTCAAAATGTTAATTAATATACTCAAGTCACGTAAGCAGTAAACGATGAAGCTAAAATTAGAACTCAGACCTCTTGGATTGTACACCCTGTGATAGTAAGAGGTGGAAAACTTGAAATGGAACATTTGTCCAGGGAAAATTCAGACTCACATTGAGATATTTCAGACAAATCTGAGCCTGTGAAATACCTAAAAACCACTATCTGTAAAGATCTTCTAGACCCTGTCACCTGTCTGATATATTTTAACCCTCAGCCGATCTTGCAACTTTGTTCTCACGCCAATTTGAGCATTTCTAAACTTGGTCAGACTCTATTACTTATGAGGTTGCAGGTTTTTTCTGTGTTCTATAAAATTCACAAACCACCAATTTACCTGCACTTCGGAATTCATAATATACAACGAGGCCAAAAAGGAGGGGAAAAAAAAAACACAGGAACAATATAATTTCACTGGGTTTCATGGTTTCCTGTTATATGTTTCTGTTAGAAAATTTTTATTTGTAACCTGGTGAACTACAGCTAGCAGTTGTTAAGCACATTCATTTAATAAAAAGATATTAAATAAAATGTATTACTGAAACAGGTACCACATATAAACTATATTGCTATTCACAATATTTCATTACATACCATGCTAACAAAGAAAACTGAATAAAAGAATAAAATATACCATGAACTTGCTATTTTTATCCATTTTGTATGGGTGATAGCCTATTAGTAGTTTTGAATAACTAACAATAATCCCATTTATACAAACTGGATTTTCACTCAATAAAAAATGATAGAACAGAATTCAGCTTACCATGACTATAAGCAAAGCTGGAGTATATAAATATAGTACAGAAACCATTTATGTGCAGCTTCACATTCCACACTATTAATGAAAAGAGCTATTGATTATCCAGAATAAAGGACACAACAGTCAGTAGCACTTTAGGTTACTTTTTCAGAAGAGGTGATGGGTTTTACTAAGCCTTTCAAAATCATCCATATGGTGTTTTATTAAAAACATAAGCAACAGGATTGATCCTATGTCCTTCTCAAAGGAACATGACTGCTTCTTCCCTTCTACAAATCACCATCTTATACCAAAATTTATAGGAAGACAAACATTTACAAACCAAGTGAAAAATATGGTTCCCCCTCCTCTTAGCCAAGATTAATAAAATTTATCAAGCCCCTTATGATGAACACCATGTGTTATAGATCTCTATGTGTCACGGGTGGGCACAGAGAGAACCCAGAAGAAACAAAATGCATCACTTCTAACTTTGAGAAATAGGACCATAATAAGATAGAATGAATGGACATGAACTCCATGATTAGGCAAAACCAACCAGGAAGAGCTCAGTGGCTAGCCTGTATGCATGGTACAGGTATGCCTCCTTGAATCCACCCAGGGATCCCATTGTTTCTTGGGCCTCTGCTTTGTGTTGCCAAAAGTGCTATCAGTGAGGGCAAAGCACATACTCTCAGCGTTGAACTTTTCTGTGAACTTGGTCATGATCTCAGTCTTATGAATAAAATATGCTAAGCAATTGAAAATGAATGATTCCAAGTGTTCAGGTAATTAGAAAAATGTTTTCATTCCAAAGACAAGTGTGGGAGAGAAGAGAAGCCATCAAACTCACGTTTTCTGGAAACTCCACAATTTTAAACAGAACTTTACACAGAAAATAAAAAAATACAATAACCTGGCATCTTTTAACTCAGTATTTAGTAGCAATTTAATGGTGGTGGGCTTCAGTGAGGACTCTCATTCGGGCTTTATTACTTTAATAAAACAACTTTAGTACATTTACTATTCTACAGCAGTACTTTATGATGAGTTACCGAAAGTAAACTGCCCTTGTCAAAATAAATAAAGTACATCTCTGGATTCCACATTCCTGATTTTATAATGTTGCCTTTTAATGTTCATTGCTACTCATTTGCACAATTTAGTCACCTCTCGGGAATTCTCAAGTCATTAGTGTGAATTAGTATAGTATTAGGAATAAAATGACAGATCCTTCTACGAATTTTTAAAGAAATGCACTCTTAGGACAGATTAATGGAAGTAATGTGTCTCCTACATTTACAGCTCCCACAATGAGAGCAGATGGGTCACAAATACACTTTTCCTAAGTGGTCATTTTTAGTGGCAAAACTGCCAACACAGCAATATTCTCAGTCCATTTTTCCACACAAACTCATAGGAAAACTCAGTATGTTGTAGCAGAAACAATCCTGAAGAGACATTGGATAGGAGGGTTGGTGCTGCTCTGGCATCGTCTACGTGACTCCAGGCATCATACGGTTCCTTCATCTGTCCTGAAATGGTGCCTTCTACATTGTATATTCTCTTGAGTCAGGAATATCCAGGCAGGCAACGTATAGAGAGCTGATAAAGTACTTTGTAATTTATAGACCTCTTTCCTATAAATAACATTTCATTTTCACAATGGGAAAAGCCCATGCCAACGTGGGAAAACCGTAGCACATCCAAGAATTTTATCATCTACGACCAAATTGCTAGCAAGTGCCAGAATCAGTACCAGAACTTACATACCCTAAGTCCTCATGGGTCTATTGATGGATAAGAAAGCAATCTTAGCTCATTGGACCACAAAGATTTCATGTTTCAGGAAGACTGGGGTTAGGAAGGCACCTCAAGACATCACTAACACACACTCCCTTCTGAAGTAATACACCCCTCACCCCACCCAAATAAACTTGCCTAATCTTTAAGGATGTTGTTTTTTAGGACTAATAACTTTCAGAATCACCCTAAGCTAGTTTGTTTTTTGTTTTATTTTCCTTTTTTTATGATTTTATTTATTTATTCATGAGAGACACAGAGAGAGAGAGAGAGGAAGAGACACAGGCAGAGGGAGAAGCAAGCTCCATGCAGGGAGCCCGATGTGGGACTCGATCCCAGGACTCCAGGATCATGCCCTGAGCCAGAAGGCAGGTGCTAAACCTGCCACTGAGTCACCCAGGGATCCCCTTGTTTTTGTTTTAGTGCTCTTGCTAACTCTTCTAAAGCATCGCTATTAAAGGTCTCTTTGGAGAGGCTATTAGCCCCAAATTTAATGCATGGTAATTATAAAAATTCTAAATTCTTAATATAATCCTTATTTACTTTAGCTTAAACTATTTTCAATTATGTAACACCTAAGATGTTGAAGCTATATTCATGTGTCACCAAGTATATGATAAGCTATTGTGGTAAGCCTAACAGAAGGGAGGGGATATAAAATGGGACGTTTTAAATGAAATCTAATTACAGATATTAAATATGAAAGTAATGACTACTTTCTTATTATCATTCTTTAACCCAGAGTAAGTACTTATACTGTTCCTTCCTTTGTGATTCTTTGCTCCATTCTCCATCCACGATTCAATCCAGTTTTTTGCCTGAAGAACTGCTTACTTGGCTTAGGCCCCAGCTAATACATTAGCCCTCAGGTGTGGCTCTCATCGGCAATTAAAGCAAATTTTGTAAACTCCTCTCCTGTGATGACCCAATTTATTCATATTTATTTTTCAAAATTTCCTAGTTTCATTATAACTTATTACTTTACATGTTTCTCACAGCCTTTACTCTGAATTTCTGAACTATGTTTAGTGTGTATGTATTTGAATAGGTATATATGTACGTATTGACTGGTCGATTGATTGGTGGCTAGGGTATACTTAGCACCTCCAACAGAGACTCAGTGGGAGTTTGGAATGAGGGAATAAATTGGATGAGATGACAAAAAATATTTGAAATCTGATGACTAAAAAAGTCAGTAAGTCCATGTAATGAAACTGAGTGTAGTATTTCTTTATAATCCATGAACAACTTGCTGCAGTGGTAGGTGGAAAAAAGAGAATTTTAAAGAGGCCATAGGCAAAAGCATTTGTATCTTTCCATGGCAATATAAAGTGCATAGAGATAAATTAATGATTATCATAGTCCATCAAAAGGTACGGTTTTTCCACTTCAAATTATCTCTTATCTCTTCTTGACATAGTCAAATGGATTCACTAATTAATACTAATGAACAGAAATCCTTAGGTGAATCCTTTACTTCCCTTTGAAAAGGAGGCTAAATTAACATTAAGATGGGTCAAAAAGTTAGATCCAGAAACTTCAAAAGTGACTGTTTAATTGAGTAGATTTAACTTATCTTCCCATGATAATTGATAGCAAAACCATGCATTTAATTGGAAATCCCCACAAAATAAAAACATACTGAAACCCTACTCCACATATTTTTTTGTAAATCACTTATCTTTTAAGAAAAATGAAGTCACTGATATATTTAGCAATTAATTTTCAGCTGTCATATAATTTAAATCTTTGACAAGAAAAATTGGATAACTTTGATGTTTGACTTCTAAAATTAACCAACGATGCCAGATTTATGCCAGCGTTAAACTGCTCACTGTCAATATATAGACTCTTTACCCTGAATAATTAGTAACAAAGAAGGTCACAAGATGAAACTCCAAAGCAGCATAGCTTTTAAGGTTGTTATCCCAACATAGATGTGAAAAATCTCTGTAACTATCTCATCAGGTCAGAAGGTCAATGAGCTTTTGTAAAAAGTCACAGAAAGAATAAAAAAAGTCAGAAGAGACACGGTAAAACAAAGAAATAAGTAAAATAAGAAATACAAACTGACCTCGGATTTTGATGATTTAAAAGGAAAGAACACAACAACTGGAAGATAAACTCTACATAATAAGTACAAAGGTGAGGAATCCCTGAGACAAGAAAAATCTGGTTGATAGCAAAAATGAAACTAGTCAACCTACCCACCCACCCCCCCACCCACCATCAATGATCAGGATCGGGCTCATCATCAACCTTGTGCGTTCTCGGAACAAAAGCAGACAGGTAGAATCTTCAAAAGCTATGAAACCTCTGGGAGTTGGGGGAGGGTGCAGAAAGAAAGGACACACGCCTCTTATCCTTAGAATGCATTAGAAAGAGATACCCTTCACTTCCCAAATTCGGGACCCAGGGCAGGACCCTGAGAATAAAATAGAGCTGATATTACAGAGTAGTGATGGCCAACATGGGTAGTGGGAGAGGCTGAGGTGCCAGGACACAGAGGAGAAAAGGCTACATCGCCGAAAGTACACATAGGCAGCCCCTATCAGCTGTAGCACAAAGGATTTGTAGAAACTCAGAGACACACTTCTGAGTTCAATTCCTCCCGTCACTGACTAGTTCTGTGTGCTTGTTCCAATTATAGGACTCAGTAAACCTGTTTTCTTAACTGAAGAATATGAATATCAACCAAACTTAAAGAATTTATTTTTACCAGAGTTTCCTGGAAAAGTAGAAACCACTTGATGTGTTCTAGCATGAAGGGTTTAAGACAAAGAATGAGAGATTTACTCAGCCATGGTAAGGGTTGGGGAGGAAAGGTCGCAAAAGCCACCCTGATGACCTCAGCCCAGGGTACTGAGGAGCATTCTTGCTGAGCTCACCGGGTAACTCCAGCAAATATATGGAAGCTCCCACTGACCCTCTCTGTCTGCAGCAGTGAGAGGGTGGTTCTTAGGAACCAACCAGGAAACCAGGGTTAATGTCTCATCTGCACAGCTTCTGGCTGAAACTGCTTTCAGAGAATCATGGCCTCTCCTTGCTTTTGCCTTCCTAGTCAGGTGAAAATACTTCTCATTGGTCTAGGTCAACCGGAAACCAATAGGGAGAGGCATTCTAAAAATGAAGGCTTTGTCTTGTCTTCATGGCAGAGGAGACCTCAAGACGACATGATGATGATCCAACCACCCACCTAAATGGAAAGAGGACTCAATTAGGCTACGCATGATAATAGTAAGTAGTGGTACTGCCACCATCATCACCATTTCTAGAGGCCAGAAAAACCTCAATTAGGCTACGCATGATAATAGTAAGTAGTGGTACTGCCACCATCATCACCATTTCTAGAGGCCAGAAAAAACGGTTGGGCAACATTGACTGTTTGAGACTATGCCTTAGTATTTGGTTCTAGGCACAGATAGTCTCTTCCAGGAAAAAAAAAAAAAAAAGAGTCTAGTGATCCCTCAAGGAAAAAACAATTACTTATTTCTCCATACTTTGAATTATTTCCCAAAATGTTTTGTGGTGACGCATATAACTTATATAAGGAGAAGTTAACATTTTAGGGAGAAAAAGGTAAGTGGCAAAGGAAGGCAGGGAAGCAGGGAGGGAGGGAGGAAAATGTGAAAGCAGCTTTGATTTTAGTGGTTATGCTCCTTGGACTCAAGTTCAAGCCAAAAGCTTTTCCTCCTTGTTCTACGGTTGCTCATAACTGACGTGCCTAATCACTGGAAAAGCACCTATTGTATCTTTAATTAGCAAGGAATGTGACAATGAGAAGGCTGGATTTGGTTAACAGCTTAGAAAACAGAATCAAGCACAAGGAAATAAAACATCTAATTGGTAAAAATCACTGACAATTCAGCAGGTTGACATCACATATGCCTCACGTGCTGCAAATTTTAACAGAGGAACTATAACGTCTTGACAGAATAGGAAAGCTGATCATCAACAAAAACCAAAACATTATTGAGCCTCTCTGATGCGCACAACTCTGTGCCAAAGAAGAAGTGATGACAATGACAGCCAGAGGCAAGAGATACAACCGATGATCCCTAACAGCACAAATCAGCTCATGCCACGTGCCTACCAGCTGGCCTAGCACAACAGTGAAGACAAGGATGCGGTCTCTGAGATCAAGACCCAAGAGTGGTCCTCACTCAGAGTCAAACAGAGAGAGAAAGTAAGTTCAAACTTCTTTGAAAGAGAGCAAGAAACAAGGGGAAACAAAAACAAAGTGACTGGAAATGTTCCCAGAGTCCCACAAGTCATAAAGCTGTCCACACATACACTCCGTGGAGTTAGTCACTGGGAGGGTCATCATCAATCAGGATGGTCACGCTGGAAGACTCCCTTAGCGGAAGTTAAGAGGAAAAATAAAGACCTAAATAATGCCATATATCAAGCCCATGAATCTGGGAACAGGATGGTAAAAGTTGCATTTATGGTACAAATTAATCCAAATGACCAAGGAGGGCAAATGTTTGCCACATGTACGCTATGTGTCCTAAAGTACCTGTGACCATGCATAAAATAGTGGCACAACTCTCCAGAAAGGTCATCCTGTTCACGCTCACTGCAGTCTCTTCCCTTCACCTGTCCAAAATGTATCCCTCCATGCAGGTTTGCCACAGGCCAATATATTCAACACTGTTCCCAACATGAAGACATTTGATTCACTTCTGTTCTCAGGCCCTTTGATGAACATTAAGGTGTTTTTCTTCCTAGCACATTCTGACACATTCTCACAATGGACTAAACTGGCAATGAGGACTTCACTGGGTTGTAACACCTAATAGATTAGGAAAAAAAAAAATCGGGTCATTCATTCAACAATCACTCAAGAGGCGCCTTCAATGTTCTAGCTCTCCCCTTGGTTACTCGCACTGCCGTGGATTTAAGCTACTCTTCTAAACAAACAATACCAGCTTCCCATTGCTTTCAGAGTATAAATATCACACTGTGACTTTCAAATTCTTCTACTCCATGTCCCCAGTGTATCTTTCAGACACATATTTGAGAACAAATCTCAAACAGCACATTCTTCATTGAACATTTTCTTATTTCTCCTAAACTAAATGTGGCTCTTCCTTACACAAAATATCCCTCCTTCTCTTTTAGAGAACATCATGCCTGTCTCATTTCCAATTAAATGCCTTTTTTGTGGTAAACTTCCCTCAAATCTCAGTGGATGACAACATCCTGAGTCATGTCTAGGAGGGTCCTTTGCTGAATTTGACTGTTCTCATTTATGTGTCTGCACTCAGCTAGAAAGTGAGCTCAGCAGGAAGGTCCCAAATGGCCTCATCTATGTCTGGCAGCTAGTGCTGCTACCAAATGGTATGCACCTCTGTTTCCTTCAACATGTCCTTCCATCTTTCTGCAGGAGAGATGGTCTCATAGCAGCATTCCAAGGTGACAAAGAAAGACACTGCAAGATATCTTGAGGCCTAGACTCTGGAGATCACGTATCTGTTCAGCTACGTTGCATTAGAAACAGCAAGTCAAAAAGCCTCCTGTGATTCAAGGAGTGGTAAAAGAGACTATTTCTTGATGGGAGAAACTAAAAAGAATTTACAGCCATATTAAATCTATCACAATATGTCCTCTGGTTATATAATTACTTATGATCTTCCCATATTCACATATTGACATTTATCTGTTCTCAGGATCCTTAAAAGTGGGGCACCTGGGTGGCTCAGTGGTCGAGCATCTGCCTTTGGCTCAGGTGTTGGGATGGAGTCCTGCATCAGGCTCCCTGCAGGGAAACTGCTTCTCCCTCTGCCTATATCTCTGCCTCTCTCTGTGTATCTCAGGAATAAATAAAGAAAACCTTTTTAGAAAAAATCCCTACAAGTATTATCTATAAGTAGCACTGAGCTCAGAGTCCAGTATCTAATTATGTGTTTTGTCCAGAAATCTATAAGCTAAAAAGGTGACGTACCACTATCAACTCACCAAACACATCCATCCATCCATCCATCCATCCATCCATCCATCCATCCATCTAGCATTGGTAAAATGGAGACAAGATAACCTCAAAAGAAATAATATGAACATATAACCTCAATATGAATGGGACCATATGGAATTTACGGGTTCAGAGTAATTCTGAAACACAGCCGATCACTTACTGCCAGTTGCTGTATCTCTGAAGATAGGGAATGTTCTTTGATCATGGCTCCTATGTGCTCCCTAAAAATGACTCTCTCATCCATTGTTGTCCTAAATTCTTGGTACCCTCTCTGGATTCTTGGTTCTGCTCTCTAAAATGCTTTTCTTTTCTCTAGCATAGGTTTGTAATTAAGTAGTTACGATGGCCTACTTTCTGCTTTCCACAGATCTCTTTTCTTCTGTAAATGCCTCAGTTCCTAAAGGTCAAGTCCAAGTTGATAGTCTTGGTACCAGTTCAACACCAATGTTCTTTAACGTAGCAATCCTAGAATCTTCTATCTTTATAAAATCGGCTTTAAAATCAAACAGTTCCTTTTTTAGTTCATCTGTTCATCATACGTAGCTGGGAAAATAAAATGGGCACCTTCAGTATCTGGCTAGAGATCTCCTTAGTCAGAGCCTTATGAGTATTTAGTACAATATCTTTCTTCTGAATTACAGCAAGTGATAGTTTTACGACTGTTCAGCCACTTGTGACATAGGTTGCTCTTTCTCAGCTTCCAACAGTTCCTTTGCTTCTTTTCTAGCCTCTACTGACAGTTTCCTTGCCCCCTCCCCCCCATTAATCACCTAGTACCAAATTGTAAAACCATTTAGGGTCTGTTGCAGCCTCACTTACATCCAGTTCATGTCTGGCAGTTTGTGCTTTTCACTCAGTGGGGCACCTTGGTTCTATGTCCTGTGGCATCTTATCCTCTAATAGGTAATATCAGCTTCCTTACATAACAACCTTAGGGCAGCATTTTAAAAGCAGAAAGACCAAAGCCATACATTGTCACTTTCAGGTCATTCTATTTATGAAAGAAAGTCACAGGGCCAGTTTCCTTTTAAAGACTGAAGGAATTTTTGCATCTATGTTTATCAGATATACCGGAATGTAGTTGTTTTTTTTTTTTTTTTTTTTTTTTTTTTTTTTGTAGTGTCTTCATCTGATTTTAATATCAGGTAATACTGGTCTCATAAATCAATTTAGAAGGTTCCCCTTCTCGTCTATTTTTTATAGTGGTTTGAGAAGAATAGGTATTGATTCTTCTTTAAATGTTTGATAGAATTCACCTATGAGGCCATCTAGTCCTAGACTTCTGTTTTGTGGGAGTTGATTACTGATTCAATTTCATTGCTAGTAATTAGTCTGTTCATATTTTCCATTTTTTTCTACTTATGTTTCTAGGAATTTGTTTCTTCTAGAACATCCAATTTATTAGCTTATAATTTTTCATAATGTTCTTTATAATCCTTTGTATTTCTGTGGTGTCAGTTATTTCCTCTCCTTTATTTTTTTTAAGATTTTATTTATTTATTCATAGACACAGAGAGAGAAAGGCAGAGACACAGGCAGAGGGAGAAGCAGGCTCCAAGCAGGGAGCCCGACATGGGACTCGATTCCAGGTCTCCAGGATCACACCCCAGGCTGCAGGCGGCGCCAAACCACTGCGCCACCGGGGCTGCCCTCTCCTTTATTTTTGATTTGAGTCCTTTCTTTTTTGTTTTGTTTTATGAGTCTGGCAAAAGGTTTGTCAATTTGCAAACCAAATCCAACAATACACTTAAAAAATCCTCATGATGATCAAGTAGGATTTATTCCCAGTATATAAGAGTGGTTCAATGTTCACAAGTTAATCAGTGTGACTTATCACATTAACAAGACAAGGGGAAAAAAAACAAATGATCATCTAAATAGATCCTGAAAAAGCATTCAACAAAGTACAATGTTCATTCAAGATAAAAACCTTCAACATGGGATCCCTGGGTGGCGCAGCGGTTTGGCGCCTGCCTTTGGCCCAGGGCGCGATCCTGGAGACCCGGGATCGAATCCCGTGTTGGGCTCCCAGTGCATGGAGCCTGCTTCTCCGTCTGCCTGTGTCTCTACCTCTCTCTCTGTGTGTGTGACTATCATAAATAAATAAATAAATAAATAAATAAATAAATAAATAAATAAATAGAAAATAAGGTAGATGTTTAAAAAAAAAAAAAAAAAAAAAACCTTTAACAGAGTAGGTTTCAAGGGAACCTACTTCAAAATAATAAAGGCCATGTGCAGTCCACAGCTAGCATCATATTCAACGGTGAAAAATGTTAACTTTCCCCTAAGGTTAGGAACAAAGCAAGGATGTCTACTCTTATCACTTTTATTCAACACAGAATTGAAAGTCCTAGCCACAAAAATCTGGTAAGATAAATAAATAAAAGGCAATTTTTTAAGAAAGAAGTAAAATTTTCATTATTTGCAGATGACATGTTATCATATATAGAAAATTCTAAGAACTCCACAAATATACTACTAGCACTAATAAATGAATTCAGTACAGTTTCAGGACACAAAGTCAAATACAGAAATTTGTTGCATTTCTATACACTAATAATGAAGCAGCAGAATGAGAAATTAAGAAAACAATCTCATTTATAACTGTACCAAAAAAGAATAAAATACCTAGGGATTAGTCAAGGAGGTTAAAGATCTGTACTTTGAAAACTGTAAAACACTGATGACAGAAGTTTAAAATGACACAAATATATGGAAAGATATCCCCTACTTACAAATTGGAAGAACCAATATTGTTAAAATATCCATACTACTCAAAGCAATCTATAAATTTAATGCAATCTCTTTCAAAATAAGAAGCATTTTCACAGTACTAGACCAATTAATCCTAAAATTTGTATGGAACCCCAAAAGACCTCAAATAACCAAAGCAATCTTGAAAAAGAAGAACAAAGCTGGAGGTATCACAATCTCAGATTACAAAATATACTATTAAGCTGTATTCAGGATACTGAAACAAAAATAGACACATAGATTAACAGAACTGAGAGCAGCTAATAGAACCAAATAGACCACACTTTTATGGTCAATTAATCTACGACAAAAGGGGCAAGAATATGCAATGGGGCAAAAATAGTCTCTTCAATCAAATGATGTTGGAAAACTGGACAGCATTCAAAAGGATGAAACTGGACCACTTGTTTATACCATATACAAAAGTAAACTTGAATGGATTACAGACCTAAATGTGAGACCTGAAACCATCAAATTCCCAGAAGAAAACATAGGCAGTAATTTCTTTGTCATCAGTTGTGGAAACATTTTTCTAGATAGGTCCCCTGAGGAAAGAGAAACAAAAGCAAAATTAAACTATTAGGGCTATACCAAAATAAAAGGCTTTTTCACAGCAATGGAAATGATCAACAAAGCAAAAATGCAGTTTACTGAATGGGAGAAGATTTGGCAAATCCAAATTATATTCAGTGAGGGATTAATATCCAAAATATATGAGGAACTTATACAACTCAACACCAAAAAATTTAAAAAAATAATAATAATCTGATTAGAAAGTTAATAGAGGTCCTCAAAGACATTTTACCAAAGAAGACATACAAATGGCCAACAGACTTATGAAAAGATAGTCAACATCACTAATCATCAGGGAAATGCAAATCAAAATCATACTGAGCTATCAATTTACAATGTACAAAATGGCTAAAATCAAAAACACAAGAAACAAGAAGTGCTGACAAAGATGTGGAGGAAAAGAAACCCACTGATGATAGGAATGCAAAATGGTGCAGCCACTATGGAAAGTAGTACAGAGGTTTCTCAAAAAATTTTTAAAAAGAATTACCATATGATTCAGTAATCCCACTGCTGAGTACTTACCCAAACGAAAACACTAGTTCAAAAGATATATGTACCCTTTGTTTATTGTAGCATTATTTAAAATAGCCAATGTATGAAAGCAATCCAAGTGTCCATTGTTAGATAAATGGATAAAAAAGATGTGGTAAATATGTACAACGGGGCGTTACTCAGCCATAAAAAAAAGAATGAAATGGAACCATTGGTAATGACTTGGATGGACCTAGAGGGTGTAGTGCTAAGTGAAATGATCAGACAGAGAAAGACAAATATCATATGGTTTTACTCTGTGTGGAACTTAATAAACAAAACAAACAGAAACAAAGAAAAAAATTGACAAAAAAAAAAAAAACAGACACTGAAGTACAGAGAACAAACTGGTGATTGCCAGTGGGAAGATGGGTTAGAAGAGGATGAAACAGATAAAGGGGATTAAGAGTACACTTATCTTGATGAGCATCAAGAAATGAATAGAAGTGTTGAATTACTATATTAGACACCTGAAGCTAATATAACACTGTTTGTAAATCACATTTCAAAAAAGGGACTCCTGGGTGGCTCAGTGCTCAACTATCTGCCTTTGGCTCAGGTCGTGATCCCAGGGTCCTGGGACTGAGTTCCACATCGGGCTCCCCACAGGGAGCCTGCTTCTCCCTCTGCCTGTGTCTCTGCCTTTCTCTCTGTGTCTCTCATGAATAAGTAAATAAAATCTTTTAAAAAAATTATATTTCAAAAAAATTGAAGAAATCCAACCCAACTTGATACAAAGATGGAAGACCACATTTCTACCACACATATGGTAGTTATAATCTTTATCTTACTATTCCTGTAGTTGAAGGACTTACTACCATAAGACCTTCTGCATTGTTTTGCACAATATTTGTTAGACATCTTGTATTCAATACATAAATTTTCCACAAAAGTTTCACCATAGTATTATCTCTAAATAAAAAGATAATAAGTACATGTCTATGCAAATGTTTATGACACCATGTCCTTAAAAACTGGAGAAACATCTATAGATCAAGCTCTCATCAAAAATTAAAAGCCATTTTAATATGCTCAGTCAGCTTTCTGCTAATAGAAATGTGGCCTATGCGTCCTTGAGAAAAAAACACAAGGTAAATTTCTTTAAATCAATCTATGATTTAGGTTCTTTTTTTCTTTTCTAATTGGGATTTCGTACACTAAATGGAATTGCAATATACAGAAACTTATAAATCACATTCAGACAGGGTAGGTACTTCAGAATAAACCTTCAAAAAAATGAGAAACTGACAAATACTCGTTTGAGCATGGATACATTTTCTATTAAGACAAACATTTTCTCAATCATATTGCCCTTTCCTAAACATTCTTTAAAAAGAAATTCCATGATGAGAATGCTGTATAAATATTTTAATATATTTTTTCCTGTGACTAAAATTACTTATTTCCAAAAAGTACTGAGGTGCCATTTTATTTCCACTTAAGCATATTTAAAAATAAAGCTGAATATTCACCTGGTTTCCTCCAAGGAAAGTAGACTTTGATGTAAAAGGCGGGAAATGCATTTTAGTCAGACAGTTATTAAACAATTATTTTTTTCTTAATAATAACCATGCAGCACTGAGGAAATCACTTATCTCTTTGGATTTCTAATTCCTCACCTAAGATATGAAATAGGAACTTCTTACAGGTCTTATAGCTCTGAAATACCTAGTTTTCTACAAGCCTTTTTGCTGTCTAACACACTAATGCAAACGTGAAGGACTCATTAGGTTGCTTTGCACTATCCATCAGTTTCATTAACAAGAGCTTTACTACTTAGGAGAATATGGTAGTAGATGATTAATGAGCCAGATCTTCAGACTAAATATACATTCTCACATTGCTTAGCATACTGATGAACCAGCTGAGAAAAAAAAAAAAAAAAAAAACATAAGTTGAGACTGTCCAATTTCCTTACGGTGGCAATTTTATTTTTCACACTTAATGAAGTTAACACCTAGGAGATGGAACAAAAAAACAATAAATGCATAGGTTTCTCCAAAGTAAGGACAAATGTCAAGTCAAAATACAAGAAAACAGGTAGAGTTAATTTTAATATTTCATATTAAATTTAACTTGCAAATAAATTTTTAAAAGTTCGTGGAAGTCTCAGGTTATCTTTTTTTTTCCTAAAGTATTTACACTAACTATTGTCCTTTGATCATGTCATTCCTTTTTCTCAGTTATTCTTTTGACACTTCTAATCAGGAGGCTAAGATACCAGGAAAACTCCCAATTCTGTAATTTATAGTTATTCTCTCCATACTGAAAGTAACCGAGGCTTCTTAAACAAGTGATTTCAGCTGGATCAGGTAATACGTAAGAGATGACAGAGATTCCTTTTTTCACAGAAAACAGACTACTATGTCAAAAGGACAAGAAGTCAACTTGACACCAGTCTTTCACTCCCCCGAAATGTAACCATTTCAATATAAAAATAATAACTGTGATGTACTGAAATAATGTCAAAAAATGACATTTCATTAAGTTCATTATATTTTAAAACTCAAGGGTTATCTTTGGAGCTTACTAGAGTACCCACTCACTATTTCTGAAAATTGGTAGAGGGGATAAATAAGCATTTATCCTGCTTCTATATCATGAATCATATTTAGGGCAAGCAAATAGTGCAAAGTAGGACAACCTTAAATCAATACTATTGCAATAAATAAAACACAAAGAGCATGTAAAGATCTGAGAGCAGGAATTTTCTTGAAATCCCTACAGCAAAATTTTCTTAACTTTTCTTACGATCAAGAATTTTCTTAACTTGCCCTGGAGAGTTGATGTGTTCTTCCCTATCCTCCTACCAATGTTGTAGAAGCACAGACCTCGGCTCTGAGCTCCTCTGGCTTACTGCTTCCTTCCTTCATGTGGGCACAGTAACTACAGAATTTGGATGTTTCTCCAGGAGAAACACAGAGAGCCTCACATTGGTGCATCCTTACATATGTGTATTTCCCCCCACTTTTTATAAAGGTAATCTTGAATTTGATCCCAAACATCATTTGTGCCAGTTTTTCAACTCCAAATTAGTATGCTTTAGTTTAATAACTAAGTTGTCACTAATTTTCAAAGCATTTCCACATGAATTAGCTCATTTGATCACATATCACGTTATCCTGAACGGTATTACTCATTGGAATGTTACCAGGAAGAGGTTTTTTTTTCAGTGGACAGGGTGGAGATAGGGTGGAAAGATACCTTACTGGAAAGCGAGAAGACAACAAAAAGAAGTAGATTTGAGTGGGATGTAAAAGCAACAACTTGGAAGTAACAGCAAAGTTTGGGGAAGTTCAACATAAAATGAGAGAAAAGATGAGGAAGAGACAGAAATAATATACTCAGAAAGACACACACACATACATACTAGTAGATAAGTAAAAAGAGGAAGTAGAGATCAAGGAGGAAGGAATAGAATGGGAAAAAACTGATGAATTCAATAGGTTCTAAAGTATGCTAACCAAGTCATACTGCTGATACCTGACTGTGCTGTCCATTTGACCTGTGGCTATTAAAATAAGTGACAATCCATAATTTATTTCTGTCTTTTGAAAGGCTAATTGGCTTCTTTGCAATTAAATACTCTTCAGCACTCTTAAGCAGTTCCTATCAAACCTTCCACTGGCTATAACTGTAGAGCCAAAGCAGTCCTTTGGGAGACAGGATTCAATTGCCAACTTGTCATGAGAAGAAAACAAAGGTCAGACCAGTTTTTCTCCAAGTGTAGGCCAGCTTTCTAGGATCAGACACCTACAATCCTTACTAAATGCAGATTCTTGGGTGCTGCCAGGATACCCTGGATCAAAACTTCTGAAGGTGGGACCCAGGAAATTGCATTTTTAACAAAAATCTTAGATGTTTCTTATATATACTCAAGGTGTATGTGTGTGTGTTGTTGTTGTTGTTTTCTGCTAGAAGAAAGAGAGCCAAGGAGCAGGCTGGGTTAATAATCTAAAGTACTTTTATCAACTATTGGATTCAGTATCTTTCAGAAAGAAAAATAATAAAACAACAGTCATCCGGTAGTCCTCTGGTTGTCCTATTAACTACAGAGCAAGTTCAAGGAAACACTTCTGCTCAGAATCACAATGTGTATGTGTGTATGTGTGTGTGTGTGTTAAGGATTTTATTTATTTATTTGAGAGAGAGAGAGAGCGAGAGAGAGACCACAGTGGGGTGAGCGGCAGAGGGAGAAGCAGGGAACCCAATGTGGGCCTCGATTTCTGGACCCTGGGATCATGACCTGAGCTGAAGGCAGACGCTTAACCAACTGAACCAACTGTGTTGCCCTGAGAATCACAACGTTTTCACTTCCTTCTGTAAGTGGCTAAAGTAAAATATGTATCTTGAAATTCCAAAGAAAATTCAGCAAAATCAAAAAGCAGACAAATGTGGCATTTGTTCCTTTCTCAGGTATTCATTCCTTATCCTATTTAATTTCTTTATGCCACCCAAAATGGGAGAATTGAAGATTAAAATAGGAGTATGAGTTTAATTGAAAAGTCTTAGAAAAATTTTCCTTTAGAGTCAAAGACCCGGGAAGCAGGCTACCTTATGTTAATAAAAGCCCTGTTGCAACTCGTTTACAAGGCAGATGTATGGCAGGATCCAGCAGGAGCTTACATCTGTTACTTATGTGCCAGCCTTCCTCTGTAGAAACTCTAAGCTGTGTAATCAAACACATTCTTGCTCACCAGGGGAGGCTAAAATCCATATGGCTCACTTACGGCTTGTTCTTGGACAGAATCCTGATGGGAACCATGTGACAGACCATATAGACATAGATTTTAGGGATGCTAGTTGACTAAGATCTGACTGGCTATTTGGAAACCATTTTTGTCACCTTATCGAGTATTTTTGAACAAATATACCAAAGAACATACCTTTCTTGTAGAGTTCAATTTGTTGGAGAAAAAAATCCAGGGGGATTTCTTTTTCACCACATCTTGAAGTCTCAGAGGTTCCATGTAATATCTGATTAATGTAGTATTCAAGAGATATAAATGACTCTAGAAATTCTGAATGATAGTGAACTTAACCAATTCCTCATCTGATCTTAGAATCTCGCTGAGCTGTAAGAAATGATAAAAGTGTCCTCTACAAGGTCATTATAGGCTTGTTTATCTGTTTATCCTGATAGAAAATGAGACTTAATGTTTGTTCTATTACCTTTCAAGTGGTTTGAGAATTATTTAACATCACTTATTTGATAATTCTTTGGGGCTTCTGGGTGGCTCAGTTGGTTAAGTGTCTGACTCTTGATTTCAGCCTTAGGTCTGGATCTCAGAATCATGAAATCAAGCCCCGAATCAAGTTCTATGCTGAGCATGGAGCCTACTTAAGATTCTCTCTCTCTCTCCCTTTCCCCAGCTTATTCTTTCCTTCAAAAGGAAAGAGGGAAGGAAGGAAGGAAGGAAGGAAGGAAGGAAGGAAGGAAGGAAGGAAGGAAGGAAGGAAGGAAGGAAGGACAAAGGAAGGAAGGAAGGAAGGGAGGGAGGGAGGGGAGGGGAGGGGAAGGGATAGAAAAAAGGAAAAAAAGGAAAATTCTTTAAAAAGCATGAAGTATTATGTAGGATTGATTCATATGATACCATTCCAGGATATTCGTCCCGAGATACTGTATCGATATTGAAATTCCAGAGAAAAAACTTTTAAAATTAAATGTTTGCACATGCATTTGGTAAAAATTACAAGTATGATTATGCACTAGAAGCTTATTGTTCATTTAATATCTGCTTATTGTTTCCTCTTACCTTTCACACATTTACATGCAGCTTTCAACGATGTCCTACTGACTCCTGTAATTTTTGTCTCTTGTTTTTCACATAAGGTGGCTAAATATAGCAAAATGGTGTCTTTTAAATTGTGCATGCGGAAATTTTTGCTATGTTTGCTGTGCTAACAATATATGGACAGCATAAATATTATTCTCATTTTCTGCTTTTATTCTTCAACCTCTTTAGACATGGTGGCTTTTTTTTTTTTTTTTTTTGTATTCAGTATAAATTCAAGAGGTACCTAAAAGATGAGTTGAAAAATTTCTGACAGCTCATATAAAATGACAGCGCATCTAGATATCTATACAGTAGACTGTCAATAATATAAGAACATAATAGCTAACATTTATGTATATGAATATTATTCCTTATAACCCCATGAAGTACATAACTAATTATTCCCATATTATATATAACTAAACTGCAGAACACAGAGGTTAACTGACAGACAGTAAATGGCCAAGCCCAGGCTTGAACGTTATTGAATCCACAGACGATTTAGTTTAAGAGCTCCAAGAAGCAGATGCCAAAATAGGATTAAAAATGCAAAGATCTTACTTGAGGAAATACCCATGGAGGAATGGAGAAAAAGCCAGAGAGGCAGGGAGAGCCGTCAGAACACATGCAAATCTCTAGAAATGAGAGACAGAGTTGGGGCACCTGGGTTCGGCGTCTGCCTCTGGCTCAGGTCGTGATCCTGGGGTCCTGGGATCGAGTCCTGCATAGGGCTCTTCACATGGAATCTGCTTCTCCCTCTGCCTGTGTCTCTGCCTCTCTCTGTGTCTCTCATGAATAAATAAAATCTTAAAGAAAAAGAGAAATGAGAGAGAGGGAGACAGACTGGTTGGGGTAGAAATGACTTAAATACAGGGCGGTCTAAGGAAAGTTGGCCAAGGCAGTCAGAGTCTGTAGGTCAAGGATCCCATCAGGGGAGTGCCCTGTCTCCCAAGACTGAGCCTCCCTTCATCCCCCTGCCTCAATGCAAATGCAGCTACAGGTTTCAGAGCACAGCATGTGGGGCCGATGGTCAGTGATGCTCCTTGTGCCCTCTGTATCTGCAGGTCTGCGTGATGCACTCTCAGAACCAAAACCTAGTCTTAACCACTACACAACACGGCCTGTGAGTCTAAGTGGAAGGGAGGCAGAGAGGTGAGGGAAAAAAACACAACAAGCAGTCCCAAGGTGGCTAAGGTCTAACAATGAGCTGAATACAACGGGCAGAGCACAGTAGTGAATCCAGAATCACACAGATTCTATAAATCCCTGCATGTTTCCAAGTGACAATTGGGTTTCTAAAAGACTTCCCTTCCTAAATCCATGTGATTTATAAACAGAGGGTACTATATAGTTGCTTGCATGTGTCTCAGACAGATGTGGGCCATGGGCTCACGAGAGTCTGGCACACCCAAGGAGCTCAGCCTGGGAGGCCGAGCATTAGGCGCCCAGGACTGCTGGGGATGCCTACAGGCCCTTAGACCTCACAAGCCCTTCGGCACAGAGCTGGAGACTCCAGAGCCTTCGCGAAGGCTAAGAAAGGTGTACACATTCCTGCAGGATGTGGCCAACGAATGTTGAGGGGCCTTCACCCCATCAGACGGTATTATCTGTACCAGGGAGTCTTTGGAAGTTTTGAAAATCAGTAAGAGCAGTTCCTCTAAAAGAGATACTCGTGAAAGGCAAAATTTAGATGGAGAACAACCTAATAGAGTAAATTATTTCTTTGTCTACATCTAAGTTATATCCTTTAAATCAGTCTATTAGCATCTGCCTGTCTATTGCTTTTATCATGACACTCAACTGAATTCTTGTCTTAACCAGCTTCACGTGGCAGAGAAAATCCACAAGTTACACAGAAAGGTCCATGCAGTTAGTTATTTCAGAAGTCCTCATTTTCTTCTACGTGACTCACCGTAACAATTTACTGTTATTCCTGCCTCAGCCCCCGCTACAATCAGTGTATCCTACACACTGTTGTCAGATGAATCTTATAGCAGCAGTTTTCTTATAATGAAAACTAAACATGCAAGTGTTGAATTCCAACCGTTTCTGTTCATTTGCGTGACTCAGAAAGTTACAGAAATCCCCCTGACGTTTGCAATCCCAATCTATAAAAAGATAACAAGGTGGGTTTTCAGCCACAAATTTGCATTTCATTGTCTGCTACTGTATTGTAATTGTTTCTCCTCTTCCAGAGGACGTGAGGTTAAGCTCTATCAACAGAGGGTGCTGCTAGAGGGACACCAGAGGTAGGAGTTTCTCTTCCTGGTGCTGCTGAGCCTCTCTCCCAGGCTCCTGGAGGGCCTAGGACTTTAGTGGCACCCAGATATCAAGAGGCAGCCAATAGCACCTCTGGGCAAACAGTAGGCAGCACTTTTCTAGGAGTGGCTCCCTTGGTACACAGCTGAGCACCTCTGCAAGAGGTATGACCATCTCCGCACACCCTTGTGAATAGCTTTCCCCCACCCCCCTTGGCTTTGCAGGGCGTTCTGAGGCTCAGAACTTTTCCATGGGCAGCTTCACCATCAGCCCAAAGGAGGATTCCCAGAGGGACTATTTTGCAAAAACATCAACCAACTTCACCATCCAGTGGGCCATGGTTGCAACTTTCCAAAAAGGTCCGCATCTCAGTGCCATGGAAGGAAATCATCCAGATTCGCCTCCTGGTTGGGTACTGGATGTCAGCCCTCACTAGGAGTAGAAGCTTCTGCCTATATTCACTATTCTAAAATTCTTTAGCTTTCTTTCCCCCTAACTAGCCAATCTCATATTACAGTTACTTTCCATGTTGAATTACTGTGTGATTTTTGTCTCCCAATTAGAACCTGGTTAATACAGCAGCAGTACCCATTGCCATAGGATTATTAATTGAAATGAAGGATATAAATTGCGAAGTACAGTAATACACTAATGGCAAAAGCGCTTAGTAAATTGTAACTGCGAATAACATTATTGGAATTTAATCCTGATAATGATAATTCCTAATGAGCCAAATTGGAGAATTCACCATTTTGCAAACACACTTGTTTCTTATCTCTGTGTCTTTGCTCAGGCTAATACCTCTGGTTAGATTGTCTTTGAAACGATTCTTCAAGATTCAGAATCTCTGGGAAAATATCAGAATTCTCATCTCAGGCCATTCAGCCCAAGTACCGGGAAACCTTGATTTTAAAGCAAATGCTCTGGGTAGAAGTAGATCCGTTTCAATCTAATAAACACTGTTTTAGCATTTTTCTATACACCCAAAGTTATAAGGTAGCTTTCTGTCCTCAAGTCACTCACATCCCATTGGTATATACAAGATCGATGACAAAGAACTATAAGGTAATTCTGATGTGCTTAGAAGTTTATTTACAAGGCACTTAAATGGGTGTGGAAAATTGATCTTCTTTTATCTATTACCGATTTTACTAAGTTGTAGATCACCAAAACTGTTAAACTTGCCCGACATGCTAAAATGTTTTAAGTTTCCTAAAATGCTTGGCCTCTTGTCTATCCAAGCAACACTCCACTCTACAATCACCCCCAGCCCAGGAAGGCATCTTTGATTGTTAAAGAGGACATCTAGGTTTGACTTTACAGCTTTGGCAGAAGGGAAATGTCCTCGCCTTGTCCTGGTTCTGTGTCTGCGTTGATTGGTGTTTCTCAGGTGTCATTACAGGAGCCCCCATCTTTGGGCCATATGTTGGTTCCTGCTGGTCAACTTCTGCCTAAAATAACTTGTGCTTTTTGTCCCTGTGAACAGTTAGATCTCAGGGAGATCTCATGTCTGACTGAGCCCTACTATGGTACCACTCACTGGCACTGCAGACATACTCCGATTCTCTTCTTTGTTGACCACCACAGGTCCCTGGACTTCGTCTCACAGAAAGCCAGTGTTGTGGGGGTGTCCTGGGTCTGACGCATGGCATGCTCACAGACTCCCAGTTACGTACTAAGTATTAGCCCTGATGCGAGACATGGAGGAAACTCTGGTACCCCAGAACCAAAGAGAACTAAGATTACCTCCAACTGCTCAATAGGTCCTTCCCACCTGACTGTGTTCTCTGAAGAACTGCCCAGGGTCAATTCCAGACCACAGCATGTTACCAGTTGTCTGTGCCAGTGTCCCTAAACAGGAAGAGGAGCCACAGGGTTCCCAGCCTCAACTTCTCCCTCTGACAACTGCAGTCCCATTGATCCAGGATTTCATTTCAGAGGAATGACAGTGAGAGTCCCACATCCCAACCACATGTCTCCTATACTTCTGCTTTCTGTTGTCTCCATAATTCCCTGGAGCCAGGAAAAGAAGATTTTAATCTCCTTCTCCTTTCCTGCCACAGATTTCACCTACATTGTATTTTTCCTTTTTCAGCTCATTCCACACAGGTAAGCCTTACGGCAGGCAGGGAATCTGGCTCACTACTAAAGACATTTACATCGTTTTTGTCTTCCAAGATAGTTGAATTATGAAATTCCCTTTACAATATTTCCTGAAGACTATAAATTCTTGATGTTCCCTGTTCTCTTCAGAGGGGATGTCCTAAGTAGCCTTCAAATTCTCTCCTTCAGGAGGGCTTACTTCATTGACTCAATCACATTTGGGCATAAGGCACTAACTCATGAAACTGTCCTTTCTGTGTGTGTGTGTGTGTGTGTGTGTGTGTGTGTAGTAAAAATATTTAACCTGTTTTTTTGAGCCCAAAATTGATTTAGCAACCTATGTCCCCCTCTTCATGTTCTGCTAGCAGTAGCAACTTCATTTTACTGATTGGATGCCTAGACTACATGTACTGATAAAGAATAATTTGGATGCAGAATCCGTAAGAAATGTGTTTCCAGTAGTTAAAAATGCTGCAGCCCCACTTCTGAGGTACACAAATCAAGAAGTACTTAAAGACTCCAACACAATCCCCAGAATACTTCCATCCAAACTGTGAAAGGAGATGACCTAAAAGGACTCTGAAAGATCCAAAGGAGATACTGAGTTAACTTGGGGGGAAGGGATGTCCTTGAACTCAGACATCACTTCTCATTTATGTCTGTATTCTTCCCAACATCCCACATAGCTCCTCTCACACTGTAACGACACCCAACTATTTGTTGAACTGAACTTAGCAGAACTGGTACGTCACACTCAGTTTCATACTGAAAAACTAAAACTTAGAGTTACTCACTTATCCCTTGGTAAAATGAAAGCATACTCCTCAGCAAAATCTTCTCATGAAATCTCAGGCAAAACCTGAGATGTTTTGGACAGCTGGGTTTATTTTTATTTCTACTGAAAATGAATGCACTTAAATCTAAAAGCTAAGTGGTTGCCACTATGTTTAGTTTCTACACACCATTTCATCAACATTTTGCATGAACTATTGCTTTTATTTGCTTTCCAGTGAAGGGAGTCTGGGGTATTTCTCTGATTGAAAAAAGAGAAGAGAAGTCATTGTTGCATAGATAGTTCCAAAAAAGCTGTTTTCCCTGACTGATTCTGTAGTCACAACAAGCATATCGCTGCGGGTAGTCTGAGGCTGAAATTCAGCTTGAGGGAGAGTAAATCAATGATTCACTTTAAGGAAAAATAACTAGCTTTAGGCAAAAAATTAAAATTCAGGACAATAAATGAAAGTGTATGCCATGTTCAGAAATTATATTAGTGACCCAACAAAGAGCTGGGAAATTCAACACTGTCCTAGCCTTGCCTTTATTTGCTCTAAAGTGTTTTGTATGTTTTTTTATAAAGTCATCTAAGCTTTCTTTGTCTAAAGCAGGGCTGTAAACTTAGCAGAAAAATGCAGTATCCCAAAAAGCAATTTAGTTAAAACTCTGTCACACTGATCAGAACGGATCGTCTATGCAGGAACCCAACAGGCAGGATTGAACTATATCAGTTACACACCACGGAAATAGACTGAGCTGATTACAGATACACTAGAAATGGTCTTCAGAATAATTTAATTAAAGTATTTGTGTACAGTTGTGAAATACATAAAAAGAAGTCAGTAGACTCACATGTTTAATGTAGATTGTAATAATGTCTTGGAATAAATGGAGAAGCACGTCCTTGAAGCAGCATAAAGAAGTAGTAGAATTAATAAATGGAGAAGCACATGCTTTTTGCAGGATGAAGAAGTCGAATTACTTTTATATTACAAGCAATATAAATTAGGCATCAGGGAAAAGAATATAGATGAGTTAAAAAAAAGTACTGGCTTTTCTTTTGGACTAACTTGAGTATGTTGCTGAAATTGGCAAAAATTCAAGTTAGATTTTCTTGATGAAACTGAAGGCATAGGGGCATTCATGCATTGCTGGAAGGAATGCAAAATGGTACAACCATTGTGAAAGGGAATTTGGCAATATTCAGCAAAATCATAAATGCTCTAATCTTTGATATAGCCATATCTTCTCCTAGAAAAGTATCCTAAAGATATCATGCAAATTAGAAAGATATATGCAACTATCTGTGAATTAGACCATAACAATTTATAATAGTAAAAGATTAGAACTAACTCTTAATAGAAACTTGAGGGGTGCAGAGGCTTCTGGGAGCATAAAAGATGACAACAGCAGCTAGGCCAACTTTTGAACCTGAGAGAGGTGGGAGAGGAAAAGGAGAAGGTGATTTGAGCCAACTCTCTAAGCAGTATTCAAGTAGAGACCTACCTTCTCATAAAAAGATAAAATATACACAAACTACTCAGGATGCCCCTGAAGAGGTTAGCAACCATTACTTCAGGAGGGAGCTGGAAGAGAGAGAGCGAGCTGCTGCAAGAGAAAAAAATAGAGACCGTCCAACAAGAGAACATACAACCTCCTTGTCGGTATCAAAGAGCCTCGGTTAGACCAGATTCCTGCTGCCAACCTTGCTGCAGATGATCCTCTAACAGATGAGGAAGACGAGGATGAAGATTTTGAAGAGGAGAGTGATGATGATGACACTGCAGCTCTTCTTGCAGAACCAGAAAAAAATTAAAAAAGAAAGAGCTGAAGAGCAGGCCAGGAAGGAACAAGAACAGAAAGCTGAAGAAGAAAGAATACGTATGGAAAACATTTTGAGTGGAAACCCTCTCCTTAATCTCACTGGTCCATCCCAGCCTCAGGCCAACTTCAAAGTTAAAAGAAGGTGGGACGATGATGTTGTTTTCAAGAACTGTGCAAAAAGGTGTAGATGATCAGAAGAAAGACAAAAGATTTGTGAATGATACACTGTGATCTGAATTTGACAAAAAGTTCATGGAGAAATATATTATATAATGCAGTTTTATGTGCTTAATTCAAGACTGTAAGGTGTAAAAAAAAGAAACTTGAATAAGTTATTTCATAATCATATAACAAAATACACATATTTATGAAAGTAATAATGATTAACTAGTATATATTGCTACGGAGTAATTGTTAGTATGTATTTCTAATAAGTTGGCAAAGGAGAGAAAATTTCCATAGTATGCTACCATTCATCTAAAACTAGTATTGTTCTAATTATATTAATATTGCTATCTTTTTAAAATGGAAGACTAACTCATCAATATTTTTAAATCCTTAGGAATGTATTAATTTTGAAAAACATCACTGATAACTTATGGAAGATGCCATATAATTAACTTATTATTTTATAAAATTGGATGATGGAAAAATATCAAGCATCAATTGCTTTTTTTTATGGATTGTAACTCAAAGTAACAAAAAATTAATGGGGGAAATTTTCTCTTCATAAATGTATTGAGGCCAATAAAGAAAAAGATAAGAATTAGAATATCATGATTTTGCAATCATTGATGAAATAATTACAGCTGCCAAAAGAAGAAAAATCACACAATGGGTCCTTTATAATGTAAGTAATCATTATCACCTATAGAAGGAATCTTTAAAAGTATAAAACCCTTTACCTAATGAAACCTCTAAATTGACCAGCATAACATCTTTTTTTTTTAAGATTTTATTTATTTTTTTTAATTTTTATTTATTTATGATAGGCACACAGTGAGAGAGAGAGAGAGAGGCAGAGACACAGGCAGAGGGAGAAGCAGGCTCCATGCAGGGAGCCCGACGTGGGATTCGATCCTGGGTCTCCAGGATCATGCCCTGGGCCAAAGGCAGGAGCCAAACCGCTGTGCCACCCAGGGATCCCCGACCAGCATAACATCTTAAATAACAAAGAAGGATGCCCACAGACTATAAGCAATTTTGTCAAGCAATACTGTTATTTCAATATTGAACTGCAAAAAAATAAGTAGGCGAAAGGAAGCCCTAAGTTCATATAGAGCAATTGCATGAACCAATTTCAATGCATCAAGCTTACTGTAATCATAGTCAAAGATAGTAAAAGAAAAGAAGAAACAGAAATTTGAGCTTCTTTTATTTAATAATATTAAGAACTTATTTTTTAAGGATGATGGTGGCATTATTGGTAATTTCTTTAATAATTTTTAATTATTAGATATAAGTAATCTAAGCATCTGCTTCAAAACGAAATAGAGATAGATGGATGGAAAGTAGGGTGGTGAAATAAGATTGCCCAAGAGTTGATAATTGCTTAAACTTAAGCGCAATGGACACCTAAGAGTTCATTATACTATTATTTTGGGGTTTGCATATGTTTGAAAATTTTCATAAAATAAAAATTAATGTTGGTATAGATGATGAACCCTCTAATCTGGACAAGCTGTCTGCCATGCCTGAATAGCATCTCCTGTAAAAGGAGATACTGTTTTTAGAAGGTGGTTATTTGATAGGCTAGATCAAATAATGCTCTTGTTATGCCTTAACCAAAGTCCACTCAATATAGATCTTTGGCATCTGACATCGAACTTAACATAAACCTTCATGTTTCATACAATGTTAATACTACCTCATAGGTCAATAGAAAAACAAAAGCAGAGAAACTTACGCACATGTTATGATCACTCATGTCAAGACAGAATGCTAAACCTCAAATTGAAATATTATTTTATAATAGTTTAAAATTCACAAATGTACTTGAAAATTACTCAAAATGTATTTGTTTTTTAAAAGATTGTATTTATTTATTTATTTATTTATTTATTTATTTATTTATTCATGAGAGACACACAGAGAGAGAGGCAGAGACATAGGCAGAGGGAGAAGCAGGCTCCACGCAGGAAACCTGACGGAGGACTCGATCTGGGACCCTGGGATTACACCCTAAGGCAAAGATGCTCCACTGCTGAGCCACCCAGGCACCCAAATTACCCAAAATTTAAAGACGCTTTCTACATCATGTAAAACTTGACAAATGAAGAAAAGAAGCAAGAACCATGAGTAGCAAAAATTTACTTGTTGCGTTTAGCTATATCATTTTGCAAAGTTCGTATTTGTATCTCTGAGAATTATCTGAGAGTTTTTATAAACACCAAAGCTGTGTATGAGGCACAAACTTTCGATGTAAGCTTTACTCCTGTAGGAGAAAAAGTACCGAATGCCTCTGAAGTACAAACATGTATTTCAAGCTAGCTCATTGTACCATCTTTAAAGAATGTAACTCTGGGGCTTGTTAGGAGGGATTGGAACTGTCAGAAAATTTTAATGGGCATGGAGACAACAGCAGGGCAGATTGTGGCTCACCTTGTGACATTTTCACAACAGCTCATCATAATTATAGATGTAAAAGGTGCTTGGTCAGTCAATTCCATAAATTATTGGCAGAAATGCCAAGCAATATCCTGCTGTACCTCCCTCGAGTGACCTGAAGCCGGATGCTATTCTATATTTTCCATCGATCATTTTGATAGACAGTCACAATTTCGTTTTAAACTAAAATCTTTCTCATTTCCTGTGACCTCAAGCCACACACACACACATATAGACACATACACACACACACACCCTACTTCACCATTTAAAAATCAAAAGAATGACTCCTCCAAGATTATTTTATTTTAAAACGATAAAAATACTAATAGCTAAAGAAAAAAAATGGTGTGTACTCAGTGTCCTGCTGAAATCACCTCAGAAATGGGCCAGGTAGGGGTAATGACATTTTGGTTTTGCCACTTGTAGGAGAATATGAATTTTTGACAACTCTTTAGCTTTCCCTTTTGTCTAATGTTCATGTAGGTCTTTACTGTAGCAACCAGTTGCAGTTAAGTTTCCTAGTTTTAGAGAGGAAGGATGGGCTATTTTTAGGAGGAAGTATAGCCCACCAGAAGAGTCAGAACTAAGAAGTAGACAGGTCTGTGCTGGACCAAAAAGTTATGAGCAGGGCAAGGTGGGAGTCAAATTAAAAGGTGGGGTACAGGGCAGCCCAGTGGCCCAGCGGTTTAGCGCCGCCTTCAGCCCAGGACCTGATCCTGGAGTCCCTGGGTTGAGTCCCACGTCGGGCCCCCTGCATGGACCCTGCTTCTCCCTCTGCCTGTGTCTCTGCCTCTCTCTCTGCATCTCTCTGTGCCTCTCATGGATAAATGAATAAAATCTTTTAAAAAAAAAAGGTGGGGTACACCCAACTTTGCCCCATAACTAGTTGGGTCTCATAACCAGGCAAGCAATAAGCAACGTCCTGGCAAAGGACATCTGAGGCTAGAAGACTAAGTCATTAAATAGACCAGATGCAGAGGCACCTGTAAGTGACATATCCAGTGGCCTGTTTGCCTAATAAAGGCTGGGAATGAGGTAGTAATGTTATAATTGTGCTGAAGGTGAACTGTCATAGATTTTTTTTAGTTTTCCTCTTTCCCAGTCTCAAGTTGAAAATGTAGTTTATTAAGAAGAGGGAGGGAGGGAAAGAAAAAAACTGTAAACAAAACAAAACATGATAAACAAATATGGATGAAGTCATTAAAGGAGAAAAATGGAAACAAAGACAAAAGACAAATAGGTATTTCCAGACAGAACTATTAAATTTATAGACACTTTGTTTACAGAATTAACAGACTCTGTGATAAATGTTTAATACACATTATATCTTTAATCTTCCCAATGCATTTAATGAAATTGTCATATTTTTATAGGAAATTATTTAGGCTTAGAGAAGTTCCATGATTTCCAGAAGATCATGCAACAAGTTAGTAATGATTCTAGAATTTCAAACAAAGCCATCTGACTCTCAAGGTGGCCTCTTTATCACTCTTCTTTGTAGAATTCAGTGAAGACAGCTATCAATATATGATGTTTAAAATTTTAGTAGTATGACAAAAGTTAATGTAAAGCCAAAACAGATACTAAATTTAGCATAAAAATACAGAAATAAAAAAAATACAGAAATACATTAAGTTACATACAAAAAGGTGACAATTTGTTAAAACACTACTAGTTGTATTGTCTATGGTGATTTTAAGGCTCTTTTATTCTCTTTCTAATTTCTATTTTTCCTAATTTTTAAAAATTTACTAGAATGACCTTCCTTACTTTTATAATAATGAAAAAAATATGCAGCAATTTGTCCGATGTCTCTAAATTACATTCACTTAGATCAATTTCAATTGATGCAAAGCTACCATTTCTCAATTTTATTTATTTACTTACTTATTAAATTTATTAAAGTTCACTACTTATTTTATCCAAGGTCAAGCCAGTCTTTTTGGAAGCCTTTTGATTTAAATATAGAAATTTATTCCCAAATCTATATTGTCCCTTTATCTCCTCAGCAAGTCTTATTCTCTCCTAGAAACATTCTTTTCTCCAATTCAGTATGTCTAAGATCAAAATCAACTTTTTTTTTGAAGATTTTATTTATTTATTCATGAGAGACACAAAGAGACAGAGGCAGAGGGAGAAGCAGGCTCCCTGCAGGGAACCTGATATGGAACTCGATCCCTGGACTCAGGATCACGCCCTGGGCCAAAAGCAGATGCTCAACCGCTGAGCCACCCAGGCACCCCCAAAATCAACATTTTTAAAACCAGTATCATTATATGTCTCAAGGTCCCTAATGCTGGTCATTTCCTAATGCAAAAGCACTGGGACAATTTTAAAGAAAGAAAAACTTAATCCTTTGACATTCAACCAGTCTTTTTTTTTTTTTTTTTTCACAATTTCATTCATTTTATTACAGTAATTGCTTCAGAAATGAGCAAAAGCTAGTCTCCAATTCTTATGGAAGTTTCCTTTAAATTATCTGCCACATGTGTCCCTTTCTTCTCACTCTAAATGTCACCACTTTGTTTCATGTCCTTGCCAGATTGGTGTCAGGTATGCATTCGACACATTTCATACATGGTTCTCAAAAATTATGTTAAATTATTTAAAGCACTTCCTTCCCTATGGTCACAGATGCTTAAATGCTCTCAAGTGCCTATCAACTCTTCATCCAGGTACTTAAGCTTCACCTCCTGCCCCAATCTATTCCTACCAATTCTTTTGGTTTCAAATGCCACTATTTACCTCCTCAGAGCCAAGCTCCACCCTCATTATCCATGTATTTCACACCTCTCTGGTCAGTTTAGTCCTATCGGCTCCTTAGAGATTAATTCATACTTCAGCTTCTATAAGGTCTTACTACGTATGAAACCTATGACAATATAGATAATAACATGTCTTCCATTGAAGTCTAGGCAATCAAGAAGGGTATTGTTAACACTATCAAGATGCAGGAGGAGGATCCTGTTAATCCTTCTAACAGAGGCAGACAGTTTAACACACTAATTGATTTAAGCAAGCTACATAAAAGCCAGAGTCTATATAGTTAGAAAGAAATATATTGAAAAGTACTAAGACATAAGTAGCCTTTTGGTAATTGAGGATCAGATCCATCTTATGAACTGTTTCAAGGTTCCGTTTCAAATAAATATGTTTGTCTCAATAAGGAAAGTGTTGAAACTCCTATGTTTCATCAAGGATACACAAAAACAATATTATTCCAAGTTCCTTTCTCTACATGTTTAAAGAGACTATAAAAGACAAGGAATACTGTTTCAGAAACATGCTTATCTCTAGCACCTGCTCATTTCAGTCACTGCTTTGATATACAACTCAACACAAAAAAGACAGCAGAGGCATAACACATTGTGGACAAATAATTCATAAAGTGGTTTTGTAGAAACACAGCTTGCATCAGAGGCAAAGACAGAAAACTAAATACAGAAGTCTCCTGCCTCATTGTCTCTCTTTATTATGCTCTTAGAAGGTCAAAGCAAATGCATTCTTATTTTCAATCTTATTAATAATATAAAAAAGTTTTATATTTTTTTATCCTTCATCTTCCATGAGAAAATGCTTACTTTTCTCTGTCAGTCAAGTTTTTTTATTGCTCTTTGCCTTATATTGAGTCCAGCAACAAATTTCAATTTAAATAGCTAGTGAGGGGCACCTGAAGGGCTCAGTCAGATAAGCATCTGCCTTTGGTTTAGGCATGATCCCTGAGTCCTGGGACTGAGCCCCGCATCAGGCTTTCTGCTCAGCAGAGAGCCTGCTTCTCCCTTTGCCCTTCTCTGCTTGTGCTCTCTCTCTCTCTTTCTTGCTCTCTCTCCCTCTATCAAATAAATAAATAAAATCTTAAAAAAAAATAAAAATGGCTGGGTCGATGTTCATTAAAGCTCTAGGAACTTTCAAATCATCAGATAAATTGCAGAACATAATAAATTTTGAGTCACTGTAGTAACTTTCATTTAAAAAAAATATAGCACCATGCTATATATATTTTTATTTTTTAATAACTTCATGTGTTTTGTGGTTCTATTTTCTACTAAAAAGTGAATGTAGGCAGTTAACATGAGTCAAGAATATGATTTTCAACATAGAATTATGAAATTTCATGAAACTTAAAATTATATGCTTATTATCTCAGCAAGGTTCCATTTTACTTCCAAAGAAATATTTAATACTTTTCAAAATGTGCAATATTTCAGACTATGAGTTCCTGAAAAAATTAAAGAAGTTATGTCTCTTATGCCTCAGCTATCAAACCATATGAACATACTTCCCAAACAAAGGAAAATTACAGAAAGGGCATTTCATCAGTGACATCCTAATTGTCTTTTTTTCCATGTTAAAAACATTGAAAAACACAGAATATTTAGGCATTACATAAAATCATAGATGTTTACGGGATAATAAAATTGGAATATTTCAATTTGGTTTTTTGAACAATGATCTGCACTGTAAGTGGAATGTAAAACATGTAAAAAGTGCTTTCATATCTCTAAACAGTCTTCATGAAAACTTCCCATGATTTTGTTCAACCTTACCTTATTTATTCAAAATAATTAGAACCAATTATTTTGTTATTTAATCAAATCATTTTAAATGGTCACATATAAGTCATGAAATAGTATACAACAGGTTTTAACAACCTTTACTTTCTTTGCTACCACAAACCCACCTTCTAAGAAACTCCCCTATCTGTAAGAGTAGAGAGCAAAAACCATTTGGGAAACCTAAGTTCTCATCATACTAAATTCCCAGATTACCCTAATCAACAAAATGTTGGATGCTCACAGTATAGAGAAGATAGCCACAGAGAACAGGAGCACCTGGGAGCCAGGTAGCATGCAATGACAGCAGATGTGCAGGGGGAAAGCTTTGGCAGAGACAAGTGTATCCCCAGTGGCCTTGCAACATGAATGCTTAAATTATTAGGCACACCTCCTATTTGAGGCTGTGATCATTTGCCCTGGGGGCCTCTTCTTCCTTGTTTTCCTCACTGGATTCCTTTTCTGTCACTTTTCATGTTGGGATGTTTATAGGTGTTTCTTGTGAAATGTATTTGAAAAATGTAAGAATTATGTGTAGGATGCTTTCGGCTCTTCAGAGGAAAAGTGCCATAAAATCTAATACATAAATAATAAATCAACTCAACAGATGTTGACTTTTTCTTGTCAGACAGAGACTTTAAACTCCTGATTCAGAATCTCTGACAAAATAAATAAACTAAAAGTGAAACTCAATTTGTCTACCTTACCCAGGGACAAAAGATAAAAAACTTAGATTAAACAGAATTATCTATATCCTATCAAACAAGATAGGACAAGAACCATTATTCATATCTTCAAAGCAGATCTTATAATAAAAAAATAATAAGCAGAAGAGAATTTTTTCAAGTTGAATATCCTGTGCATTAAATGGAAATTAATAAACACAAAACATATGTTCTTAGACTCTGAAAATAACACATTTTTCCTTTTTCTTAACATATCATTTCTTTCCTAAAGGAAACAAAGACTGAATATTAATTAAGAAGTACTAAAATATAAGTACTAATTAAGAATCACCTTTTAAATTCTTCTCTAAAAAAAGCACTTCTTTCTGGCATTACTAACAGAACCTTAGTCAAGAAGGAGACATAATCTTTATACCAGGAAATAGACTATACTCCTCTGGAATTTTAAGTTCAGTATCTATCGCTGTTCAAAATTTATCTTCATTGCCCATGTTTCTACTTTTAGCATTATGGTACGAATAGTTCTTATTCAAACTTGTGTATCCCTGAAAATATCACAACATAAGTTATTAAAAACTTTAAATCTGGGAAAGATTTTGACTCCTTGCTATTCAAAGTGTAATGCAAGGACAAGCAGCAGTCATTACATTGAACCCGTTACAATTGAGAAAGTCACCCCAGATCTACTGATTTGAACTTTGACAAAAATCCGTAAGCAATTTGCATGTTCATTATAGTTAAGAAATACTAATTTATCTAGTTCCTGGGGTGTATTTAGCCTTCTATCTAATAACTTTAGTGACTCCTTTTAATTATTTGTTCACAAATTTAATCCAATCCACCAAATATACTTTCTTTTTTTTTTTTTTAAGATTTATTTAGTTATTTATTGAGAGAGAGGGAGAGAGAGAGGCAGAGACACAGGCAGAGGGAGAAGCAGGGTCCCTGCAGGGAGCCTGACGTGGGCCTCGATCACACCCTGGACTGCTGGCGGCACTAAACTGCTGCGCCGCCGGGACTGCCCCAAAATATACGTTCTTAAAAGAATTACATGGCTTCACTGAATGAATGAGAAGTATTGCTTCTGTAGATTAAATTTCCTAACAGAAAAAGAAAAAAATATGTATATATATGCATGAAATAGAAAAAAATGTTGGAAAAACTGTAAAATAGACCATTTCTCTTCTATGATCTGACTCCACCCTCACCAATTACCATAACCCCCACACAAATGTCAATTTCCTTTTCAACCACATTTTTCTCCTTTTATTATGCTTTTATATTGTTGTCCCCTCTCTGTAAGAAAATTAATGTATTTTTTTAAAGATTTATTATTTTAGAGAGAGCACACATGGGAGAGAGAGAGAGAGATGGGGTGAAGAGGCATCAGGAGGGAATACTGAAGCAGACTCCCCCTGAACATGGAGCCAGATGAAGGGGCTTGATCTCACAATCCAAGAGATCATGATCTGAGTCAAAGCCAAGAGTCCAGCACTTAACTGACCAAGCCACTGAGGTGCCCCTTGAGAGGATTAATTTAGCCAAAGTTTTGTCTAGCCTCAAAGATTTTTTTTAAGACACTTAATATTTTGAAAAAAGTTCTCTTTCTACTCTTTTGGATTTTGTTTTTATTATACATAAAAATTCTAAACACCTAAAAATTCACAATGAATGTGAAGTGCTTAAGAATTATAGAAACATAAGCAGATTCAAGAGCCCAGAAATAAAACTATACATATATTGTTAAATAATATTTAACAAGACAGCCAAGAACACTCAATAGAGAGAAGACACTCTTTAAATCAATGTGCTGAGAATATTGGATATTCACATGCAAAAGAATGAAACTGGGCCCATTATATCACTCACAAAAATTAACTTCAAATGTTCTAAAAACTTAAATGTAAATCCAGAAACCATAAAACCCCTAGAAGAAAACACAGGGAATAAGTTCCTTGACATTAGCCAAGGCAATGATTTTTTTGGATATGCTAAAGCAAAAGCAACAAGATAAAACTAAGGACTACATCAGACTGAAAAGCTTCTGCCTAGCAAAAGAAACAATCAACAGGGCAGCCTGGGTGGCTCAGCAGTTTAGCACCACCTTCAGCCCAGGGCCTGATCCTGGAGACCCGGGATGGAGTCCCACGTCGGGCTCCCTGCATGGAGCCTGCTTCTCCCTCTGTCTGTGTCTGTGTCTCTGCTTCTAGCTCTCTCTGTATGTCTCTCATGAATAAATAAATAAATAAAAATCTTTAAAAAAAGAAAAGAAAAAAAAAATTAAAAAAGAAAAAAAAAGAAAAAAGAAAAAAAGAAAAGAAACAATCATCAGAATGAACAGACAACATACAAAACGGAAAAAAATATTTGCAAACTCCATCTCTGATAAGGGTTAATATCCAATATATTAAAAAAAAAAAAACATAGACTCAATATTCAAAAAACAAATAATCCAATTAAAAAATGGGCCAACAACTTGAATAGATATTTTCCCAGAAAAGATACACCAATGACCAAAAGGTCCATGAACAGATACAATATCACTAATCATTAGGGAAATGTAAATTAAAAGAATAATAAGATATAGCCTCATACCAATTAGAATGGTTATCATCCAATAAATAAATAAATAAATAAACAAACAAATAAAGAAGTGTTTGCAAGGTTATGGAAAAAAGGGAATCCTCATGTACTGTTGCAGGTATGGTAAACTGGCACAGCCATAATAGAAAATACTATGAGAGTTCCTCAAAAAATTAAAAATAGAATTACCATATGATACAAATATTCCACTTTTGGAAATATATCCAAAGGAAAAGAAAACACTATGTCAAAGACAACTATACTCCCATGTTCATAGTAGCGAGATCTATAATACCTAGACATGGAAAGAACCTAAATGTCCATAAATAGATGAATGGATAAAGAGACTGCTCTACACATATACACTAAAACATTATTCAGCCACAAAAAAAGGAGATCCTGTCATTTGCAACAACATGGACAGAACTTGTAGACATTATGCAAGTAAATCATTCAAACAGATAACATGATCTGACTTACTAAATATGGCAAAACAAACAAAAAATTCATAGACAAAGAAATCAGATCTGTAGTTACAAGAGATGGGGAGTTGGGGTGGAGAAACTGAATGAAGGTACAAATTTTGAGGGGAAAAAATCAAACACACATCACCAATTTTAAACTAACAAAGCAAAAAAATAAATAAAATAAAATAGCAAAGCCTCTGTGTGTTTTTCACTGTGAAGCCACATTTTTAAATTTATTGTTTTTCTGCTTTTGTTTTTAACTTTACAGAAATAACTCTAAGCAACTAAACAATTTCTCAGCTGGTCTTGCACGGTGTTATATAAGGGTAGCCATTCTACATTACTTGAGTTTTTGATTTAACATTATGTTCCTAAAAGTCATTTCCCTATGTATATGAATTGTAATAGAGTGATTCTTATCGCCAAATAATTTCCCAATCTTCTTTTCTATTGTCTTGGGTCTACTTTGAGCCTTTAGTTGTCATTACTGGCACTGTCAGTAACATCCTTATACTGTAGGCTGGTGCATACACAATACTTCCAGAACACATGCCTAGGATAGAGTTAAGGGTTGTGGACAATGCAACTCTTCACAGTGCTAGATAATTATGCTTTAAATTGGTTATTCAGACTTCTAGCTTCTAAGAACCATGCCATAGTCATCAGGGAAGAAAAAGCTTCTGAACAATCAGGTAGGAGCGGAAAGGTAGACATAAGTCAGGAAACATTTAAAAAGGCTCGTTGAGAGGAATACTGATAATCTTTGTTTAAAAGAAAGCATCCCATTCGTCCAGGAAAGTATTCCATACCCCTAAGAGGTTATCCTGAAGACTCATAACTAGCCTCTAGTTCCGGAATAGGAAAACACGTAACAATCTCTTAATAAATTCAAGGTTCAACTTTTAGAATGTATGATGTGAATTACTGTGGGTGATGGAATAGCAGCTTTCGTCACACTCTTAAAGCTACATATTCATTATGCTAATAGACACGCCTTCTCAGTGATTCATGGAAACCCTTGAGGGAGACAGGCAGGGAAACAAGGCCTTCCTGATGGGCATGTGTTAACGCTACAGTCACTATCTTTTAAATGTAGTTGAAGGTATATCGTTTCAATTGTTTAGCACTTCACAAATGTATTAGGAAATGTGCACCTTGAAGGACTTGCTAAAATAGCACTTACCATCCTGAAGGAAAAAATCTTGAGCCATCTAGACAACAGGTATATTCTCATTAACTTGCTGTAGTAGTGAATTAAATTGGAATGCCATTTGGAGGTGGGTAAAGGATCGAAACTCTGATGTTGTTCTATATGGGGCCTGGACTTTTTCCTGCATTATAAACCTCACAAAGAAGTTAGTACACAGAATGAGAAACAGCTCCAGTATAAAACGGAGTATGAACAAGATGATTTTTATCCTATCAACTGTCTTTTACATATGCATGGCACCGAGTAATTCCTGTATTAGGCCAGGGAAATGGGATTTTGGAGACACAAGGATCTCTTCCAGATGGGGTTAAAGAGTAGAAGTATGTTGAGAAAGGACTTTATTGATCGTGAGGCAGATTTGTCCTTGTTGGTGTTGGTCTGTTGCAGGTCAAGCAAGTAAAGGTTAACAGTTGCAATATTAGGTAGATTTAATTAAATTATATCAAGTATTACCTTTGTAATCATTCATATTGTAAGGATGACCATAAAGTAATCCTAATTTTAATATACGAAACTTATAAAAGCCATGAATTTAAAGTTATCTTAGATGTTTTAATATTGAAAACAATTTATTAAGATTTCACTTAAAAAATCAAAGCCTAAATGGATCATTTGTATCATTGCCAGGATCTTTAGAAACCTAACTACAATTCCTTTTGAATAGATTCACTTTTGTTTTTTTATATATTCTTAAGCCCGCATAATTCTTAGGATAAATAATATTTTATAGCAGTGAATTTTCTACATTTCACTTGTTGCCTATCTCTGGTTCACATGTGTGTGTTTTAACTGCTATTTCCCTTGATTTAGAAAATACCTTAAATAAGTTAATATTTAATAGTTTCTATTTTCTTCATTTATGCAATAACATAAATAGACAAGATTATTAAATGACTTGATTTTAGAATACTTTAAGATTCATGGCTTTTTAGATCTAATTTGTTTGAATGGACCACGGCTATTTCTTTTGAAGTTCTAGTTCTCACACTTTGGCCTGAGAGAACTCCATTAATGTTGGTTTCTATGATCCTTTGACATGATTCCATTAATATTTAAAAGCCTCCTTGCTTTCAGACACAACATGATTTTCCAGTCTCATTTATACCTGCCCTCCCCTAATACCTTCAAGGAACTCAGGTTCATTTTAGTGGAAAAATAAACAATCAGAATCTGGACACTGAGGTAAAGTCTTTTAGTGGACAAAGAAGACTTGACTTTTTTCTTAGAAAGACATGCATCCATACTGATACTGCCAATTAAATTTTAGTAATACATAATCACCATTTAGATTTTTAATCCTATATTATATTTGTACTTTTCCTTTAATACTAAAAAAATCTCACGGGCAGCCCGGTGGCTCAGTGGTGTAGCACCGCTTTCAGCGCAGGGTGTGATCCTGGAGACCTGGGATTGAGTCCCACGTCAGGCTCCCTGCATGGAGCCTGCTTCTCTCTCTGCCTCTCCCTCTTTCTTTGTGTCTCTCACGAATAAATAAATACAATCTTAAAAAATATATACAAAAAAATATTTTTATTGAATGAAAAGTCATTACCCATTTGTTTTATCTGACAATCCAAGAAAAGAGACCTAAAACTGTATGATATTAAAGTAAACAAATAACAAAGTTCAAAATTTTTTCTACACTGTTTCCTTTGTTCTTAGGAATGTAGCTCACTAATGGTATTTTATCATTTTACTTTGTTCAAGAATTGCTCTTGAACTCTCATTCTGAGCACTTATTTAAATACTAATTGATGGTCAATTTGGTTCCATTTCTTCAGTTCAGTTCCAATTTCCAAGTTGGCATTCTTCTAGTCACTAGTGTTTTCTTGGAAGTAGAAACATCTAGAGAAAAGAACCTTTTCTTTGTCATGATTAAAAGCCAGCAACTCAGTCTCCAAATTTTGTTTCATGGTTCATTTCATTACCATTACCTAGCCCAACGATAATGACTTCCTACAGTTATAGGTGCAAGATTAATATGTATGATATCTACCTGGATAAGCCATCTCGACCTCCTATTGTTTAATTTTCAGTATTATTAAAATACATATATGCCCACATACTTAAATTTTAACTCTACTGAATGCCCTCTGGTCTTAAACTTTCTCAATTTATCTGGCTTCTTTTTCTGAGCTACAAGTTCTTCTTTTTATGAGTATTTTTTAAAGAATATATTATATAGTTTCAAACCAAAGATTTACCTCACATAAATCCAAATATTCTTTCAACAATAGTCATAGACTTTAATTTGCCTGCAGGGTGATAAGAATGTATGAATAGTGTTGGAATCCCATTTGATTATCAATAATTACAGGCATTTGACATTTTTGTGAAATTTTCTTTTGATTCATCATTAGAATGAGCTTTACTTCATACATATTACCAATACCCATTAATTACTAACAAACTTAGAGCAAAGCTCCAATTTTAGAAGAACTTTGCCTAAGTACAAACATCTATTACCTTATCCATATAAATTCAAATTCCCAAATCCCATTAGGGAGGCTAGGAAATACTACAAATGTTTATCAAATAAATTATAATTAATTTTTTAAAAGCCAGAAAAAAATCATCAGAAATTATCATTTAAAGTGTCCAAAAATTCAGGTAGAAAATTGTAATCTGTTTTTCTTCACGATTATATGAACTAATCCTACTAGAAGTGATGTATAAAATATTCTAGTTTTCGCAATTACAGTACATTTAAATTGTATTGTTTCAATTTCATTCAATTTTTTAGAGGAAAAATCATTTCATCCATAAAGCAGATATTAACTTTCAAGTTAAAATAGAGCTGTTTACATTTATACATATTTAAATATAAGCTTTTATTCAATGCCTTCTGATAGATGAAGATTCTTTATTTAAAATATAATTAATCCCCATATTACTTTGTAATCTATCCTCATTCTGAGGACAGCATTCCAATTTGATCTATTTCTAATTGCTCAAAAGTTAATAATTTTCGCCTCAGGGATCCCTGGGTGGCGCAGCGGTTTAGTGCCTGCCTTTGGCCCGGGGCGTGATCCTGGAGACCCGGGATCGAATCCCACGTCGGGCTCCCGGTGCATGGAGCCTGCTTCTCCCTCTGCCTATGTCTCTGCCTCTCTCTCTCTCTCTCTCTCTGTGTGACTATCATAAGTAAATAAAAAATTTAAAAAATAATAATAATAATAATAATTTTCGCCTCAGAAAGAATCACTGTCCAGACAATGAAGTGTGATGGTCTTCACTGAATACAGATAATTTTTTAGACTCTAGAACTTGTTCTAGAAGAATACATTACCTGCATGTTCTAAGTTACTATTTCAAAGGCTATGAGACCTTAATAATAAAACCTTGGTGCTCGGGCAGCCTGGGTGGCTCAGCGGTTTAGCATTGCCTTCAGCCCAGGGCTGGATCCCGGAGACCTGGGATCGAGTCCCACATTGGGCTCCCTGCATGGAACCTGCTTCTCCCTCTGTCTGTGTCTCTGCCTCTCTCTCTGGTCTCTCATAAATAAATAAATAAAATCTTAAAAAAAAAAAAAAAAAAAACCCTTGATAGTCAACAACTTGTTTACACATTTTGATAAACACCTCCCAACATCTTCAGAGAAATCAGGAAGCCTGTGGACCTTTGGTACAAAAAGCTAATAGATCTAAGTATAACAAACGGGGTTGCTGAAGTTTGCTTTTGCATTTTTTAGTGGTTATTTTTTAAATATAACTAGTTACTACATGTTAATGACAGCATCCTTTTGCTCCTTTTAATCTTTTATAGGACGATTTCTAGTCACAAGGTCTCAAACTTGATCCACCAGAAATACCAAACTATTTGTAGTTTCCCAAACTCATCATCATATCTCAGTCTCTTATGCACAGGTCTTTCCTACTTTGAGAATAATCCATTCCTTGTCTGCTCAACAACTGCCATCTTCTACCTCAATCATGCTGAGAGAAGCTCAAGTTGTGTATGCTATGACTGGAGACACCTCCAGGAGGTTTAACTGCTCCAGAGGATGATATATGGTTGGTCTGAACATGTCACAGTTCTCTTTTATCACTTGACCAGTGGCCTAAGCTATCTCCTTCTCCTTGGCTTAAGGTTGGGCATATGCTCCCGTTCTGACTAATGAGACAAGGTAAGTGAGCCATAGAAAGAAGGTTTCTTCATAAAAACAAAAATGAGATAAAGAGGAAACCCTTTATCTCTCTAGTCTCCTACTCCTATTTCAAAAGTATGAAAAGTGTGGTGTTTAGAGATCCAAGAGTCATTTTGTTGTCAAGAAGGGAGAAGAAAGATAGAAGAAATGTCATCACTGCTGCTGTAAACAATCTAGTCCTAAATTGCTTAAGTTTCTGTGATTAAAAAAAAAAAAAAATTCCCCTCTTTACTGAGTGCCCTGGTATTTAAAATTGAATAAAATCTTAACTCATTCATCTTTAAATCTTGTTGAAACATGCTCTTTTCTATGAAGTTAAACTGGATCTCAATATTTTTCCTTTTTAACAGGGTAAACAGCTATTTACTCATAATTCCTTGTTATTTAAATATACTTTAGGTACTTATTTGTCAAATGTACCATATTTTCCTTATTATTTTTAAATAACTAGAGTATAGGTTCTTCATGTTCAAGAAATATAATAACTTTCAAATGCTTGACCTGAAATTGAACTTAACTGAACCTGTTCTAATACAAGTTGAAGAAGACATTATTACAGAACATTCTATCAATTAGGATGTGCTCATCCTTAACATAGAAGGAAACTCTGACCTCAAGTAGTTTAAACACTAAAAGATTTTGTATCAAAAATTCCAAAATTCCATAGGTAGGCCAAGTCCCTTGGAACCAGAGCTCTGGCTCATCTTATTTTCAATCCCTTGGTTCTTATCTCAGCATGTTGGGATCATTCTCATGCTGACAGCATATGGCTATAGCAGTTCTAGTCATCATATCCAGATGAAACCTTCCAGCAGGCTTTCTCATATCTCATTGGGCATAATTCCATCACATGCTCATAGTTAAGCTCAACCGTTGGCAAGGAAAATAGAAATACTATAATTTGGCTTACAATAATCAAGACTCATAACCTGGGGCTTGAGTTGGGACCAACATCCCCCAAAGCATACGTATTCAGAGGAAAATGTACACACAGATAAAACCAAGGATATGTTAGGAGAAATACGTATGTTCATAAGATAAAAAAAAAGTGTTATTCATGATCTCCAAATAAAACCATGTAGAGTAATTTTGTTTTATGTGATAGCATGGAAAAAAAATGTATTTTACAAAGTCTTTAAATTTCCAGTAGACTTTTATTTTTATTTTATAAAACAGTATTACTTTATCAGTATAAAGCTCATCTATATTGAAGATTATAAAATTTAAAGAGATTATCACAACACAAAATGTCAGCAAGTAGAATTACAATTTAAAAGGACCAATTTGATATATCATGCCATAAAGCTTTTCTTCTTACTATTTTATCAGTAATATTATGATCTGAAAATCAATATTAACAAAACTGAATAACATTTTACAAACCGAAGAAGAAAATATATATCAAGTATTTTAATAATTATGAGGAAATATTTATCATTAAAAGAAAAAGTCAATTATTAAAAATTATTCAAAACTCACATTTTATGACTAAAATCCAAGTGGCATTGTCATCTTTTGCCTCACAGTAAAAAGTAATATACTGATGCACACTTATTTTTAGCTTACCCTCCACATATACTTTTCATTTGTTTTTGCTTCAAGTTACATCATAGGATCCAAGGACTAATTAAATATTAAAATATGTAAGTGATAAAAAATCATTACAAATACTCAGGAAAAGCATAAGCATATATAGATAATGCATAGCCGGAAAAATAATTTTTGCCCTGATTTTTAAAACATGAAATCTAAATCAAAGGAGTAGGTTTTTAGTTGGTGGACACTAATATATATAAGAAATTATTCTGAATGTATAACTCCAACATAAAAAAAAAGACAGTCTTTGCACCTTTTATATATATGTCCTTGTTTTATTAACCTACATTTCAAAAAGACACAAATATAACTTACAAAAATTTGTGGCTTATAGCAAAAATAATTCTAAAAAGGAAGTTCATAGAAATAAGTGTATAAATAAACAAGAAAAACATCAAAAAACCAACTTTATATCCCAAAGAACTAGAAAAAGAATCACAAATTAAGCCCCAAGACTAGAAGGCAATAGAGAAGATTAAAGAAACTAAGAATTGGTTCTTTGGAAAGATAAAACTGACAACCCTTTAGCTAAACTCACCAAGAAAAAAAGAGAAGACTCAAATATAATCATATTTATTATCAGATATTAAAGATATTTGTTTAATCAGATATTAAAAAGGAGACATTACAACCAATACCACATAAATACAAAGAATTATAAGAAACTACTTTAAACAATCACATGTCAACAACTTGGAAAATCTAAAGAAATGGATAAATTTCTAGAACTATATAACCTATCAAGCATGAATCGTGACAAAATAGAAAAACTAAATGGACGGATTACCAAGAAGGAGATTGAAACAGTAATTCAAAACCTCTGAAAAAAAAAAGTCCAGGACCAGAGGGCTTCCTTGGGAAATTCTTCCAAATTTTCAAAGAATACCAATCCGTTTCTAGCTCTTTTAAAAAAAAAAATACAAAGGACGAAAATCTTCCAAACTCATTTTATGAGGTCTGTATAAAACGTATACCAAAACCAGACAAGGATATCACAAGAAAATTACAGCCAATTATTTCTGATGAACATAGATGCCAAAATTCTTAATAAAATATTAGTAAACAGAATTCAACAATAAACACCACTCTCAAGTGAGATTTATTCTAAGGATTCCAGAATGACTCAACATCTGCAAACCACTCTGTGTGTTACACAACATTAACAAAATGAAGAATAAAAATCATATGAACCTTTCAATAGACACAGAAAAAGCAATTAACAAAATTCAACATCCATTCATGATAAAAACAAACTGAGGTTTGGGGAAACACATCTCAACCTAACAAAGGCTATATATCACTAATCAAAATCTAACACCATACTCAATGGTAAAAAGCTGAAAACCTTTCCTTTAAGATCAGTAATTAGACAAGAATGCCCACTCTGGTCACTTTTATTCAACATATTATTGAAAGTCCTTGCTAGAGCATTTAGGCAGGAAAAAGAAGTAAAAGGCATCCAAATGGAAAAGAAAAACTGTCACTATTTGCAGATAGCGTGGTACTATATATAGAAAATCCTAAAGAGTCCATCAAAAAATTGTCTGAACTAATAAATTAATTCAATAAAGTTGCAGGATACAAAATTAATATGCAAAAATCTTTTGTGTTTTTATACATCAATAACAAACTATCAGAAGTAAATAAAATAATTCTATTTACAGTTTCATAAAAAAGAAATAAAATGCCTCAAAAAATTTAAACAGAGATCAAAGATATGTACCCTGAAAACTGCAAGACATTAATGAAGGAAATTGAAGACACAAACAAATAGAAACATATTCCATGCTCATAGATTGGAGGATTAATATTTTTAAAATATCCATATCACCCAAAACAGTCTATAGATTCATTGCAGTCCCAATCAAAATACCAAAAGTATTTTTTTTTTCTTTTAGCAAATACTTTTGGCTTCTAAGTCTAGTTTCTATCTATCACCATCTTTGCTTTTGTCCACTTTTGAATTTTCTGTCTTGTTAAAGTTCATTCAATCATATTATATTTACAATAAGTTTTTCCTTAAAAAATAAATTAAAATGCAAATCATATTCTTATTTCATTAGTGCATGAGATTTTTGCCTACATAAAAATATTAACAAGGAAATTGAGTTAGAAAATTCATAACACAAAAGACATTCATTTATATATGTATCTATAAGCACCCATTTTGTCATTTGGCAACTTTCCCTTTCTAATACTATTATCTATATTTTCATCTAAACAAGGAAACAAGGCAAAGTTGATTATTTGCAATACCTTGGGGAAAAGATATGGTTTACTTTCAGTTTCTAGAAACCTAATTGATAAATATTGCCCTTCACATACAAATCCCAAGATAAAAGTAGCTATTATGTATTTGTTTATTCATTCAGTAATTTAATAAATTCAAGGCCATATACGAGGTACCACTGAAATAAAGATTAAGGCAAAAATCACTGTCCACAAAGTATTCTAAGCTAAGTGAGAGAGAAAGATAAGTGAAAGGAATATATAAAACTGTATTTTACATTTGATAACTGTGGTGTAAATATATACCGCCCCCCACCAAAAAAAAAAAAGAAAAACCCAGTGAAGTGGGGAACGGACGGGGACTTAGGTGAAGGATGCACATAGAAGGTGATGCTTAAGTTTAAAGGATGATAGCAGAGGGCTGAAAGAAAAGACAAAGAAGAAATTTCCAGACCAACAAGTTGTTGTATTTTTTTTTTTTATCAAAAGTGGTTTCGCAAAGGTAAAATTCTGTGTAAATATGACAGAATGGCAAAAGAGATATAGGCCAAACTGTGAAGGTTATAGAATATCAAGCCAAAGAGGTTTGTAGGAGATGAAGCATCATTGCAGGATTTAAACAAGCAAAGGATTTGGGATTTTTCTAGAATCTTCTGGTGTCTGTGGATGAAAAATTTCAAAGGGACAAGACTGGAGGCAGGGATAGGAGTTATGATTTATTACAACAGTGTTATGTATTCGTCACTGTCTAATTCAAAGGCAGTTGAAAGAACAGAGAGAATGGTATAGATGTGAAGAAGCCAGAGAAGGTAAAATAGAATTTAGGTACAGTTTGGATTTGAATCCTCAAAAGTACACAGAGGAACATTTTGGGTTATAAGGCTGATTTTACTTTACTAAAAAATTATAGAAGAGCAAAAGGCATTTTCTCAGTGTTTCTTACTTTTGTTACTTTGCTCTGAGAGTGAAAGGAGAGGAAAAATGTTAGGTTCAGCAATGTCCAGTAGTCAGACAAAAATGTGTATATTTGGTGATGCTTTTCAAAATATTGAGCAGTCAGTTCAACAAGGTCATCAAGGCCACCTGGTGGGGAGAGGCACTGGTGCAGAGTCTTGAAGCCTCCCTGCTGTGGCAGGTGCCAGGTCGTTAGTTATTAAGTTGTAGAAAGATTTTGGCAAGACATTGTGGGGATTGGAGGTGCTGGAGGTAGAGTTTAGGCAGTAACTACTAACTAATTGGTATTAATGTATTTTAATATTTTGGCAACTAGTATGCCTACAGGGCACATACTACCTAAACATCATCCCTAATTGAAGTGAGGAAGTAGATGGCACAATTTAAAACTGTAGTTCTTTCAACAGTTTAATGTAGAAAGGTTGAATATATCTTTGGTGGAGAATGTTCTTTTGAATGGGAGCACTTTAATAGGTATTTTATGTAAACAAAGATAAGTCCCACGCTCAAAGCCTACTCTGTAAAGTAAAAGCTGAGGGGGGAAAAAGTCAAATACTTTGAATAATAAAGCAAAAGACTTTCTCATATATTGGGGAGAAGATCCTTTGCCCTAAACTAGTATTTTGATATTAGATTTTTAGCTTTTTCTAAGGATCACTGAAACAAGAATGTAAAAAACATGAGTGGGTCCCAGCAACATGGTAGCTGACCAGTCCTGACCAGAGGAAGAGCCAGCAGGGTGGTCATCAATAAAAAGCAGGAGAGGGATGCCTGGGTGGCTCAGTGGTTGAGTGTCTGTCTTTGGCTCAGGGCGTTATCATGGGGTTCTGGAATCGAGTCCTTCACCAGGCTCCCTGTGAGGAGCCTACTTCTCCCTCTCCCTGTGCCTCTGCCTCTCTCTCTCTCTGTCTCTCATGAATGAATGAATGAATGAATGAATCTTTTTTTAAAAAAGCAGAATAAATGTCAAGGATGGGGTGAAGGGTTCTGGACACAGCTATGAAATACAGAGAAGCAGGGATTTGGTGGCTAGAATTAACAAAGCACAAGTTCAAAACAGTAAATAATGAGCATCAATTTAAGTTCCCTCTGAGGATATTTAGAACAACTTGGGAAGGTATAGGCTTCCTGAGATCCGAGAGAATGAAGGTGCAGCCTATGCTTAAATGAATATTAAATAAGATGAAGAAATCTTGGCAGCCTTCAGGAAAATTTGAGTAACATATAGATATGATACTTAAGAAAACTGAGGGATTTAAAGGCGTAAGATCCTTTGGCCAAGAAATCATTTCATTATTCTGGATGGTTCAATAACTGGGAGTTTGTAGAATTAGATAAATTTAGGATAAAATTCTGCAGGATTGTAACATTTACACAACATTTTCAGCTAGAGGCACCTTTAAGGAAAACTAAGGAATAGGTGTGAAATGTAGAATTACAGGACTGAACTGTTGAACAAACTAAAGAAAGGTTTTCTAAGTGTGCACAGTCAAGATAAATAAGACAAGATTGAAAAGAATCAATGCAAGAAAGCCATTAGTAATCAATGTGGGAGGACTCTCAGTGATGTGGGACATAAGCCTATTCGTAATGACTTGGGAGACCAAAGGGTGGAAAGGAAAAAATTAAAAAGCAAATTTTGATGACATTCTTGCAAAATGAATATATTAAAAAATTAGATAAGTCAAGAGCTAAAGAAATGATTGAGTTAAGAAAACATTTCTTTTATATGAGACTAAATGTAATCTTATGATGGAGGAAACTATGATGAAGGAGGAGGGAGCTAAAGAGACAGGTGGGGAAGAAATAGTGACAGAAGGTCTCAGAAGAGACACAGAGTGATAGCAATTCAGTTAAGGAGATCACACTAACAGAAAAAAGTAACCCTCTTCTATTTCTGCAATCTTTGTCTCTTTATCTCATTTCAGAGCACTAAAATAAACGATCGGTGAGGAAGTGAGAGATCCTAAGAGCATACCCCCCTTTCCATGAATTGTGTAATAAAGCTGAACTCCTCCTGCCCAATTTTAAAAACAACTTTTAATACTAAGGCAATAATTAATATGGAACAGATATTCCTCTGGGATGCTGTCTGAATAGTGGTCCTGTTCTAAAATTACTAAGTCATCCCCCCCCCACCATGCCCCGCAATACCTTCATCAGCAGAATGATTGTGGAAGGTCAATTCATTTGTGAAAATGACTTAAATCTTCCACAAAGAAAAATAGTTTCTTTTAAAGGAAGAGATCTCATTGATCTCTGTAAGGGTGAGGCTTTTTCTAAGCTTACCAATTATATGGTTCTCACAGGAAAAAAAAATCAGGCAAATGGATAAATTATGTACACGGGGGTTTGTAGATGGATAAATCACATCACTGTGAACCGGTTCATCATAGGATTTTAACAGAATGGATTCTGCAACTAGACTTCCTAGTTTTGAATCCCTTTTCTTGAGCAGATTCCTTAACTTAGCCTCAGTCTCTTCATCTTAAATAGGGTAAAAATTAATAAGAAGGATGAGGAGGAGCAGGAGGAGAGGAAGAAGAGGAGTATTACTCATTTAAGAAGCGGTTTCGTGTACACACACATGTGCATGTTTATATCAATGCATTTAAGATGGTTAATTTATTTGTCCCAAGACATGATGAGTTTCCTCACTGGAATATGGAAGTATAAGCTAGAAGACAAAATTATTGAACAGGATGTTTGCTAGAATTCACTGAAACTGTAGGACTTTGAGATTTTTATAATCTTCAAGTTAAAGATAGAAAAACATGCAACAATATTTATTTGACTCAAGGCAAGTATTAAGTAAATAAATCCAAAGCCTCTAGATCACTTACTTGATCAAGAGCAGCTTAACGTGGAAAACAAACTTAGATTTATTGTGTGTTTGTGTTTAGTGTGTATGTGTGTGTTACGGCAAATAACACAGGAAGGAATTTAAACAGCAGGTGCCTGTTATTATAGCCAGTCCCTGACAGTTTGTAATGCATCTGGTTGACCTCCTTGGAGGTAAACAATCACTGGAAATATGGAAATCCAGTTGTGAACCTCCACAGAGCTCTAGGAAACCCACAGATGGATACAGAGTAGAGATGCATATTTCAAATAGCTGACATTTCGATAATACATCCTTTTCAAAGTGACATCAAGAAAAGGAGACCTTTACTAGCTCTGTCTTGGAATGTCAGTGTGGTGCTTCAGGGACTCACTGAACCCCTTATCCTGTTCAACTTTTAACCTTCATTGATCTAAAATTCTTGTACTAAAACAAAAAAAAGTTGCCTTTCTCTCATCAATTCCTCAAGGAGAAAGAGACATGTAGTCATAAATTATTGATTCTCTGCCTTTTTAAAAATGGAAACAATGGCACTTTGCACAATGTCTGCAACCTGATTATTTTTTTTTTAATCTTTTCTCCACACAATATCTTGGAATTATCGTACCACAATGAGATTAGGAATTCATACTCTAAAAACTAAAGGAGATCCAAGGACAGTAGAAAAGAGCCGACCTACCTTGGGAAAGAAATCACTTTTTTAATGCATGTCAAAGCTATAGTTTAATGACAGTTTTTAAGTGTAAGGTGACCCAAACGTTCTTAATTACCTTTAATGTAAAATACAGCCAACTAAATTGAAATATAGTTTTGTAAATAAGTCAAGTGGTTTGAACCAAGGACCATGAACTGCAATTTCAACCTTAGGATGGGGCATTTAGTGTCTTTTTTATTCGTGAAATCAGTCCCTAACCCTGAAGAACACGTAAGGTCTGAATAAATGTATATGGTCATATCTATCCAATCTATACCTATATCTAAAAAACAGTTTAAAGAATAATGTGCTTTTCAAGTAAATTTTTTTCCTAACCTATTTCTTCATGTTTGGTCTCACTGAAATGGGTTAAGCATGTCTTCTCTATCAAAAGGCAAATCACAGAGAAACTATTTCTAATTCATCCATCAGACAAGGTTCTGGTATCCAGAATATGTAAAACAAACAAAGAAAACAAACAAACCAAAAAACTTCTCTTAAAATTCAACAAAGAAACACAATTAAAGAATAGCAAAAGACTTGAATAGACATTTACCAAAAAATGATACACACATAGCCAGTAAAATATGAAAAGATACTCAACAACATTAGTAATTCAGGAAATGAAAAAAATCAAAGCCACAATGAAATATCACCTCACACCCCCTAGGATGGATATAAAACATGAAATATAGTAGGGTTCCAGTTCATGGCCACAGAAGAAAACTCTGAGCTTATCTCCTCCATGGAACGCATCAAATTATCCCTATTATTAGAATAATTCCTCAAGACAAACTGAGGGTGGAATGAACTGCTACTGAACAACCAAAGATATAGAGAAGGGCAAGAAAGCAGAAATACAGACATGGCAACAAAGGGAACCTCCATTCCCAATGTTACAAGTGGCAGTGGGGAGGGATATTACTCAGGGATGGGGAACTGATCTCTCTGTCCTTGGGCACAGAATAAAAGTCACAGTTTAAAAGAGCAACTAGCATTTAAAAGAGACAACACTAGAACTCTGCCAAGTGGGGGAAGAACCAGCCCAGGAGCTCTCCGGGTCAGAAAGTCTGGTGAACCACATGGTTCACATTCCCACTCCATCTTAAAAACCTAAACCAGCAAAGTCTTTGGATATCATAATGGGAGGGGCTGGTCATCTCAGTAGGCTAGCAACTTCAGTGAGCCCAGAGTCCACAAGTTCATACCGGCCCTTCTCACACTGGGGCACAGAAAACGCAGCTGCACTTTGAAAGGGCCTAGGAGCTATGGGAACAATTTCCCCCTCCACCTTAATGTGTAGACGTGAGCAGGGTCTGGTTCATTGTGAGCCTGCAACTTTAGTCAGCACAGGGTCTCCAAGCCCACACCTGCCACCCTGTAGTAGTGATACACAGAAAACAAGCTGAAGTTTTGTGGATTTTTATTTTCTTTACTTTTTATCTTTCAATTTAAAATTTTTTAGCTTTTAAAATTTCTTTTCTTGCTTTATTGTTTATTTTTGGTTTTATACTATCTTGTTCTTTTCCTTTTCTACTCTTTTCTCCTCTTTTATTATTTTATTTATTATTTTGCCTAATTCCTTTTGTCAAAAGCCACTAAGACAATAACTAGCACATACAGCCACAGCTCCAGCCAACACAAGTCACCCAGAACACAAAGTCTGCAAAAGAGACACCACACACAAGACCACTCCTTCGGCTTTAGGGGAAATGGCCTAATCCATAAAGACTAACAAAGCCAAGCAAAAGGAGGACAAAGAGGAGTATGCTCTAAAAGAAAGAATAAGGGGCGGGGGAGGGGGGGGAACACCTCAGGAAAGAAGAACTAAATGAAACAGAGATAAGCAATATGCCTGACCAATATCTGCCCATTAATATAAAGTGTGTGTTAAAGTAAATGGGGTGTTACTATTAGTGTATTATTATCAATTAATTTCTTTACATTTGTTATTGTTTTATATGTTTGAGCACTCCCATGTTGAGTGCATCAATATTTATAATTGTTATCTTCTCATTGGATTGTCCCCTTTATTATGATATGGTGCCCTTTTCTGTCGTTACAGTCTTTGTTTTAAAGTCTGGCCCAAGTTGGTATTGCTACTCTAGCTTTCTTTTGACATCCATTTGTATGATAAAGATTTCTCCATCTCCTCACATTCAATCTGTACGTGTTTTTAGATCTAAAATAAGGCTCTTGTAGGCAGCATGGGCCTTGTTTTTTAACTGTTCTGACACCCGTGTCTTTTAATTACAGCATTTAGTCCATTTACCTTAGAGGAACTATTGACAGATATATATATATGTAGTTCCATTTTATTATTTGTTTTGTCATTGTTTCTAGACATTTTCTCTGCTCCTTTCTTACATTTACCACTTTTGGTCTCTCCTTTCCTCTCAAAGAGTCCCCTTTAATGTTACTTGCAGGGGTGGTTTAGTGGTAATAAATTCCTTTAGTTTTTATTTGTCTGGGAAACTCTTCATCTCTTCTCCTATTCTGAATGATACCCTTGCTAGATAGAGTATTCTTGGCTGAAGATTTTTTTCCATTCAGCATGTTGAATGTATCATGCCTCTCCCTTCCTGCTTGCCAAGTTTCTCTTCAGAAATATCCAGCTAGCCTTATGGTTCTTCCCTTGTAAGTGAAGGATTTCTTTTGCTGCTTTTATTTTTTATCACTATATTTTGCAAATTTAATTACAATATGTTCTGTTGTTGGGCTGCTTTTGTTGATTTTGATGGGAGTTCTCTATGGCTCTTGGATCTGGATCTGTTTGCTTCCCCAGATTAGGGAAGTTTTTTGTTATTTATTCAAATAAACTTTCTGCCCCCTTTCTCTCTCTTCTTCTTCTTCTGGGATTTTTATAATATAAATATTACAACATTTGATGGAGTCCTTGAGTTCCTTAAGTCTATTCGTGTGTTACATATTTCTTGTGTCTCTCTTTTGTTCAGCTTCATTTTTTTCCCATTATTTTGTTCTCTAGATCACTTATTTGTTCCTCTGCTTCTTCCAGCCTGCCTGATGGTTTCTATTTTCTCAAGCCCAGTGAGTAACCATCTGATAGTTAGTTTAACTTTTGCATAAGGCATGTTACCTTTATCTGTTTTAATTAGAACTCTGATCATGGCCTTATGTTGTTCTTTCATTTAGGATAAATTCTTCCATCTTGGCATTTTATCTATGTCTCTGTCTTCTGTGTAAGACAAGCCAGTTATATCTCCTGCTACTGAAAGTAATGACCCCATAAATAGGTCATGTAGTACTCAGAGTTGGGTACTTCAGGGAGTGTCTCTGGTGTGTGTTCCATGTGCTCTGCTATTGCATCCTGTCTATTCCATCCTTCAAGCCAGAGGTCTTCAGAAATTAACTTTCCCTGTTATGGGCAGTGTTTGGTCCCTGGGCTCAAAGTGCTGAGTTTTAACTAGGTGTATTCTGGTCTGCTTGTGAAATGAGACCAGAAACCAATTCCACCTGAACTGAGGACCTACAGAATTCTCTGCTCGAGACATGGTGTAGGTAGGGGTTTATGGGGAAGAGGCCCATTGCAGTAGGACTAAGGCATGCTTGACTGAGAAGGGCAGTCCCATCAGAGCACAGTGAGGTGGGGCCCGGTGTAAGCAAATTCGGCAGCCAGTGTCTGTCTAACTCGATGTGGGCTGAGCTGGTTCCCTCAAGTGGCTCTGTGTTTATGCTGAGGAGCAGAGGAGGGAAACGGCACCAGCCAGTTCCTTTGGTCCCTAAGAGGAATTTCCATGAATGCTGCCTCCCAGGAAACATTTCTAGAATTGCGACTAATCTACCCCCCTGTGTACCCCAAGCATTTTTCAGATTGCTGTTTCTATGCTGTCTGACCCTAGGTTTGTCTGCCTTTTCTCTAGGAGTAGCTCATGCCCTCCTGGCTCTACCCCAGGCAAGCTCACTGACTTTTCAAACTCCAGGCTTTAAGCCATGCTGGTTCCAAGAACTCAGGAAATGCAGCCCCTCTTGTATCTCAAGCCAATGGCTTTGGGGAAATGTTCTCCTTGTGCATTCCCCTGTGTGGCTCCTCTCTCTCTTACCCATCTCAACGACCATGGCTCCCTTGCTTCCACAGTACCTGTGATCCATTTCTCTCCTGAACCATGTCTACATGTTTCCTATTTTCTTCAATGTGGCTCTTCTCTCTCTATAGTTGCAAAATTTGACGTCAGTCTTCAGGCCAATTTCTGGGATATTTAGGATGACTTGACAGTTATCTAGATGTGTTGGTTGGATGAAACAAGCCTAAGGTCCTCCTATTCCACTGCCATCTTCCTGTCTCTCTCCCCCTGACAAGTAATTTAAAGTAATAATTGTAAAGATCCTCACTGGGCTAGAAAAAGAATGGAAGAACTCAGTGAAGCCTTCAATAAAACGACAGAACATATTTCAAAAATCAGAGTTGAAGAATACAATAACTGAAATAAAAAATATACTGGAGAAAAACAACAGCAGATTAGAGGATGCAGAGGAATGTATCAGCAATCTAGAAGACAGGATAATGGAAAGCACAAAAGCTGAACAGCAAAAAGAGAAAATAATCTTAAAACATGAGAAAAGACTACGAGATCTCTTAACACCATGCAAACCAACAGTCACAATATAGGAGGTCCCAGAAGAAGAAGAGAGGAAGGAATAGAAGACTTATTTAAAGAAATAATAAATGAAAATCTCCCTAACCTATGGAGGAAAATAGGTATTCAAGTGCAAGAAGCACAGAGAATTCCAAACAAGATAAAAATCCAAAGAGGCCGACATCACAGCACATGATCATTAAAATAACAAAGTTCAAAGATAAAGGGAGAATCCTGAAAGCAGCAAGAGAGAAACAAAAAGATACCTCCAAGGGAAAACCTGTAAGACTATTCATTGATTTTTCAGCAAAAAGTTTGAAAGCCAGAATCAAGGGGCATGATATATTTGAAGTAGGAAAAAAAATTACGATCAAGAATAATCAACCCAGCAAGGTTATTATTAAGATTTGAAAGACAGATAAAGAATTTCCTAGATGAACAAAAGATAACAGAATTTATCATCACTAAAGCAGCCTTATAGGAAATGTTAAGGGGACTTCTTTAAGCGGGAAGAAAATGGCCATAATTCGACTTAAAAGAAATACAAATAAAAAGATGTAAAATATGAAAACATACATAAATGTAGAGAAGGGAGTAAAAGGGAAGAGAAGGTGAAAATATTTTTTTCTTTATCTAATTCTTTTTAAGAATGCATTTGAACTTAAGTAACCAACAAATTAATATGGACTGATATTTACTTAGGATATTATAGATGAACCTCATAGGAACCATAAACCCAAAAATGTATGATAAACAAAAAATAAATAGATAGCCAAACAAAACACTAAAGACGCTCATCAATCACATAGAAACAGAACAAGAGAAAAAGAATAATTATGAAAACAATCAGGAAACAAGTTTTTTAAATGGCAGTAAGTACATACTTATCAATAATTACTTCACATGTAAATGGACTAAGTGTTCCAATCCTAAGACGTACAGTGGCAGAATGGATTAAAAAGCAAGACCCATATATATGCTGTGTACAAGAGACTCACCTCAGACCTAAAGATGCAAAAGACCAAAAGTGAAGGGATGGAGAAATATTCACCTGCAAATTGAAGCAATAAAAAACCAGGGTAGAAATAGTCACACCATAAAAATCAGACTTTAAAACCATGACTCTAACGGGAGATAAGTAAGGGTATTATATAATGATAAAGGCATCAATCCAACAAGAGGATTTAACAATTGTCAATATGTAAACAGTCAACACTAGAGCACCCAAATACATAAAGAAAAAACTAGAACACATAGACAGTGATGGTAATATATTAATAGGAGGAGACTTTAACATTCATTTACATCAATGGATATATTATCTAGATAGAAAACCAATAAAGAAACAGTCTTTGAAAGATGTATTTGATGTATATAAAACATTCTATCTAAAAACAAGAGAATGCACGTTCATTTCAAATGCAAATGGAACATTCTCCAGAATAGATCATATATGAGGCCATATAACAAGCCTCAGTAAATTTAAGAGGAGCAAAATCATGCCATGAATCTTTTCTGACCTTAACAGTATAAAACTAGAACTAAATCACACACACACACAAAAAAAATTTTTTTAAACCAATGAAACTAAGAAAAGATAAACAAAATTGACACAGCCAGATTCACCAAGAAAAAAAGAGAAAGAACTAAAATAAAATCAGAAAGAGAGAACACACTACCAAAGAAATACAAAAAGATTATAAAATAAGACTATGAAAAATTATATGCCAATAAGTTGGATAACCTCAAAGACGTGAATAAATTCCTAGAAACATACAAAATTCCAAAAGTGAACCAGGAGAAATAGAAAATCTGAAAAGACTGATTACAAGGGATGAAACTGAATCAGTAACCAAAAACTACCAAAAAATAAAAGTTCAGTAACAGATGGACTCAACAAGTGAACTCTACCGGACACTTAAATAATATCTATTTCTCAAACTGTTCTGAAAGACAAAAGAGGAAGAAAAGCTTCCAAATACATTCTCCAAGGACAGCATTATCCTGACACCAAAACCAGACAGAGACACCACCAAAAAGAAAAAAGAAAACATGAAAACAAAATGTTCAGGCCAATATCCCTGATGAACACAGATGTAAAAATCCTCAAGAAAATATTCACAAACTACATAGAACAGTATATTAAACAGATCATTTGCATGGTCAAGTGGGATTTACTTCCAGACCACAAGGATGATTCAATATTCACAAATCAACCAATATCTTACACTACATTAACAAAGCAAAGGCAACAAGTCTATATGATCATCTCACGATACAGAAAAACTATTTGACAAAATTCAGCATGCATTCATGATAAAAATTCTCAACAAATTGTGATTAGAGGGAACACACCTCAACATAGTAAAGGCTGTATATGAAAAACCCACAGCTAACATACTCAGTGGTGAAACACTGAGTGCTTTCCCACTAAAGTCAAGAACAAGACAAGGATGTCCACTGTATCCACTTTTATTTAACATAGTATTAGAAGACCTAACCGCAGCCATCAGACAAGATGAAGAAATAAGAGGCATTCACAATGATAAAGAAGAAATTAAACTGACAGTATTTATAGATGACCTGATAGTACATATAGAAATCATAAAGATTCTACCAAAAAACTACTAGAGTCAACGAATTTAGTAAAATAGCAGAATAAAAAATTAATAGCCAGAAATAAATCAGATTTCTATATACTAACAATGAAGTTGGAGAAAGAAAGAGAAATTATTTTTTTTTAAGATTTTATTTATTTATTCATGAGAGACACAGAGAGAGAGGTAAAGACATAGGCAGAGGGAGAAACAGGCTCCCTGTGAGGAGCCCAACGTGAGACCCGATCCCGGATCCTGGGATCACGCCCTGAGCCAAAGGCAGACACTCAATTGCTGAGCCACCCAGGTGTCCCAGGAAAAAGAGAAATTAAAAAGAAAAAAATAGGGGATCCCTGGGTGGCGCAGCGGTTTGGCGCCTGCCTTTGGCCCAGGGCGCGATCCTGGAGACCCGGGATCGAATCCCACATCGGGCTCCCGGTGCATGGAGCCTGCTTCTCCCTCTGCCTGTGTCTCTGCCTCTCTCTCTCTCTCTCTCTGTGAGACTATCATAAATAAATAAAAATTAAAAAAAAAAGAAAAAAATACCATTTGCAATTGCACCAGAAATAAAAAAAAAAAAAAAAAAAAAAACCCAGGAATAAACTTAACCAGAGAGAGAAGGTCCTCTACTCTGAAAACTATAAAACATTCATAAAAAAAACTGAAAATGACACAAATGAAATGAAGCTCCATGCTCATGGCTTGGAAGATTTAATATTGTCAAAATGTCCACATTACCCAAAGCAATCTACAGATTCAGTGCAATCCTTTTCAAAATACCAGCAGCATTTTTCACAAAATTAGAACAAACACTGAAGTGTATATTAAACCAAAAAAGGCCCTGAATAACCAAAGTAATCTTGAGAAAGAAGAACAAAGCAGGTAGTTTCAGTAGCAAAGGAGGGAAAAATATACAATGGGGAAAAGACTATCTTTTCAAAAAATGGTGCTTGGAAATCTAGACAGGTCCATGTAAAAGAATGAAACTGGTCTATTTTCTAACACCACAAAAGTAAATTCAAGATAAACTAAAGACCTAAATGTGAGACCTGAAACCATAAAAATCCTAGAAGAGGACACAAGCTGTAACATCTCTGACATCAGCCACAGCAACATTTTTCCAGATGTGTCTCCTAAGGCAAAGGGGAAAAAAACAAAAATAAATTTGGGACTACATCAAAATGAAAAGCTTTTGCACAGCAAAGCAAACCATCAAGAAAACAAAAAGCCTACTAAATGAGAGAAGACATTTGCAAGGACGTATGCATCCTTCTGTATGTTAAATTCTTTAACATACAGAATATATAAAGGACTTATATAACTCAGCATCAAAACATCTGACAATTTAATTTAAAAATGAGCAGAAGGGATGCCTGGGTGGCTCAGTTGGTTGGGAGTCTGCCTTTGGCTCAGGTCATGATCCCAGGGTCCTGGGATTCAGCCCCATGACAGCTCCCTGCTCAGCAGGGAGTCCACTTCTCCCTCTCCCTCTGCCTGCCTCCACTGGCTCCCTGCTTCCTTGTGCTTTCTCTATCAAATGCATAGATAAAATCTTTTTAAAAATTGGGTAGAAGACATGAAAAGACATTTCTCCAAAGAAGACATACAGATGGCCAACAAATACATGAAAAGATAACATCACTCATCGTCAGGGAAATGCAAATCAAAACCACAATGAGGTATCACCTCACACTTGTTAGAATGGCTAAAATCAAGAAGAAAAGAAACAGGTGTTAGTGAGGCTGTGGAGAAAAAGAACCCCCTCCACATCGCACTACTGAGGAGAATGTAAATTAGTACAACCACTGTGACAAACAGAATAAAGGTTCCTCAAAAAAAATTAAAAATAAAAATACCACATGATCAAATAATTCCACTATGGTGGATTTACCCAGGGAAAACAAAACCACTAACTTGAAAAAATATATGCACTCTATGTTAATTGTAGCATTATTTACAATATCCAAGGCATGGAGCATCTTATGGGTTCATCAATAGATAAGAAAAAAGTGGTATATATGTGTACGCACACACACACACACACACACACACACACACAGACACACACACAATGGAAAGTTACTCAGCCATAAAAAAGTATGAGCTTGTGCCATTTGAAACAACATGGATAGACTCAGGAGGTATTATGCCAAGTGAAATAAATCAGATTGGAAAAGACACACGCCATACAACTCCACTCATAAATTTAATCTAAAAAATGAATAAACAGAAAGCAGAACCAGAACTATACACAGAGAGAACAAATTGAGGGGAAGGAAGCGGGGGGCCAGGCAAAATAGATGAAGGGGAGAGAAAGATGAAGGCCTCTAGGTATGGAATTAGCCATGGGAATCAAAAGCAGAGTGTATGGAAAACAGTCAATGATATTTTAACAGCAATGTAATGGGACAGATAGTAGGTATACTTAAGGTGAGCATTGCATCATGGATTAACTTGTCAAATCACGAAGTTGTATATCTGGAACTAACAGAACATTGTGTGTCAGCTATACCCAAATAAAAAATGAAAAACAGCACATGTTAGTGAGTATGCAGGGAAATTGGAACTCTCGTACACTGCTCTTGGGAATGTGAAATGGTTCAGCCACTGTGGAAAACATTAGGCAGTTCCTTAAAAAGTTTAAACATAGAATATGTGATGCTGCAATTCCATTTCTAGGTATACACCCAAAAGATTTTGAAAACAGATACTCAAACAAAAGCATATATATAAATGTTCATAGAAGCAAGAGTCAAAATTGCCCAAAGCAATCACATCTGACTCGCTGCTCAACAGGGAGCCTACTTCTCCCTCTCTCTCTGCTGTTCCCCCTGCTGGTGCTCTCTGGCTCTCCTTCTCCTCATTAAATAAACAAAAAAAAACATCTTTTAAAAAGCTAAATCCATCCATCGAAAACTTTCCTTACCCTTCCTTCCTAGGGCGGCACCTAAATTCCAGAGTATAAGACCATGGAAGTGGAAGGAAATGATGGTATGGGAAGGTGAAATAGTGATTAAGCCAGAGAAAACATAGACACAAATCTTGGCTAAGTGAATGTATAGACCTAAAAGTAAACATGGTACCATGCAAATATGATGAGAATGATGCCTATTATGTGCACACAGGTACAACAATTGATCATTTAAAAATCTTGGGAGTTCTATCTCAGGAAATGACGATTTCATTTTTAACTGATTGGAGAAAACATTCTTGAGACTCGGAGATTAACTACTGAAATGATAGAAGGTGGAAGGTTTGGCAAGCTTGAGAAATCAGTGGGTCAAGGAGGAAAGCCGAAATTTGACTTAGGTGATCTCAAGCCAACAAAAAGGAGAGTGGAAGAACCATGGACACTTGGATCAAGAGATTTAAGCTAAAGACTTGGTCCAAATCTGCAAGAGGTTTGCAAAGTCAGTTGTATGGTACAAAGGAGGCAGGTGGCCAGGTTAAAGCAGAGGTCAAAGTGAATATTTAACAGCAGTTTTGAGAAATTACTGTAATGAAACAAGACTGAAGTCTGTAAGTATAAAGATCTTCAACCAGTCCAGGTGGAAGATGCTGGCTCTGAAGCTTGGCAGCTGCCATATTTGGTTAAAAGAATGACTGATAAAAGTCCCCATGTTGCTAAAAAAAGCTGATTGGAAAATGTTTACAGTAGAATAAAAACATAGATACTTGTTAAGACCAGGTTTTGGTTCTCTTTTGTGTCCATCTTTTATATAGATTGATGAGCAGAGAAAAAAAATCAATTTAGATGATTAAAAAACTCTGTCCTTCCAGCCATCCAGACTGGTCTGTTGTCTCGAAACACACTTGGTGATAGGAATTACCTGGCAGCAACAAGAAATATCTTTCACTAAACAGAAGGTATTTCAAAGACCATTCAGTCAAGTAAATGGCTACCTCATTAACCAAACTGGGAATGATTCCAAGGGTTTACAAAATAACTGTATTCAACACCTACAGGCATATCCTATGCTTTTTTTTCACAGGCTTTCTCTCTTTTTTAGCTGTATTAAAGCAGCCCACCATTTTCTTAGGTAGCATGCTAGCACACCTTTGTTTTTATTTTAAACAAAGCATGACTGACAGTAATAAAATAATACATCAATTTTCCCTCACCAAAAACAAATTAAAAAAAAATCAACATGTTGAGACACTCTGTGCTTGAGATTGGGGTATGAATTCCAAGTCATTCATCGAAATGAGTTCACTTCATCCTTTGTTAAGTTATGTATGCAAGCTGAACCAGTCAGATTGCAGAAAATGGGTAATTACCATGTCTATTCTAATTCTAAAAACTCCTTTAAAACCTTTTTGCAAAAAAAAAAAAAAAAAAAACCTTTTTGCAAATATGATTATTTCAAAAAGCAACAATCTGTTTTTATTTAGTTCCAGGTTTTCTCGGTTTTAAAAATAATATATATTACCTACACCTTGATTCGATAAAAAATTGGGGTTGCTTAATATTTTTGGAGCAATTTAGAGTATTGAAATAAGACTAGCCTTAAGAAAATGGTTTTTGCCTGGGGTCCCCTCACCTCCATATAAAACCACATCTCTACACATCTACCCTATGTTCTCAGTGATGTCCTGTTCCCTCTTCTACATTACAATGTTATTAGATTATAATTCAACCCATGACCTCACGCTTCAAATCCTTCAATCCACCCCACCATCAAAATGCACCAATCTTTAGCTTAATTCTTCAGATTTGCTCTATGGAAATCACCTTAGTTATCAGAATTATTTTTTATGACTTGCTGCTTAGCTTGTCACCCCTCCAAGAAATTATATTGAAGTCAGAGCAGTGACTTTCTTCTGATGGTGTTTTAGTTCAAGGAAAATAGTCCTGACTATGGGCATGCCAAGCACTATGGCAGACCACTCTAGAGAGATTCTGAGCAAAACACAGGTGACTGCCTCTTCCAACTTTGCATCAGACTGATTGCCTCAGTCTAGAAAATAAATGCACATGGTAGCCAATCTTAACAGCAAACCCTAAGAGGCTAAGTCATAGGAGTCGTTCATCACAGTGTTAGGTAATTCTTGAGATTTAGGATGATTGATGTGTTTAATTTAAACTGGCCTGGGTATACAGGATATGTCCCTGAAGTGGTAATAGGGTGAGTGGGTGAGTTAGACGAAGAGATTTTAATGAAAAGCATTTTTGCTTTAAAACGTTCTGTGCATTGTCTTTCAATAATAACATACACACACACACACACACACACAAAAAAAAAAACATTTTAACTGCTGCCATACTATACAATTCTATCCTGTTCTCTGAGTTTATTCTAAAATGTCAATCGGGCAAAAGGTGTGCTAATTCTCATTGCATAAGACTTTTCCTTTTTTTTTTTTTTTTTTAAATAATGAAGCCTTTTATACAAAACTCACTTCAGTTTTTCTGACAGTGGAATCCAAAGTCACATGGATTAGTCAAAATCCCATCCATCAAATGTTAAATTTGTCAGTTGAGGTAATGGTGTTCATATTGGTGGGCTCAGTTTTAGTCTTTCTGTTTAAGGAAAAATACAGAGCACTTTCTGAATTGTACATATATGGTACAGAATCAAAGCTTATTATATTTTAGGACTATCTGGCCTTCATTGTTAATAAAAAAAAAAGCTTTCCCATATTTGCGATTTAGTATTCTTTGTGTTGTATGGTAGAATATGTCTGTTGTAGAGGTTTAAGCTCTAATATTAAAATGCATGCATATATGAAATATAAAGTAGTTTTGGTAAAGGGAATACCTTGGAGTGGTCTGATTCAAATGATTATTTTCATATACTAAGTATTTAACCTCTTCTGTGGAACAAACGCTAGGCTATGTTCCTCAAATAAGACAGGAGCTTCTTTAAACTTTGCAATTTAAATAAGCAAACAATTATCAATAAAAAATAAAAAGTGTCATGAAAAAAATTTATTATGATGTATATTTAGTGCCATAAGGAAAAATTATATGGTGCTTTGAGAGCCTAAGAGATCCTAAAGCAGTCTAGGAAATCAGGAAAGATTTCCCTGAGAACCTGTTATCTGAGCAAATTCTGAAATCCAGGGGGCAGCTACATGGTGGTATAAAAATTGGAAGTAGAGCACAATGGGAAAAGGACTCCAATGGGAAAAAGACTCCAATGGAAAAAATGTGGTACATCTGAGAGAATCAAAGATGATGATGACTGGAGAATAATGGATTATAAGGAGAGTCGTAGAAGATGAAGATGAAAATGTAGGCAGAAAGCAAATCAAGGAGGACTTATTACGCCATGCTAGAGATCCTATTTCTCATCTTAAAGGCACTGAAAAATTATTAAGATGTTTTAATCAGGACATGGCATGAGCACCTATTCATGTTAACATCTTCCTGCCTTCGGAAGTTTCCATGAAACGGAACCAGAGTCAAAGTGTGAACTTCAATGCATTGTATTAACTCGAAATGAAAAGGTGGTAGCTTCCACTTTAACGGCAACGCCAAACTGGAAAAATATGAGAAGACTTAAATACTCAAGAGGTAGTGTGGACAGAATTTCACAAAGGATAAATGAAAAAGATGGAAGTTGTAGAGAAAAATGCAGCTTTTTGTCTTATACAATTGGATGAAAGAGGTGTTATTTGCTGAGATAAAAAAATATCTGAGGAAATAGAGTTTGGTAAGAGAGTGAACTCGATTTTGATCGTACTGATATTAATTTTCCTTTGAGACATCCCAGAGGAGATGTATTTAAATATATAAATCTAAAGCTTAGAAAGTAAATTTGGGCAAGCTGGGTTCATTGGCATGAATAGTACAATAAATATGGAGAGAAGATCTAGGATAAAATATCAATGAACTCAATATTTAGAAGCTGAACCAAAGGACTGATTATAAGATTTTATATAAGGCTGCTGTGTCTCCTTTTTTTAAAAAAAGATTTTCTTTCTTTATTTGAGAGAGAGTGCGCACAGAAGGAGAGAGAAAACATACACCCCACGAGCAGGGAGCCCAACATGGGGCCCGATCCCAGGACCTTGCCATCATAACCTGAGCCAAAGCAGAAATTTAACCAACTGAGCCACCCAGGCATCCCATGGACTGTTATGCTTCCTATAGAGCTTTCTGGATGTAGTAAAAGCTGCAAAAATATGAAACCAAGGGAAGATGAAACAAAAATATATTGTACTATGAAGGTAGGATGGAAAATTAAAGGTAACTGATCTACATTCAACTCCACAAACACACATATGAGAAAATGGTAAACCCAGAGCAAATGGAAATTAAGAATTCAGAAACATGAATCTGAGACATGAATCCCAAAACACTGAAAATCTCTTATGTTAGTTGAGGCTTTCAGAGTGTCCAAGGTTAAGTGTATTAACAGATTGAAACAAATACACCAAAGATGTTGCTTGAGCTTAAAGAAACCAGCAACAGTAGGGCATTCCATACATAGTCTGTGTCAGCTGAGTGTATTCGTGTCAGACATATTTGTTTGCACCATCCTTGGCATTTGCTTAATCTTCTATACTCTTAGGACTAATTCTTCCCCAAGATTTCTGGCAGGAGTGTTAATTTGTATGAATTCATGCAAAGTCATCAAGTGAGCTAAACCTTCTCTTGGGGATAGCCAGTCTGGAGTCTGCTCTTCTCCACCCTTAAAATGGATCAGATGGTTTCATATTAGATCAACAATAACCGTTATACTGTGACTATTTTGTAGAAATTACATCTATTGACATCCTGGGAATTTTGTGTTTTCCGAATTTCATGTTTTCTCATTTTTCTTCCAGTTTTACTGAGTTATAACTGACATAGAACATTGTTTCAATTTAGGTGTACAACATAATGGTTTGATATATGTATAGACTGCAAAATGATTAGCATAATCCGTTTATTTAACATCTACCATGTCGCATAGTTAGAATTTTTTCCTTCATTTTCTGTTGGAACATCACCAGCCCTCACTCATCCTTTCTCTTTAAATAATCCACTTCCCCAGAGATGAAATCTGACCAGGTGCTATAAAACTGGCTGCTATGGCATTGGGAAGAATACAACAAAGCAAAAGTGCCTCTCTCTTTTTTTTTGTATGAGGAGTTAATTCCTATATTCAATATGGCACCCCTGACTTCCATTGTGCTTGTTGTCCAGCAGTCAGAGTCATTCTGGTTCAGTCTCTCCAGAGTAATCTTCTTTTCTTCTTTTGAATTGAGGAAAAGAAGTTACCTGACTATAGGAGGTTACAGTGAAAATTGATGAGTTTTCTTATATAGAATTTCTGCCAGTTCAGTCTTCACCCTCCACTCTTGCGTTCATTGAAATTTCTGAGTCTACTGTGTATTCTGAAATACAAACTACCTTCAGCCATCTTAATTTTGTTAATTTGGTTGTCATTTTAATCTTTCCAGTGTCCAAATGTTGATATTGCATGCCTAGATTAATCTATTGTTCTTTAAAGGTTTTTATTTATTTCTGAGAGAGAGAGAGAGAGAGAACAGAGGAAGAGGGAGAAGCAGGCTCCCCACTGAGCAAGGAGCCTGATGCAGAGCTCGATCCCAGGACCCTGTGATCATGACCTGAGCTGAGGCAGATGCTTAACCAACATATTATTTTTGATGTGCCCCTTATTATTTTTTTAATGAACAGCACTTACTTTGAGCCGGCCTTGTTTTAAGTACTTCACAAATATTATATTGTACCTCAAACATTCCCATAGGCTAGACATTGGCATTTTCTACCCTGTACAGATGAGGAAACTGATGTTAAGAAAAAATTAAGTAAATTGCCCAATGTCTCAAAGGCAGCAAATGCAAACCCAGGATTAAAATCTAAGTCTATTGCCTCTAAAATCCATGTTCTTAACCATTGTGCTAGCAGATGCTTAATGGACATAATTTAGCTACTCTAGGATTCCTACTTAGGGATCCTGTTTCCACATTTATGATACTAAAAGAAGGCAAACTATTCCTGTAAGTTATTATTAACTTTGTGAGCTTTGCTTACTTATAATTTTATTATTTATCATGTTTAATCAGAAATCTTAATAGTTCTTTAAATAAGAGGCTACATTCATATTTAAAATCTTGCAATGCTGCATATAGATAATATTTAACATGTCAAATTGCATCAAAAGCAATGAAAAATACTTAACTTCAAACTAATTCAAGTATTTCTGACACCAGGTATTTCTTTGACTTCAAACTCAACATTACCCCAAAGCACTCATTCCCTATTCAATGAGGTACTACACTATTACCATTCACAAAATAGAAAAAGGGATCTAAAAAATACTGTACTAGGTAGACATGTCTGTTCACAGATCTACATTTTATAGGTGACCAGAAAAGAAAAATAAATATGCTAGACACATCAAAAGTCGCAATATGAGATGGTCTAGTCCTAAGGTCAAAGCCATGGTGGGTGAAGGAATGGACATGTCTGGGAAAGGTCCACTAAAGCCCAGAGAAAAATAGTAGTGTACTTATGGGCACCTTCTCCCTTGTCAGTGGACAGTACTTCAGGGATCCAACTCTCCACATTGAGTCCCAGGCAAGCCATTTCTATGGGCAAGGACTTTGATAAGAATGTGACTTCCTCAGATCAAGATCATCTGGAAAAGGATCAGAGAAGATTTTCCTGTTCTTATAAATGTTCCTTCTATGAAACATGACCAAAATATATTTGGAACCATACCAAATGAATAGTTTTGAAGAAAAAGTCTTGCCCATGACTATAGCATAAATTATATAATCCAATGCTCTATTCCACCACAAAATTTAAAGACATTTATATCGTGTCATCATGCAAAGAGATGAAATTTCTAACGTTCCAAAAACAATCATTTGGCATTTTGTTTAGAATTGCATTAAAGTAACAGAAAATGAAAAGATCTGAAAACTCTAAGATGTGACATGGCATAACTCAGGAACTGTACATTCTTTTTCTGAGAAATTATTTCTTTAACCAAAGCCTATAATAGCAATGAAATGACTTAAATCATCTAAGAGGAAGTAAATAGTGACTTAAAAAAAAAAAAAAAAAGACTTATCAGGGCAGCCCCAGTGGCCCAGGGGTTTAGCGCCACCTTCAGTCCAGGGCCTGATCCTAGAGACCCTGGATCAAGTCCCACATAGGGTCCCCATATGGAGCCTGCTTTTCCCTCTCCCTGTGTTTCTGCCTCTCTCTCTCTCTCTCTCTCTCTCTCTCTCTCTCTCGGTCTCTCTCATGAGTAAATAAATAAAATCTTTTTTTTTTTTTTTAATAAAATCTTTAAAAAAAAAAGACTTATGATCCTTTTTAATTTGGCAAATAGAAGAATCAAAATAATTTAGATTAATAAACAACCATAAATCTCATTTTTTGACATTTTTATTTTTGTCTAAAGAACTCAAGTATGTCTTCTAAGAAGCCAATTTCAGATGTCTTGACTTCCATTGAAATAAAATCACGTTAATAAAATTTGTTGCTCTTAAAAATATCAAAACTTCCTTCATGAGAAGCTTTTCAGGAATGCCCATAGATTATAACAATTTTTAAGGTGATACAATAATCTCCCACTAAAATTAAGCTCCCAACTTCATAGTATTTTGTAATATTGGCATAAACATTTTAGAAGTATAACATTACAGATAAAATTTAACTGAACTACATTATGCTTTCTAATCTGCTTTCCCTCTTTTTTCTCTCCCTCTTGATTTCCCCTTGCAAAAATTAACCATTAATTCAGGACTTAGTATTCCCATGCATATTTTGTATTCTAACTATATTTGTTTTCCATGTTTTTAAACTTTATAGTAAATATATCATCTATATTCTTCCACTTTATTTTTAATCACCAAAATAAGTGTTTTCCAAATTGATACATTAAGTCTACTTTAATCATTTTCATTACTGTCCTGTTCCACTGGTTGAATGAAACAAGATCGATTTACGCATGCCCAAATTTGTAGACATTTAGATCATTTTAATTTATTCACTATTAAATGCAGTAATGAACATTCTTAGGTATGACTCTTTGTGTACCAGAATTTAAAATTCTCTTGGGGCAGGGCTTCTCAAACTTGGTACTACTGCTATTTTGTGTTGCATAATGCTTTGTTGTTGAAGTTGGCAGTGAGAGAACTTGTCCTGAGCATCATGGGATGTTTAGTAATATTCATGATCTCTGTCCACTAGAAACCAATGGTAGCCCCAATATTATGATGAACGAAAATGTATTGCAAATGTCCTCTGGGAGACAAGAGTTGGCCCTGATGTAAAGCACTACTCTGAAATATACACATTTAAGTCTAATTGCTGTTTTTAGGCTATACATGTCTTCAACTTTGCTGAATATTGCCAAATTGCTCTACAAAATAGTTGTAGCAATTTCCTTTGCAAACACATGTTCCATTTCCAGATTTCTATTTTGAAATGTGTCTAACATTCAAAATAATGGGTGTATTACAAATGTGCAGCATAAGTAACAGTAAGAAATGAACATCACATGTTCTCTAACTGGCTTAAGATATACAGCATCATGTTATCTTGAAAGCCCATTATCCCTTTCCTGTGCTACCCTTCTTCCTCACTCCCCTCTCTTTCCTCCAGAGGTAACCACTATCTCGATTTTTCTATCCAACATTTCTTTTCATGTTACAGATAAAGACATATCTAAATATGATGTTTTCCATATATCCCATATACTTTTCAGTTTTACATACATGAAATCATACTTCTATAGCTTGTTTTGTTATCATTCAACCTCATGATTTTTGTTCATCATTTTCATTTTGAGTTTTATCAATATTCATGTAGATAACTGTAATTCATTTACAAATAAAATATATGGTTACAGACCTCTTATATTATGGTCTCCAAAATACTAACAAAAAGTTTTACTAGACTTATTATATAATTTATAAATACGTCTAAAATCTCTAAACCAAAGCTCCGAATAAAATAAAAGACTTACAAACAACAGAACAAAATGGTCTTTAGTAATCAATTAGTCAAATCCTGAAATTTTACAAATAAGTCATTGAAACCCAAAGCAATCAAATGACTAGGTATGTTTTATAAACCATATACTAACGTAGTTGTATAATCCAAGACTAGAATTTCCCAGTCACAATTCTTTCCAATCATCAACTTGCCTCTGCTGCAATCACCTCAGGCTAAAACTGTCTTCTACAACTTTTCCTGCCCTTTTCTTTGACCTACTACACAGCTATCATGCTTTACACACAGCAAAGTGAAAATCATATAGTTCCAAATCTTTGGAATTTTGTTTCATTTAAATATGATTAATTTTAGCTGGTAAAACATCTTAATCTTCATCGTTTATTCAAAGAAAATCAAAGGGAAATAGCACTTAAGTCAAGGATGCACTTGGATTCGTCTCTGTGGGAATGCATGACCTAAATATATGCTTCCTCCTTGGATGTCATGAGTATATTCATCACTTAGCACTGCCTTTATGGACGATAGATACCAGAGTCCCATGAGGCAAATGACTTTTTCAGGATAGCAGTTGTAATGATAATTCTACCTTTAAAAGACAAAGTACAAAGGAGGAAAAGAAATTGATATGTTTATGATCTCTCAGAGGTAAAAGAAAAAAAACTTGGTAATGATAGTATAATACGGTATTAGTCTGTGCACTTTGCTCACTCAGTCCTAAACAGCCAAGGAATAGCTACAAAAATGATAATTATATGCATAACTGGGACAGAATGTTATTAAACCTGGCATTTTAAAAGTGTCCTTTCATTCCTCTGAAAAGCACACATAAATGAAAAGGGATGTGTGACTTCTCATTGAGCTAAATAAAGTTAGACAAGAGTTAGATGACTCATTTAACATATTTAGGAAAATGACATGACAGAGTGAATTTCTCATCTGTGTGACAGAAAAGGAAACATAACTATTTTTGGTGATGCTCAGGGGTTTCGTATTCATGGCAGAAGGAAATTTTCTAATTAATTTGCAACCTAGAATTAACTTCTCAGTCAAGCTATGACCAGGAACAGACAGCATGGTATCCTTTCAGTTGTGCTCCATCTGCTACCACTCATGAGTTCTCAAAGGAAAAAGGTTGGCCTTTGCCTAAGGATAACATGGACTTCAAGACTTATTACATGGAGATAAACTACAATTAAGTACACTGCTGTCTCATCATCTTTGTAATCATTTACTAGAAATCAGATTGTCAGTTCCACAGCTTTTCTCTCCCCCTCTCTGTTTTACTTGAACATAGTTTTTACATCATCCAATGAATTTATTTCCTTCTAGGTGCCAGGCACTGTGCTAGACTCCATCAGGGATACGTCATAAGCAAAATAGATATAGTCCTGACATTAAATAGGCATTAAGTGAATTTAATGTCAGGATTTGTCATTTGCCCATGAGGGGAAAAAGAAAACATGTGTTGTTGGAAAGGAATAAATCTAGAAGGGGTAAGAGGTAACCAAACCATGCTCTATTTGTTATTTACTACAGATTGTGTCTTATTCTCTTGCAGGACCAAGAGAAATATATGAGTTTTAGTATGAGTTTCCATAACACAAAGAAATCTGATTTAATTTGAAGGTAAGGACTAGGACTTTATTTTGTTTGTCACTATATCCCCTTTGCATAGCTAAGAACTTAGTACACAGCAGCTATTCAAAAGTCTATGTTAAAAGGAGCATTTTCAGAATGATAGAATAAGGACTTCCAAAAATCAGTTCCTTTATAAAAGCAGTGATAAAACTGACAGAAAAAAATGGGGAAAATTGACTTTTTCTGAACTATGGAAATTAGGCAAAGGCTTACAACAGTCCCAGGAGTGCTTATGCTAGAAATGCCTCCATCTAAGAACACATTCTATTCTATACAGTTTTATTTATTTATTTTTTTTAATTTTTATTTATTTATGATAGTCACAGAGAGAGAGAGAGAGGCAGAGACACAGGCAGAGGGAGAAGCAGGCTCCATGCACCGGGAGCCTGACGTGGGATTCGATCCCGGGTCTCCAGGATCGCGCCCTGGGCCAAAGGCAGGCGCCAAACCACTGTGCCACCCAGGGATCCCTCTATACAGTTTTAAATTTTACTGTTCTCATTTCTCTCTCCCCAGCTTCACAGGACCTCAAAAAGCAGCAGCCTTAGAATCACAGTAGGTGTGGAAAAACGGCATTCTAGCAACAAATGGACAGGAGAATGGACTGAAGACTCTTCTCTGAAAATTCCATTCAAAGAGAATTACCATTATTTAACTTGTCTGGAAAACTCTTTGGAAAAGCCCCATTCATAGGGCTTATCTTGTTTGACTTGACTCAGTGAGGAAATTTAGCCCTCGTGGAACTGTGGAAAACAATCCATGACAATTGCTTCCCATCACAGCTGCCGAGGCAGTAATATCAATTGAGGCAAGCAAGAGGCTGACTAAAAACCAACATCTTCAAAGGAGTAACTGAAAAATGAAATGTCTAACCTTCAAAAAGTTGCAACATTTTTGTGGAAATATAAAAGACCAGGTGTATGTGCTGGGTAGGGCACATGCCTGAGAAAGACCTGAAAAGCCTTAATCCATCCAATCCATTTAAGAAAACTTCTATTTAATAATTAGGGAATATAAAGTTAACTTTGACACTAGGGCATCCACACATAATCAGGAACACAAACTTTAAGAAATTATTCCACTCACTAATTAGAAACTCACCAAACAAAGAGCAACATCAGCAGCAATGAGAAAATTTTAGAGTTCATGTTGTCTCTATGTTTTAAAATGTCCAGTGTTCAAATACAACATAATTATGAGACATGCAAAGAAACAAGAAAGTATAGCCCATATATAGGGAAATAAAGCAATCAACAGGAACTGTCCCTGAGAAAGCCAGGATGTGTATTTGAAAGAGAAAGACTTTAATTAAGGTATTATAAATAGATTCGAAGCTAAATATATTCCAAATACATTTAAAACTTTAAATATAAATAAATATATTTAAAAACCAAGTAAAAATGTATAGAAAATTAGAGAAAACTATAAGAAAAATATCTCATGAAGAGTATCAATAAAGAGGTAGAATTATGTAAAAGAAAAAATAGAAATTCTAGAGACAAAAACTACTATAAATATAATAAAAAGTTTAGAAGAGAAACTTGAGAAGAAAAAAAATATGAAATAAAAATAGGTCAGTTGAGATTATCCAGTCTAAAGAACCAAAAAGAAAAAGAATGAAGAAAAATTATCAGAGCCCAAAAGATCGGTGATATACTATCAAGCATACCAACATATGCTTGGGGCCAAAAAGAATTATTGAAGAAATAGTGGCTAAAACCTTCCCAAATTGGTATAAAATAACCTACCCGTTCAAGAAGTTCTATGAACTCCAATTAATATAAACTTGGAGCCAAACCTAAACACATGGTAGTTAAAATATCTTAAAACAAGGAGAGAAAAGGAATTCTGAAAGCAGCAAAGTATGACTCCACTCATAAAAGGGGATACTCAATAAGATTAGCATCTGTTCAAAGACACAAATAGGTTGAAGGTTTAAGGATAAAGAAAGATAATCCCTGTTCATAGTAACCAAAAGAGAGCTAGGTCCTAGTAGCATACAAAATACACTTGAAGACAGAAAGTTTTTCTAGCAATAAAAAGAACATTTTATAATGGTAGAAGCTACAATCCATCAGGAACATAACAGTTATAAAAATATATGCTTTTATATTTTTACAAAATATAGCACTCTTTCAATAATAGAAACTCAAAATACATTAAATAAAAGCTGACAAATTTGAAGGGAGGAACAGAAAATTAAAAAGTGATAGTTGGAGTCTTTGAAATTCTACTTTCCACAATAAAAGGAATTAGGCAGAAGATAAACTTGGCAATAGAAGCTTTAACAACATTAAGAACGAATTAGACCTCACACACAGCTATGTAACCCTCCACCTCAAAGAAAAACAAAAACAAAAACACAACACACATTCTTCTCTGGTACACGTGGAATGTCCTCCGGGATAGGTCATAAAACAAACCTACATTGAAAAGACTTAAGTCATGAACAGTATATTCTCCAAACCACGCAGTAACCAAAATAAAATCAATAATAGAAGCAATTGGGGAAATTTCAGGAATGTATATAAATTAAACAACACATTCCTAAATAACCAATGGGTTAAAGCATAATGTTAGAAAAGTTAGAAAATACTCTGAGATGAATTAAAATGAAAATATAACATACCAGCACCTAGTGGTTGTAGCTAAATCAATGCTTACATTTATAAATGTAAATGTTTACATTAAAGAAGATGTCAGGATGAAGCGATGAGTGAAATAGGTGATGGGGAGTGGAAGATACAGGCCTCCAGTTACACAGTCACAGGGATAAAATGTACAACGTAGGGAATATAGTCCATGGTATTGTAATAGTGTTGTCTGTTGGGAGCTACACTTGAGATGAGCATAGTCTAAGTTACATAATTGTCCAATTACTATGTCAAACACATGAAACTAATGTAACATTATATGTTAATTATATCAATTTTTAAAAAGCCAAATCAGGGGCACCTGGGTAGCTCTGTCCGTTAAACATCTGCCTTCAGCTTAGGTCAGGATCCTGGGGTCCTGGGATCAATCCCCATGTCAGGCTCCCTGCTTGGTGGGGAGGCTGTTTCTCCCTCTCCCTCTGCCTGCCACTCCCCCTGTTTGTGCTCTAGCTCTGTCAAATACATAAATGAAATCTTAAAAAAAAAAAAAAAAAATCCAAATTACTGACGTAACCTTCTATGTTAAAAAAAAAAAAAAAAGAGGAAAAACTCAAAGTGGGTAAAAAGTAGGAAAAATTAACATTAGAGCAAAAATAACTGAAATAAAAAACAGGAAAACCAATGGAGGTAATAAATTACATCAAAAGTTATCACATATGATGTCAAAATTTACTAAAAGTTATAGTAATCAACATACTGTAGTATTGGTATATGGATAGACATACAGACAAATGGGACAGAATTCAAAGTCCAGAACCCCTTACAATGCTCAAATGATTCTGAACAAGTCAACTAAATAGAATAAAGAAGTCTTTTCAAAAAACGGTGTTGGGACAAAGGGATATTCACATGTTAGAAAAAAAAAAAAAATCAAGCTGGATGCCTATGTATGTCACACCATATATAATTAAATCAAAATGGTTTCTAGACCTATATATAGCAGCTAAAAATAAAACTTTTATTAGAAAACACTGAAGCCTTTGTAACTGGGTGATTTTCAGAGACATCTATTTTCATCTTGTTAGATTGGCATCTACGTAACTCAAAACATCAAGCTCATTAGTAAGACAATTAAAGGTAAAAACTCTAAAATTTAAGATCTTTCAATTAGACGCTATTGCCTTTAAAGAAAACAAAAAGTTATCTATTTTTATTAGAATAAAACATAGTTAAAAAAAGAATAAAACATAGTTAATATAAAGCACCACTGTTTAAATTCAAAGCACTTAATACAGTCTGATTTTTTAAAGAGAGAAATTTTGTCATTGTTTATAGTTTAAACAAGACGTAGTACCTTTAAGATTTCAATTTGAAAACTGGTGTCTCCTCTGTATTATTCCTTTCCTGTACACCGTCCACCTCCTACTATGCCAAATTTCTATCCATTTTTTCTTCATGCTATGCTAAGAGCACTGCATGTGTGAGTCTCTGCCTAGAAGAGTCTGTCTTCTTCAACTGCAGAACTATTATTTATACTTTTGATGTACTTATTGATGCAGCTTATGGGCTACCTCAGTAGGAAGTCTTTCCTGTTCTGAGGTAGCTGGTCACTCCCTACTGTCTACTTGCACAGCACTTTCTGACTTGACTGTAGCACTGATTTTCCATCATATTAGAACTGTTCATTTATTTCTCTCTTCTACTGAACAATGAGTATTTGAAGAGCATGGCTTGTGGCTCATTATACTTTTTACCTGTCAGTGCCTAGTAATAGTAACTACATAATAACCTTTTGCTTAAAAAAAAAAAAAACCCCTATTTACTCAATTTAGTAAGAAAACGACAGCATTTTAAAAAGTTATTTCCTAATGTCTGGGTGTTTCAGATTGCATGCATTAGAGTCAGAGGAGAATATAAGGACAGAGTGAGTTTTGTATACAGCCACCTAAGTGGAACACTATTTACTAAACCATAAGGGCACACATATGTCCTTACCTTCAGTTGAATAATGACAGATAGGGTCAGAGGTGAAGACTTTACTTTTATTTATTTAACATTTATTTAAAATATTTATTTAAGTTTCAAAAATTAAAATATAGGAATATCTTTCTCAGCCATAAAAAGGGATGAAATTTTTTTTGATATATGCCAAAACATGGATGGACCTTGAAAACATTATCTTTAGTCTTATAAATAAGCATGATACAGCAGATGAAATAATATACTATTTCACTTATTCAAAGAACCTAGAAAAGGCAAATTCACAGAGAAAGAAAGTAGAAGAGAGGTTTATCAGGCATGGTCTACAGCAAAATGAGAGGAAAGAGCTTTTGTTTAATAAGGACAGTTTTTTGTTGGGGTATGAAAATAGTTTGGAAACAAATAGGTTACACAACACTGTGAATGTATTTAATGCCAATGAATTCTACAATGTAGGAAACGATGTTAGAGTTCAAAGCCGATGGCCAAGAAGGAATTCTTAAAATGTCTTTGGTGCAAAAAGGTGGTTTTATTAAGGCACGGGGACAGGACTTGTGGGCAGAAAGGCCTGCCCTGGGGTCATGAGGAGTGGCCTATTATATTGCTTCCAAGATAGGGATAGTAAGTCTCTAAAGAATTTTGGAAGCTAGGTTTCCAGAACCGTGAGGGGACTAACTATTGGTGGGAAAGGGTCATTTATTACTGTCTGATAAAACCTGAGTCATGAGATCCTTCAAATGTCATATGTCTTATCAGTGGGTCATATGCTTTGTGGGATGATTGCCAACACATATCTTGGGGGATAGAGATAAATGAAGTTTCCAAAGGAATTTTTGGATATTAAGACAGACTTACAGGGTCCTGGGGCCAGGCTAAGATTGCTTTTGCCCTGAGCAAAGCATTAACATGGAGGCAGCTAAGTCTCTTGAAGAAGGTCACTCTGCCTGTTTCAAGGACTTACCAATGGGCTTTAAGTAGTAAGAATATTACATAATTTTTCTTCTACCTCTGTTTCTCACATCATTCTGTACTTATGAGTAGTAAAAATGGTATTATGTATATTTTACCAGAATAACATAAGGGTATATTAAAATAGAACTATTTAGATGAAAAAGAGAAGTTTAAAAAAATCATTTATAATCCCCTCATGGAAGACTACTTTGAAATTTTGATGTAGAATCTTTTTTCTGCACATTTATAGAATTAATAAAAATGGAAACATATACCACCTATGAATTTTTTTAAACAAAAAACCTATTTCCAGGTCATTAAAAAGTAAGGCTAAATAGTGATGCATTCAGATAAACAGAGAGGACTCGCTATCAGCAGACCTGTGCTGAAGGAAATGTTAGAGGAAGTTCTTCAGATGGAAGGAAAACGTGCAATAAAAACTTAGAACTACACAAAGGAAGGAAGAATGCCAGGAAAGGTAAATATGTGGTTAATAGGAAATACTTTTCTTCTCTTTTTTAATTTCCTTTAAATCAAAGAACTTGGGGTGCCTGGGTGACTCAGTCAGTTAACATCTGCCTTTGGCTGGAGTCATGATCCCGAGTCTGGGGGTCTAGCACCACATTGGGTTCCCTGCTCAGTGGGGAATTTGCTTCTCCCTCTCCCTCTGCCCCTTATACTTGCTCTCTCTAGTGTTCTCTCTCTCTCATAAATAAAATCTTTAAAAATCAAAGAACTCATTTTGAATATGTGAAACCAAAAATATATAAACATATGTTACGCCCTCAAAAAATTGTCTTTCCTGCGGATTTTTGATATTTAACCTCGTATTTGTGACTTCACGCATGTCATGAGAAACCTACTGGAAAGTTTAAAAGCCTAACAGAAAAGTTCCTCTTTCGGAATCAGGATGGATTTTAAGAAGAAATTGAAAAACGTCGCAAATCCATTCAATGAAAAGCAAAATTCACTTCAATATTTTACACATACATTTTGTGTCATTATAATGGAAAAATCTCCAGACTTGCAAAATAACATTTCCATTTCTTAAAAAAAGATCAACCCAAGTTTCCTTTGTAGACATGCAAATACGATTGTGTACTTGCATATGTGCATGCACATGCACACACACACAACTGAGAAACATTTACTCAGCTTAGACTACAAAAGGACAGGTGAGATTCAGGATAAAAAGAACAAAGGAATTTTATCTCATCAGAGTCCAGAAAGATCTCTGCCTGACAACAAAGAATAAACCTATTTTCAAATGTAGGTAATTTCCACCCTCCTCATGGTAGAGACCAGATGGCTATATGAGGTATAGTGTATTAAACCGACACACAAGGGAGAAGTTGCCAAATACATCCAACTGGAACTAAATAGGATATTGTTGCACTATACAACAAAATTCAACATGCCTCCTCACTGTTTCAGCCAAAAAATCCCTGTTAATTTACTTCTGTAACAAAGACTGGCAATCCGCCCTGGTAGTGATTTAGAATGTTACCCATAAATTTCCTTGCTTTCAATGGTGTCTGAGGGGTCTTGGACTCTTTATACTTTGATTTCAATGGTGATTCAAGTTATCAATAGCACATTATTTGATTGAAAAATGAAGACCTTGTAACTTTTGCCTTTGTTTTACTGTGAAGAGGGTGGCAAGGTTTACATAGTCTGCAATTTGGAAAAGAATCAACTTCACTGGCTAGTATTCAGCCACAAAGAAAACATGATTAGCATTATCCAAAGTAAACAAAATCCTTATGCTAATGCTTAATCATGTTGGAAATGTTTGCAGCCACTGTGCAGTAAGTTTTTCAAAAGATTGAGTCCCAAAATAAATCTCCTGAGCGCCTATTTACTTACATTATTCTAATAGGCTCCTTCAACCAAAACCTAAAATCTCCATGCAAAATTCCTTGACCTAAAGAGCATAATGCTAATTATCTTTCTATTCAAAACCTGGGACCTGGATAATACTCTAGAATCTCCTAGAAAGTCAGTCATTAAGCAATTGAGGCCTCTGGCCTTTGTCATCTCAATCAAGAAGGAATCCATCTCTAAAAGATACCTTTACAAAACATATTCCAATTTACAAATATTTGAAGGTGGAAGATTCAACATGTTACAATTTCAACTATGTGACCAAAAGTAAGGAAACACTATGGATAGTTCTCTTGGCTTCCATCAGTAGCAAATTAAAATATGAGCTCTCAAACACCTGTATCTCACTCTTTCTATCAGGAAACAAAAGGATGCCCTAAGTGTCTCTGACAAGTTACTTTCCTGACCAAACATGTTAAAAATATTAGTACTGAGGGGTATGTGGACGGGTTTTCTAGAGAATATGTAATTCACGATTAGTTTAATATCCTTATTTGTAAATACTAGGTGATGGGATTTCACATGTAGTGATGCAGACAAATGGCTGGAAAGGGAATTGAAGAAATAAGAAAGCCACAATCCTCATCAGAATGGCCACAGAGCAGGTACAGAAAACTGTGGAAGGACAAGCAAAAGAACAGCATGTCTCATACACCTACCTAGAGAGTATTACGTCACCTCCACGCAGATACTCTAGGATTCTGTGTTCTTACTGTTGCTGGTGTATCTTTGCAGAACGACGATGATTTAATCTATTACCCAATCCTATACTTCATTTTACAAAATTTGTGTATGTTGCCTTTCCCCAAATGCAATTTAAAATAATCCCCATATACTTCAATTCTCCTTGGTATCATAAAATTATGTCATAAACTGTCTATCTCTGCCACTGAAAACGATTAATGACATCTTTGCATAAAACTCATCAAAGCTTCTGTGCTTTATTTGTAGTTTTACTCAGAGAATGGAAAAACTCACCAATAGTAGTTTTACTTGTAGAACTATTTTTCTTTGCCTATTTAGTGTAACTGAACACATAGAGAGAGGGAGATGGAAGCCTGGCACTTCAAAAGAAAATAAATCAAGGGCCTTTCGGAAACTTTTTATTTTAATAATTATGTAATATACTATAGTTTTATTTCCTGTTTTGATCAAGATTTTGATTTTTTGATTTTTTTTTTTCTGGCTGATAATTTCACTAGAATGCCAAGATTATTTATCCTCTTAATCATACCATCTATTATCTAGAATATTCTTTCCTCCTGGAAATATCCTTCATTCTTCACTCTAATTTTAGTTTCAACTTGAATCTAGCTATTATATGTCTATGCCCTAGAATATTTCACATATTTTCAATATTATTTAGGAAATTAGATCTTTTCTTATGAAACATGTGCCCGGTCCTGAAGGAGGTCTATTTTTCTCAAGAGGGAGAAACTTCCAAAAGATCTCTTCTCATGCCTTTCACAGCTTTTGCCTTTTCATACAATACCCTTCTTAGACAATAGCATTCTTGAGTGATGCTCAATATAGCTCAAAACTGATTCCCATCTAACCCATCTTTTCCTACAAAGAAAATACATGTAGTATTATGTGCTTGTGCATATGTGTGTAAATTAGGATTCTAAATCCCACTTCTGACAAGGGCACTCTATCAGCATCTACGCACGAGACCTGCCAAGTTCCTAATGAGGGCACTGCATTCAATCAGTGTTGACATATTAGAGGTGTGCAATTGGCATGTATATGAAACCTTAGCCAAAAGAGTATAGATGCAGAAAGAGTAGGTGTGCTAATAATGTCTATGAATCTCTGGGTAAAGGCCTGGACCCTGTTCTTTTGGGAGCTCTCGTACTATAATCCATCCACAGTGAGGGCCTAGGCATCTGTTAGGGAGAGAAAGCGTGAGTATTTAAATGTAACTAATGGACCATCACAGATATCCCCTATGTAAAGGTTAAATAAAGCATTAGTGCCTTTGTCCTGCATTTTTTCTTTTTGTGGGGACATGGAGGGGGTGGTGAAGGCACACCTAGTAAGACTTGTTTTATTAAATGACTAATCTATGTCATTGTCAAGGCCAGTCTGTGCAGATAAGAGAAGGGTGATTTATTTCTTGGTCTCTTCTTCCTTGGACAGAGTTTGGCTGATTTCCTTTTTCTTGGGCTGGAGCCACTCTTCCGTATTTGCATGTTTTCTTGGTTTGTGGTCTATAAAACTCAGCCTGATCAGCCAGGAGTTTCTTGGGGGGCTTTTCGGCCTTCAGTTTGTGAGTGTGTTCAAGACAATCTGCTTGTTTTTGAACGTACTGCCTCCTTCACCTTCAGGTACAAACTGTGCTACAGGTAAAAATCAGTCTTGGATTCACGTTATAGGCTTACTTCCTTTCACTGTGCTTCGTTCCTTTGGGCTTCACAGATATTGCGTGATGGTTTTATTTTGTTTCTTTTTACAGATTGAAGGTTTGTGGCCACCCTGCATTGAGAAAGTCTTTTGGTGCCATGTTTCTCCATGGCACTCTCTTCCTTTGTGCCTCTTTATCACATTTTGATGATTTCTAGAATATTTTAAACTTTTTCATTATTATTATATGTGTTATGATAATCTGTGATTAGTGATTACAACTTGTTGAAAACTCCAATTATAGTTAGCATCATTTAGCCAGCCAGTATTTTTAATTAAAATACCTACTTTTTAATAGACATAATGCTATTGCACACTTAATAGATTAAAGTACAATATATGTCTTCAAAGCAGCAAAATTCTTTTATATCCAGGTAACCTTCTTAGGCATTCTAGCACTGGCATAACCATATATGCCTGCCCTTCCAGTGGACCCAGGTATTTTTCTACATCAGTACTGGAATGGACAGTCAAAGACTTGCAGATGATCAGCCTATCTGCTATCATCATCTGAATCTGCTGATAAAGTTGGCATTGGCAATTTCATTGGTCTTACTTGGATTCCTCATTACTAGACTAAGCGTATCACAATTCACTTAGACATCCTTTGTGTTGGTTAATTTTATGTCAACTTGGCTGGGCAACAGTGACCAGATATTTTGTCAATCATTATTCTGTATCTTTCTGTTACAGCCTCTCTGGGGTGTTATTAACAAATCTGTTTTGAATAAAAGAGATGATCCTCATGATGTGGGTGGGTGTCACCGTATCAGTTGAAGGCTTTACTACCACAAAGAGTAACCTCCATGAAGCAACAGGAATTCTACCCACAGACTGTCTTTGGACTTGAATTGAAATTCTTTCTGACTCTTCAGCTCAATGGACTATTCCATCAGATGTTGGGTTCACGTATCCTCAATAACTTCTAAATCATTTATTTATTTATTTTTAAAGATTTTATTTACTTATTTGTGAGAGACACAGAGAGAGAGATAGAAGCATGCTCCATGCAGGAAGCCCAACGTGGAACTTGATCCCAAGACTCCAGAATCATGCCCTGAGCCAAAGGAGATGCTCAACCACTGAGCCACCCAGGCGTCCCTAAGACATTTCTTTAATCAATCAATTAATCTCTCACATGCACATTCTATGTGTGTGTGTGTGTGTGTATACATACATAGAGAATATATTATTATATATGTATACATAAAATGCATAATATATGGATTAGGTACAATATGTATAATACATAATCTATATTATGTATAATATACATATTACATATGTATCATATATACATATATTATATCCATATATTACATATACATGTGACATATAATTATGTAAATATGTACATGTAACATAATATTCAATATATTGCATAAATATATCACAACATATACTTACATATTAATATATAACTATTGTGTACAGAGAATACATTCTGTTGCTTTCATATATGTATGCATAAGTATCCATATGTATCTATCCTCTTCCTTATGTTTCTCTGGAGGACCCTAATACACCCTTCTTCAAGAACTACCAGGCCTCTCTGCCTCAAATCTTTTGTTTCCTTTGCATACAAATATAAAGCAACATAGTTCTACCTCATTTATTAATGCTAATGAGAACTGCTAGCTACCTGAATGGTATTACTCAAGGGCCCAGTTGTAGTCATGACCAGACATTACAAGCTGGCTAGCAAAGGTCAGGGGCACATTTTTTTCATGGAATAGGGTTCTCTATTCGAAGCTAAATGGCCCCGGCCATCATTTACAACCTAATGCAACCATTTAAGCTAACTATCCATCCTATAAAAATCTAGCTAGGTCTTCTGCATCTCCCTGAGCCCCAGAAGGAAATGATCACATGAATCTTTACTAGAGTTGCTTTTGTGAAAGTATCTGAAATCAATTGGTTTGCAAACTTGTACCATGTATACCTCATGAAGTCAGAGTTCCCTGCCTCCCAACCATGAGTCAGAAGCACATCCATTATCTGTAATATGTATGCTTTAATGCTTAAACAAAGATAAAGTAATATAATAGCCTATCTTCCCCTAGCTTTAGACTAGAGATTTTTATCTCCTTCAATAACATGGTCTAATTAAATGAACTTTATCTGCTTTAAAAATTATCTTTTTGCTTAAATCTTTGATCATGTATTTTTGTGTTCTTCCTTTTTTGAAGCTCATCTCAATGACACTACCCTTTAATCTTAAAATCTTTTGCTTAAAAATGCTCCACCTTACTGATTAGATTCCAAAGTTTCTTTCACATTCTCAGTAAAATGTGTCCCAGTAGGTAGCAGTCAAATAGACAAGATCATTCAAGCATTTCTCAATTAGTTAAGGAACTTTTGATGCATCTCATTTATCGTTCTCAGTGAACAAAACATCTTCGAAGTGTTTTCTTTGGGTCAGAGGGCACTTTTAGCATAATAGCTAGCCAAATTTTTATATAATTAGATCATATGGGGATTCAGGCCTTCTATTACTTTAGTTGCATAGGATATGAGTAGTACTTGCTAAATCCTGACCCACGGAGAAAGGAAAATAATTGAGAAAGTGACCTTGACACATTAGAAAAGGAAGCATGGAGGCTTTTGACGGCATAAAATTACACAATTACTCATTGGCTAAAGTTCAGTGGAAGGAAGCTATGCCTTTATTTTTTTTAAAAATGGGGGTTGCATAGCAGATTGTCATTTTACATTGTTGGAGGACGTCTCTGGGTTCCAGTATGTGGCACATTCTATATGAATGACTTACAAAACAAAGAATTATGTGAGATTCTCAGTGAGTGATTTGAATTACTTATTTGGAAGCTATATTTTCCACGATTATCAACATTTAATTTTTCAGAAGGCATATAGAGCTATCAGATGAACAACAAAACAGTCACAGCTGCAGGACAAAATAAAATAGAAACAGGTTAGATTTAATGCAACTTCTGACTGCACAGTAAATTTACTACAATTATATATGAGTGACATTAGATATGCCTAGGTTAAAATTTCTGTGCCTTTATCAGTTGGATGATCTTGACCAAAATACTCACCTGATGCTAGTTTTCTAAGGTACAATACGGGGTCAGTAGGTTTGGATTTTTATAAAGATTGAATAAAAACAGTTCAGGGTCTGGCATACGGTAAGTATTCATCAATTTGACATGGTATCAGCAGATTTTGAGAATATGAGTGGTTGGAATTAGACTGAATTTCCAGGGGTATGTTATTCAAACAGCCCTGTAAGAATGTTCTGAAGTATGTGATGAAATCCAGGACAAGAAGGCAGGGAGATTCTTGGTCTTGCCTGCAGCTCCTCTCACCTTCCCATCCTCAACTTCAAACATAACTTCTGATGGGTTTTGTTGGGAATTTTTTTCTAGTTCCTCTCTCTGAGAAATTCACACTTTGTATAATCATCTGTCTTAAAAATTACACTGAAATCCTTGGGAAAGTTGTATATAAAAGCCTGTTAATACCACAAAAATTCTACCAGAAGACTGGGCAAGTCACCTTTGTGACTTACGCAGTTAAGAGATTCACTAGTCCCTGTAGGTCCACAGTCTTTGAAAGACAGGTTGCAGACAATTGACTAACAACAGTCACCAGAGCAGCTCTTGCTGCACACACTACCAAGATATTCAGAGAAATAGAGACAAGAACTAGTCCTAAGAGATCATTTAATAACTCATTATCTAATGTTCATTCTTTGCTATCCTTTGTCTCATCATTATCATAGAAGAATATGGTCATTTGAAACAGATGTTCTGATTAAACTCACACTGAGTAAATTTGATTAAATGGTAAGACAAAGATTATTGTGACTTGTTTCTATTTTTTCCCATTTATCAAAAACTCACATTGATCCATAAGGAAAAACATGATCTTTTTTTCTACTACATACTAAGTCATTAAGAAAATTTAAAGCCTTTAAAATCACTTACACAGAATAAACTTCAAATATCTATATATGTATGTATAAGGAACTAGACGTCTCTTTCTACTATAAACTCGTATTTATATTTAAGTACATTTCACTGGGCATTGTGAAATACTACATAACCATTACAAGCCTACTAGAAAAAAATACCCCTAGATTACTCAACAACTAGGAAAAAACCAAAAAAAGAGTTTATGTGAGTAGGTAAAATGATTAAAAAATATATATTATTAATAATATTCTGTATTCTTAAACTTAGGAAAATTTTAATTATTGAAGCTTTACTTATTCTTTATTTCATTTTATTAACCATTTTGCAATAGAAAAATTAGGTGACTTTAGAGTCAAACACATTCAATTTATATCCAAAGCCAATGCTTGGAGTACAGAGTGAACATGATGCCGGTCCCTTGGTGCTGAGCATTTAAGGTATCTCTTATCTGCAATTCCATTTGCTGAGGTTAACTGGTTGAATGCTAAGCTTTTTTGTTTCTAGCATGAAACATCCTTTTAGTACATCCTATGTCTGCACTACACATGGATTTTCCTTAACTAAAATCCATTTGGAATTCTATATCCAAGCAGAGTAGTCTTAGTTTGCATGAGAATAGGGGAAAAAATCCTCTAAAGGCATCTGACTACTGCAAAATAACTTCCCTTTCTATCTAACCTAATCCAAAGCATTGGCGACTCCCAGAGTGGTTTTTAACAAGGCCTTGATTGCATTGTACCATCTCTGTCGTCACTGCTGGATACATCCGGCCCCAACTGAGATTTCAAGAAATGAAATCAAAGAATGGTGTATGGTATGAAAATTATTTTTAAAAAGCTCAGAACCTATCACATAACCAATGAAGTGAGAGGTTATAATATTAAGTTCTTCTACCAGGAATCTGTTCCTTTACTTTGTTCTGATGTCTGCTCTCTTGGCTCACTTTATATGACTGCCTTTTACTTTTACCCTTTCCTTTTTTTTTTCTTGAAACTTTTTAAACCACTATTTTTCCTTTTGCAAGATACCTAATTTCTACCTTTTAGTTTCCGCACCTAGATTTCTTCCACTTTTAGAGCCCTTTCCACCTCTTTTTTTTTTTTTCCTTTTTTCCTATGAGCAATATTTTACATTGATTCCCCAATTCAACTTCAGGTTTCTGTCCATTTCTTTGCCTGACCCTCATTGGCTAATGAGTCCTATTTGTTCAGTTTCCAATATATGAAATTGAACATTACCGTTGAAGCAAGAATTAAAGGGATCTGAGAAACTAAAAGACCTGCAGCTCAGTCAAGGCTACGACTTTCTAGATAAATATGGAGAAATTACTTAGCCCTATCAGAAAATTGAGATTACAAATAGTTTTCCTTCAGGGTACCTGGGTGGCTCAGTCAGTTAAGCATCTGCCTTCGGCTCAAGTCATGAGTCTGGGGTCCTGGGATGCAGCCCTGCATTGGGTCTCTGCTTGCCTAGAGCCTGCTACTCTCTGCCCCCATTCGTACTCTCTCTCTCAGGCTATCTCTCTTTCTCAAATAAGTAAATAAAACCTTTAAAAAATAAATAGTAGTTTTTCTTCCTACTATATTAACATGAGCAGTAATGACAACTACCATTTACAAGAAAATGTTATTTTTGCTTCTCAGGAAGCCCCACTCTGCTGCCAACAACCCTGGTATAGATTTAAAGTGGGTGTGTTCTGTCTCTGTCTCTATGTGAGAGAGAACAAGTGAGTGTCCATGTACTTTGCCATTTCACACAAGAGGGTGCTGGGTTGTACATACAAAGTAAAATTTATGCACAGTAAAATTTTTAATGACTATATGCAAAGTAAAATTTATAATTACTGCTATTATTAGGAAGAATATATTGGATTTGATGCACAGTCACCAAAATTTTGTTTGTATTATTTCTTTTAACTTTGATAACAACCTTAGAAGGGGAAGCTAACTTCATTATCTAATTTATATAGGATGAAATTGAAGCTTCAAGAAGCTGAGTAATTTTTTGTAATCCATGTGGAGAACCACTTCTAGCTCTAAATGTAAAGATATTAGCTATAGGATTTACTGTCTCTTCAGAAAACTCGCACAAACACACACGCACACACACACACCATAGTATATCTAAAATATTGCAAATAAATCTCAACAATTTCAAATGAAATTTTCTTCTCTCTGAGCCCAGGGAGAGAAAATGAGGTTTCCAGACAGTTGAGTGAAGTAAATGTTCTACACGTTATACTTAAGTGAGCAATTTCCTAAGTATCTGATACTGAATCAGGAAATGAAAGCTTTTTGGATTATATCTACTATATATGTCTATGTATTTGCAATATCATGTCTTCTTTTACATTTATCATTAAAATAATATATAAAATGTACATAGCAGCACTCTCACTCCATTGGTAAAGTGGCCTCAAGTTCAGTAATTTTAACTCCTCATGTGCTTGCATTATCCCTTGCAGTTTTGTTGCTGGAGTTTAAGAACTTTCAATTATATTAGCTTGGGGCACCTACATGGCTCAGTGGTTGAGTGTTTGCCTTTGGCTCGGGTTGTGGTCCTGGGATCCAGTTTCACATCGGGCTCCTCATGGGGAGCCTGCTTCTCCCTCTGCCTATTTCTCTGCCTCTCTGTGTCTCTCATGAATAAATAAACAAAATCTTTAAAAATTAACAATACATTATATTAGCTTGTACAGCTTATAATTTTTTATCTATACTTATTATCTATATCACAGCTTTCAAGTGTTTTAACAAAGCATTACTTGACCATATTCTAGCCTTGAAAATGCCTAAAGACAGATGCAGAACTATTCAGTGACATGTGTGAAACTACTGTAATGATCTCAATATCTGACAGACGGCTACAACATAATGCTGCATGCAGAAATATATTTTACTTTCTTCTATAACGACAATATTTTGTAAAAGATGAATTGATTACAGAATAAATTATTAAGGTTTAAAGAGGGTTTTTTTTCCTAATTCCAAATTAAACTTATAAAATTTGCATGTGGTTTGCAGTCACCACTGATCGCCATTGATCTGACTTTCATAGCAAAGAAACCATGTGGAGAAAGACGTGTGAAAAACACACAAAAACTAGCATGTGGTTTTTTTGTTGTGTGTGTGTTTTTTTTTTATAATTATGTATTAAGCCTCGTTCGTGGTGATTCTTTCATTTTTAATTTTGGTTGCCTGACTTAAAATTCTGTTCCTACCAGAAATCATATCTCTAACAGAGATGATTTCTAATATTCTTTTCCAAGAATTCCCAGCATTTTCTTTCAAATAGTTTTAATTATTATTTTGCATTTCCTTGATCACTTAAAATTCAAAAAAAAGACCCACAGTATCTGAAAAAAACAATAATATTATCTTAGAAAATATTTGAATGGATTTAGTTTAAAAATATATCAAGCCTGATTTTTATAAATATTGATAAGATGGAGTCTGCTCAGATCAAACTGCTAATTTGATTTTCATACAATTTCTTGTTCAATTTTCTAAAGTACTTCTATACAGTATAATGAAATATTTTTAAAAATAGGAAAACTGCAGAGAGGATTAAATTATCACTATTTCTAGAGAAATTATTTTATACAAAGCAAATGTAAAAGAATCAACTAAGAAACTGGGAGAGTTTGGAGAGAGGACTACACACAAAAATTAACTATTAGAAAACATATGATACCATAATTGAATTTCCCCAAAATTATCCCACAAATTATAAGCCTGGTCTAAACATTTTTATCAAAATATAACTAAGCAATGTGATATTTAATCTGAAAAATATCAGCAAACTAGTCAACTAAGGCCTAAAGAAAGCATACCATTTAGAAGGAATTAGTAAAATAGATCACTAAGTTAAAGTAAGGAGAATAATGTGGCATAACAGCTAGAACTGATAGAAAGAACCCAAATATAATGCAACCAAATATAATGCTCTAACAGACACAGGACGCCTAGAATTTGTGGTATGTAAAGATGGCGATTAAATTAGGAAAAAAAAAAAACTAGTTTTAAAAAACTATTATACAGAATTCTGAGGGAAAATAAAGCCTCAATTCTTATTTTAAAATATTTTTAAGTAAGCATAACTGTGAAATCATGTGAAAGAACTATAATAAAAAACTGTAATTGTTAAAAATAATTCCAGAGTCAACAATTACCTTGCAGAAGGCACAAATCTCAAAGCCACAAAAGAAAGCTCTGATACTTCAGCAAAAATCCATCTCATTTGGGGTTTATGCCCTAAAGACAGCTTACCTTTCTTTCAGTTAGCCATTGAATACATTTGTATGGGTCATAAGATGTGTTCTGTGTACATTTCTAAACATACAAAACATGGCAATGAACAGATCAACCAGAATTTCTGCCCACATTGTTTCTCAAGGAGTAGAAATAGGTAAGTGGATACATCATGTCAGATGGTAATAAATGCTATCACAGAAAATTAAGCAGGAAAAAAATGGTACTAACAAAAACTTTTGAATAAAAGAAAGACGTACACCTGAGTGGTTCAGTTGATTGGGCACCCAACTCTTGATTTCAGTTCAGGTCATGATCTCAGGATCCTAGGTTTGGGATGAGCCCCATCTCAGGCTTTGCACTAGGCAGGGAGTGTGCCTGAGGATTTTTCCCTTTCCCTCAGTCCCTGCCCCTGTCTGCACCCTCTCTCTCAAATAAATTTAAAAGAAGGAAGGAAGGAACAGAGGAAGGAAGGGAGGGAGGGAGGGAGGGAAGGAGGAGATTGGTAGTATGCAGTATTATCAAAGGTATGAAGAAAAACATATTTCCATGTATTACCAGTGAGATTATTCATTGGTACAATCTTTTTAAAGAGGAATTTAACCACATAACATGTACAAAACCTCTGACTCAACAAATTTCATTTGAAGGATTTAGCCAACAAATATATTTGGGCATAATTCATTTATATGTATACAAGTTTATTTTTACAGCATTGTTTGTGTAGAAGACCTGTAAGGAAGTTTGCTGTTTTTCAGTAGACAATTAGATAAATAAAATATGAACATCCATAGAAAGTACTCCTATATGCATCTATTAAAAAGAATCAAGAGCATTTGCTATGATAATCTGGAAAGTGCTTTTAAAATATAAAGCAAATGACGGAAGAGTTTGTATGTATCATCCTTCTGGTACAAAACAAGATGTATCTATGTGTTTGTGTATACGCCTGAAAAAATTCTGAAAGGCTGCACAGAGTTAATTCTGGGCATGTTGTAAGAAAGAGATAGACACATTTTTCTTTGTTCTGCTGAATATTTTCACTACGTGCCTTGTTATTTTCTTAGAAATAAAAAAAATTAAACAGTGAGGCAAATATTGTTCATTTTGTACAAGAAACTTAAAATGGCCTCATGACAATATTGCATTAGATTAGTGATCAAAATAAATATTCAATTTGTCCTATGAGAATGGCTGGTACAAATAAATTATGCCAACAAATCCTCTACGGGTTCTAAATTATATTGGCTGGATGACTATAGCAATCACATTAAAAGCATAATTAGCAAATTGCTATCTCAAACTGTGATTAAAAAAAAAAAGACGATGACAGACTACATCACAAACTGCCTTGGTCTTCTTGGCTGCTCTAACAAACTATCATAGACTGGGTGGCACACAAACAACATACATTTATTTCGGCCAGTCCTGAAGGCTGGGAAGTTCAATATCAAGGCTTCAGCAGATTCAGTGTCTGGTGAAGGCCTGCTTTATTGTTTACAAATCATCATTTTCTTGCTGTGCCTCACATGGCAGAAAGGGAAAGGGAGTTTTTTTGGGGGGTATCTCTTAAATGGATACTAATGTCATTCATGAGGGGTCCACTCTCATGACCTATTTGTCTCCTGAAGGTCTGTCCTCTAAATACGATCATACTAGACTTTAGGATTTCAGAAAGGAATTTGGGAGAGAGGAGAACACAAATTTGCAGTCTATAAGACACAACAGTACCATCTTTAATTTATACAACCATTGTAGGACCGTTTAGTTATACAATATAGAGAACAGTCACAGGACATTGATACCTAACATGGTTATGTGTATGGAAAATAACTTTATATAGCATTTGTTTATCCATCTGTCACATTATTATTTTCTTTAGAGATTGTGACTCACTCATGACTCCTATCAGGAGCTGCTCTGACTCTCATATGCTCCAAGTTTTATTCGTCTCCTGTGTGGTAGGGTTTCACCATCAAACTTGATTCATACAGCAATTATTAAATCTTACTCTGGTATGTAGCTATCGTGGTGCTGAGAAAGCAAATCCCCTAAAATGACAGTGGTTCACTCTACACTGTAATGTACATGGACACAGAAAACAAATGCTCTAAACCTGTCTTGACAAAACGCATTATTTTCCCAGGGCTGTACAAGCTGATTAATAATGAGGAATCTCAGTGATTTGGAATTCAATAGAGCAGACGCTCTTCTCATCTAGTGATGTGACACTGTAATAGCTTATTTTACTGGAGGTGGTAATAAAGGCTGCATGACAAAAAATAAAAATAAAAAGGCTCTATGACAAAGCATCAACTATTTTTTACCTAGAGCTTAACCAATTTCCAGGAAAGGAAGATGAATTCTGTGTGTTGTCATTTATTCAAGAGACCTCATGAGAAGGAATGAATTAAATTTGGAGGAATGCTATTGAAAGAAGATTATCTGATAATTTGAAGATGCCCATTAAGATTCTTAGGTTAAAAAAAATAAAAGGTATGTAAGGGAATTTTAACATCTTATGAAGGAGTCTTAAAGTTAATTTTTTTCATATGAAATTTTTACCCAGACTTATCCATCATCTCTACAGAAATTGCTCAACAAACATATGAAGAATGATGATTGCCATGAACTGAAACATTCCTTCTTGATAAAAAATAAAATAGTATTATGGGAATTCACTACCAAAAACTCCAAATAATTAAAACTCAGAGATACAAACAATAGCCTCATCTAAGTCAGGAAATATGCCTGCAAAGTAAATTATGCTTGGTGTAAAAACTGAACTATCTTTTGCCTAATTCTCTACACTTGCAGAGACTATAAAAAGTAATTTGAGGGATTCTAGTAGCTATGTGTGACTTGCCATAGTTGACATTTCTCAGGTACTACCTCTTGCCCAGAACTATCCCCTTTTCTCAGATTTGTAAACGTTTCCCTTGCCTATTTATATATGTTTATCTTTGCTGCTTAGATACCTAGAACTAAATAGTAATGATTTAAAAATTCTAACTTAAAATCCTTTAGATAACCATAACACAATCAGATATGCAGAGTGCCGTGCCCACTCCCTTTTGTATGATGCATGCTGGGGCCCAGAATCCTAGGAAGGAACACAAGCTTGACCTGCAAAAGTCACCTCCACAAATAGGGTAGGTACCCGGGAAGCCCCAGAGAGAATGCCAGAGTGTGGAAATCTCAAGCACATTTTAGATAAATGTTTTAAGAGGCTGGGGAGGCTGGGAATATAATCTACCAAAAGGAACAGAATTATGTTAACATATCCAGTGATCTTGGCCTTTTTATAGCAGATCATCAGCCTGTCACCAGAGGTTCGGGACGTAGTAACCAGCCCCTCCAAAGAAAAACTTGCTAGCATTCAGGCGAGTTTAAGGTTATCACAAAACTACCATGCAATCCAGCAAAAAAACTACCCATGTTGATTGGAAAGTAAGGTAAATATCTAGACAACTGAAAATACTTCATAGGAGTTTTGAGGCTTTGTACCACCTCTAAATTTTTAGCTCGACAGAACATACATGGAAAGAGAAGTTCTGCTGTAACTGGGGGGTGACGCAAGCTCAAGGACACACAGACCCTCTCAGACACCAGGTCTGGTCAGTGGCACAGAGTGAGCCTCAGTCCTATGAAACAGTGGGGCAGACAGTGCTGCTATATACCTCCTGCCCCAGGCAGGATGGAGCCTGGACCCTGGTTAGACCCACGCAGGATACTGCCTTGGGAAGCTGAGAAAGAAATTCCAACAGACAAGGGTTCAGGAGTTGAAATGCTTACAGATTCAAGTCCAAGCACTTCTGTTTAGCATTCAGGGTCTGACTAAAATGTGGCTTCAACTCAACTTTATAAAATCACCTTATGAAAATCAATTTTCCCACCTTATGGGAGCTGATCAAATAAATTTTGGGACAGGCCTCAAGTCTTAGTGTCTCAGTGTTTTCTGGCATTTTTTCCATGTCTAGAAAGTCTTCCCACACCCCCCACCCTCTTAGCCATCTAGTCAAACAAATCTATCATTGAAGGCCCTGCCATTCTCATAGAACTTGAACTGAACACCACTTTGGAGAAAATTCTCTTCTTTTCTCTGTATGACAGATGACTTCCTGCCTTTCATAATAATAAAAAAAAAAAAAAAATGAAGCTACATTTCTTGTCTCCCTTTCAAGTTTGTCACATTTTGAGGAAAAATTAATTATAATTAAAGTATTTGTATACGCCGCATGGTGCTTTGCCAAAAAATAATTTTTAATAAATATTTATTAAGCCATTAATACAGCAAGTTGACTTTAGAAGGCATGTCTGGGCAAATCAGTATTCACAAAAAAATAGGGAGACGGATGCACTTATCTGGAGTCATGGCAAAGCAAACTAAATCCTCCTTACGTTTTGGGGAATTCCACTGAAAAAGACTATTCCTTCAAGATGCATAAAACATTACTAGTCCTCAGAGGGTGGTTGAAGGGGCATTGCAAAGGTGGTAAATTCCATATTTTTTTTACTGCTTGTTTTTTTTACACCCATTTGCCATGTTTTCGTGCATTTTGATTTTCCTTCAAGTGTTTATTTCTCTCAGTGGAAAACAGATCCTCCTGGGCCTTTAAAAATGATTTAATTCTTAATACCAAAAGCTCAGCAGTCTTGAGCAGTTCTGCAACACAAACCATAGCATATGGGTCAAGACTGAAAGCACTGCAGTGAGAAATCAAAATTCTAGAGAGATACTATTGGGCATGGAGGAACGCTATAAAGTGAAGATCATTGTAACTGATGAGTTCTCAATTGTCCATTTCACCCTCTCAGGTATGGGCTGTTCCTTTTAGAAATAAAGGATGTTTTGGCAAGCTAAACAATAAGAAATCTGCGATTTTACAGTGGTAAACAATTGAAACTTATATTGTTAATATCCACATTTAACACTGAGGAGAGGAAGGGGAATTGCCTTTGTTGCCTTGGAACACTCTTTAAATGAAAATTTATAAGGTCATTTGGGACATACAAATTCCAGGAGGTCATGCATATTGACTAAAGAACATCAGTCTGAACTACAGACAGACTGCTTTGGTCTTGTGAGAATTGAAGCCATCTGAACATCTTTAAAACACCAGACCAATTCTCAGCCTTTAAGAACTTCCAAGGCAATTCTTGGACAACACAACATACAAAAGAAAAGGCTGTGGATGTACCACGAATGTATTACTCAGTAGCACTGTGGATAAGACAGTGTTATTTAAGAATGAACGCATTCATCACTCCAGGGTGGAAAAGGGTCTGACTTTTTCACAAATAATTCCAGCTGGTAATTTTATAACTTTTTCATAAAATTTTTTAAGAATGTCAAAAAGGAATTTGCTATAACATCATGAAATACAAAGACTGAATTTACCAGTGGGCAGGGTTGATTACTATGCAAAGAATATTGTTATTGGTCAACTGAAAATCTTTAGGAACTGAACTTTTTATTGTATAGAAGCCATACACACTTAAGAAAGATTATATACCTCTGGTCTCTTGGTTATTTTTTTAAATTCTTTACTCTGACCTTTATTCTTACTCTGCTTTCTCTGTGCTATATGAAGAACTGAAACATAGTTTCTCTACTAAGAATACCACTAAAACAAAGAAAACTTCCTACTGCAATACAATTATCATAGAAGGTATGGGAAAAGAGGAATTACGATAAAAAGTAAAAACCCATATTTTCAAGTTATGTTCAGGAAGGCAAATACAGAAATGGGGCAGTGGCTATAAAGGGATGTAAAATCAAGAGAGTTAAGAAATTTGATGCAGAAAAAAAATTTTCTTTGGAGCAGTATCTTTAATTATGCAAGAATGCTTGGGCTCTAAAGCCCAAACCAGGAGGGTGACCTTAGGTTAGGTGTGGAAAGATGAACTATGCTTAGTAATAGGAAGAAAAAAGGAAATATTAGAATGACATAAAGATAGATAGATAATATGGTGCTAATCTATGAAAGTCTTTTATGGCTGTCCTTAATTTTTCAAAAAATAGAAATGAAGGTCTTCAGATGCTAATGAGAATGGAAAAAAAAGAAGTTCTAGAAATTTGATTTAAAAAGGCAAGGGATAATGTAAGGGATAATCTCTAAGGTATCCACCAAAGATCTCTGTTTCCTGCTATTCTTGGGCTATGATTCCCTTCCTGTAAATGGAAGCGGGACTTAGTGAGTCACTTCTAATAACTAGGACAGGGCAAAAGTGAGGGAGTGTTGCTTGTGAATTTAGGTTATAAAAAGACTGATTTTGAACTCTTTCAGCCCTTACTCTAGAAGAAAAAGCTGCCATGTTATGGGCTGTCCTTGGAAGGGTCCACATGGCAAGGCACTGATGTCCCTCATCAACAGCCACTAAGGACCTGAAGACAGCTAACGATCATGTGACTGAATTTAGAATCAGATCCTTCCCCCAGTGAAACCTCAGAAGGCTGCAACCCCATCCAACATCTTGTTTGCAGCTTTATGAGACACTTGTAGTCAGAGGTATTCATGTAAAAGTCACCTAAATTCTGACCATCAGAGCTTGTGTTACTAATTAGGTTTATTGCTTTAAGTTAGTTGAGAATGAGATCATTTAGAGGTTGCGTTGGTGATAGAAAAGCCTATATTATGATGATGGAAGTTAGTGGCTGGAGTATGGAGAAGGACAAGATCATTTAAGGAAAGGATACTGAGAGACTGAGAGACCAAGACAGAAGAGGATAATATTAAAATCAGTAGAGACAACAGAAAGAGTTAGATATAGAAACAATAAGTCAAGAATTAGAATCTTCAGGAAACTAGAGTGCCTCAGTGCTAGTAGATCACTCAAACAGTAATAGGTTGGGGGTGATCTGATCTCATAGCATTAAGAGTAAAAACTGCATTTTTCATGAATCTATGATACTCACTATCCCAAAAAGGTTGAAGAATTTTACTGAATATGTTGACGATTATTCAAAAATATTATCACTAGGTCATTTGGAACATAAATATGGGGGAGTTTCTAACCTGCCCCATTTCCTCCAGAAAACCCTCCCTTAATGCTCAAGTTGGAGATAATTACTATCTATTAGGATCTTATACTTTTACCTATCAAAAGACTGACCACAGTATTAGGTGATTATGGTATTGTTTGTGCCCTTTCAATTGACCCTTATTTAGGGTCATTCATACTACCAAGGCCATGAATGTTACATTCCAGCTGCATTCCCAATACTATTCAGCATTTGCTTATAACATACTAGTTATTTTATTGATATTGTTGAAGAAGGAAAAATGAAAGATTTTGGGGGGATGCTTGGATGGCATCCTACTTGATTTGGGCTCAGGTCATGATCTCGGAATCATGGGGTGGAGCCCCGTGGGGCAACTGCACTCAGTGTAGTCTGCTTATCTCTCTCCCTCTGCGCCTTCCCTAGGTTGTATGTATACATGCACTCTCTCTCTAAAACAAATAGATAAATAAATAAAGTCTTCAAAAAAATAAAAAAGGTTTTGCTGTTGTTATTGTTTGGTAGATTTTTCTTTTTCTTTTGTGAACCATCTTTAAGGCATACATCATTGAGAACTGTATCAGGTATATTCTAAGACCTCTGTACCTATAATTTATTTAATCTTCACAATCTCCTTTTGACATTAGTATCGCTACAGTTCCCATTTTTCCAGATTAAGAAACAAAAGGTAGAAATGCTTCTCCAGCATCACATGGTAAGGAACAGATAGAGCCAGGTTCCAAATCCAGGAAACCAACCATTTGCTAAGGTAGAAACACTTGACAGTGATAAAGACTTCTATGACATGGTCCAACACACACCATTTTGAGCCCATTAGAAAACAAAGCTATTATTAATAGTAAGAGAATGGAAAAGAGATCGTAGAAACACTTCATTGATTTCAAAGTGTTTCCACTACCAGTGATGAGGATTTATATAATTCAAACAACCTCAGTGGTGCATGAAGAGGTGAAATAGTGAATAAAAATATCAGCATTTCTAGTATCATCAATCACAAAGTGAGTCAGCAGGCTTGAAGCAATCTCTTACTGACGATATTTCTAAAATTGATCATTTAAACAAGGTAGGGAACATAAAAGAGCTGGACATGCCTAATGATATTTGATCATCCTTGAACAGAATTTTGAGGGAGATGAGGTTAAGATGAAATAAAAACTGGTTTCACTCATAATTAAATAAAAAGTCTATCAACCTGAAATATTATTTGTATAAGATTATTTCAGCAAAATGAATTAAGATTTTTAATATTATTTTAAGATTTAACATTTTATTCATCCTTCAAAACTGCCAGATAGATCTTTATATAGAAAATCTGCAACTCATCATAAAGATGTAAGTTCTTTTTATATCCTATAAACAGCACATACTTGTCTTTTTCTTTCATCCTCATATTATCCTCCAAGATTTCATGGAGATTGTAGTTGTTTACAGAAAGGAAAATGGTATGAATTGGATTATTCAAAGTCCTCTCCCTGTTGTTTAGGATTCTAAGAGGAATAGGAGACACAAAGTTATTAATAACTGTGGTATCATTAAGATGTCTGGTAAAATTGCACTATAGCCTGCTATTCTACAAGACCTGCATTTAAAAGATTAGACAGAAATTATTTAAGAAAAGGTTATCTGAAAAGACTGAACATCACTGTAGGCATATGAACATACACAGGAAGAAGGTGAAAAGTGTAAACTAATCTCCAGGATCCTTAAGTGCTTTGTATGGAAAATATCTAGTTATGCCATTATTAAGCTGTTTTAGTATAGCACTAAAATGAGTAATTTATGTATTATATTTATGCATAAAGAACCAAGCTATTGACAGTAAATTATAGAAGTAAAGTAATATGCCTGCAGAATATTATTAGAATTCTCGATTACATGGTTGGTGGCTTACTCAAAGAACACATCAGAATAGAGCAAGTATTAAGAAGTAGTGATGAAAGAAGGACTTACAACATATTCCTAAGGTAAGAAATGATTATATTAAAAGATTATTATATTATGCCTGGTAGGTGAGAAGTATTTTAATAAAGATGGCAATATTTCAATTCGGGTTCATACTACCTAAGCCTCGACACAGATAACATTTTCAATTTTGAACATGTGATCGGAAGGTTGTGTTTTCCCCATATATCCCTTGAAATACCTTGACATATCTTTCAGCACCTTCAGCACCAGGCATAATAAATGAGCATTTTCCTTTTTCATTTTGTCATTAGACCAAAGGATAAATAATATAATGTGAATGATACAGAATTTCTTGTGTTAAGTGAATGCATATGTTTGTATATGTATGTATTGTATGTATATGGATATGTATATACACACATACTTGTTACCAAAATTCTATTAATATAATCACATGGCTGTAAATAATACATAATTTAATTAGAAGTAGAGGCAGAAGAGGTGAAAAAATTGAAGGATAGATATGGGGAGTAAATATAGGTTTAAAGATATATTACTCATATAAAAAGATGTTAAGCTTTACAATTGTATCTGAAGGTGACAGTATTGCAGTATTATAGCTATAATGACATTTTGGAATCATCTCCTCTAGTGGTTCATAACTAAAAACAGATCTTAGTGAATTTTTTTTCTGTGTACAGCAGACCCGGCCCTCCTCTAAACCTACCAAATCAGGATTCTCAGGGTAGGACTCAGAAAGGGTTGAGATATGCATTTTTGATTAAGTATCTCAGATGAAGTAAAGTTTCCTCATTTTACTTCTTTTACCTAAGACAGCACATTCTAACTCCTAAGTTTTACAAAAAATATTTGGTAATAAAAGGAGAAAATATATTTTCTTCATTGTCTGAAAGCATAGAATTTAAATGTTATCCCATTAAATCATAATGCTGCATCGTAATTATTTTCCTAATCGTTTGAAAAAACAAATACCTCAAAAAAATGTCATGGTGATATGTTAGATCTTCATTGTTATACAAAGTCTTTCAAAGAATGTAAATGAGAGAGAGGAAAGGAAGTCTTGATATAATCAGTGTTTCTTCTTGTAGTAAGATTTGAAAGCAGGAGCTTCTTTGGCTTGATATTTATATTTTATCACAACTGCAGGCTGGATGCAGGCTTTATTCTACAACTTTTCCAATTTTTAAAAACATGAAACTTTATTTTCCTCCAAAATTAAATTCTGGTGTCCTTGGCAAGATAATAGCCTAATTATTCTGTTGCTCCTTTTTGTATGTTTTACTGCTGTCACTCCAAACACAGTGGTTAAGGCTAATGGCACTGGAGTCAGACAAATCAGCCATCATCTGCCAATTCATCAACTCATGTGATCAACTTGCCCCTTGGCTATGATCCTTTGGATGGAAAAGTAGCCATGTTCTCGCTACTCATTCCTCCACAAACATATTGAACAGCTATCCTATCAGGGACTACAGTATAATCATACACTCAAACTTCATTCTTTGTTTCCAGAATGAATCATCAGCAAGAGATGCATCTGTGAATGACACCTATTCTGTCCTGTATGGCTTTTAAAAGCCACGCAGTCCCATTTTGTACCCAGCAATGTATACCTTAACCACTATCTTCTAGCCCACTCCCTGACCTCTACTTTTGATGCAGACTCTAGAAGGTAAGATGAAAGCAGAGACTCATAGTATCCTTTTATCTTTGAGTGAATCCAAATTGGCCTTTAAAGAATGTTCATGAAATGTCCTATTTTTATCACATCATTTTCTCTATTTTTTAATCTTCCTGAAAATATTGTAACTTGTAGCTGTGTTTATTAAAAGCGAAACTTTGAAGGACAATATACAGCTAAAACAGGAAATTTCTTTCCTTTGCACTTGTTCTAAAAGACAAGTTAATGGGTTTACCAAAACTCACTGTGCTTTCTATGATGCAAAGTTTTAGTGGCTCATAAGACTTTATTCTTTTAACAACATGTTATACAGCCTGTGCTCTCAGGACTTGGGACAAAGATACTACAAGCTAACAAACTTGTATAACACAACAAGAATGTACTATTTTCTTAACCACTTACTATTTATCTTTTTGACTATTTTTTGCCAAAATACCATACCAGAAATTTTATACCGATTCCCCTAACAAAGAGATTTGTATGTATTTGTATTGTATTTGTATTGTATTTGTAATGGACTCTTCCTTAATTTCACTATAAATGTTATTCTAAGTTTTAGTTGCAAAATGTACCATTGTCATCAGTTCTTTTGTGGTTCAAGGATTCCTTCTGAGCAGTTTTGACATTTTTGTGTACCACAGTACAACAAAACAATAAGCTTCAGTAATGAAAACAGTTATGGTAGTGGCATACAGACAGGCACATAGACCAACGGGACAAAAGAGAGAGCCCAGAAACCAACTCACGTATACTGTTAACTAATCTTTGACAGGGGTGCGAAAAATACTTCATGAGGAAAGGACAGGCTTTTCAACAAGTGGTGCTAGGAAGAGTAGATATCCACAGGCAAAAGAGTGAAATTGATCCTTGTACTGTACACAACAATCAAGTCAAAATGAATTAAAGATTTCAATGTACAACCTGATACTGTAAAATATCTTAGAACAAAACAGAGGAAAAGCTTCAAGACATTGGGCTTGGTAATGAACTTTTTAGGCAAGACACCAAAAGCACTGGCCACAAAAGCAAAAAAAAAAAAATAGACAAGTGGGGTTTTATCAAACTAAAAACCTTCTCAAAGCAAGGGAAACCATCAACAGAGTAAAAGGACAAGCTAGGGGAGCCTGGGTGGCTCAGTCAGATAAACATCTGCCTTCTGCTCAGGTCATGATCTCAGGGTCTTGGGATTGAGTGCCTCATTGGGCTCCCTGCTCAGTGAGGAATCTGCTTCTCTATCTCCTCTGCCTGCTGCTCCCCCCTGCTTGTGCTCTCTCTCCAGCTCACTCTCTCACTCTCACTCAAATAAATAAAATCTCTAAAAATTAATAAGCTATTAAAGAAAACTTTCAAAATCATACATCTTAGGAGAAATTACTAGATCCAAAATATTTCAGGAACTCTTACAACTCAACAGCAAACATCAAATAGACCCTTTAAATACTGGGCCAAGGATTTGAATAGGCCCAGGCTCTCTACGAAAGACATACAACTTGCCAACGCCTATATGAAAAGATACTCTCCATCACTACTAATCCAGGAAATGCAAATCAAAATCACAGTGAGATATTACCTCATTATCTGTTAAAATGGCTATTACAAAAAAAAGATAAAAGTGTTGGCCAGGATGTGGGGAAATTGGAACACTTTACGCTAAATGAAATAAGATGGAGAGACAAATAAGATGATTCCACTCTCCTGAGGTAACTTAAATAGTCAAACTTACAGAATGGTGGTTGCCAGACACTGGGGGGTGGGGAAAACAGGGAGTTGCTGTTTCAAGTATGTAAATTTTAGTTTTAAGTCTATGAAGTTTCAGCTACATGGCATGAGCTCTAGTGGTCTGCTATAGAATGCTGGGACTATACTGTGTACTTAAAAATGTGTTCAGAGAGGTCACCTAGGTGGCTCAGTTGGTTAAGCACCTGACTTCATCTCAAGTCATGATCTCAAGGTCCTGAGATCCAGCCTAGCCTCTCTGAGCCCTCCTAGCTCCCTGCTCAGTGGGGAGTCTACTTGTCCCTCTGTCCCTCCCCTTGCCCATGAGCAGGCTCTCTCTCCCTCAAATATCTTTTTAAATGTTTTAAGAGGTTGTGTCTCATGGTAAATGTTCTTCCTATAATAAAAAAAAATAAAAATATATATAGAACAAGTTGTATTACATAAAGCTTGAAGCCTACAAAGTGGAAGAACCCCCAATATGCCACGTGTTTATGAAAATCTGTGTATTCTCGAATATCAAGTCATCTGTTGAAAATTATGTGTAAAATTTATAAGGGGTTTCACTGCACCTAAAGTCACATTTTAGTTATGAGATAGCATAAGAAAGACGAAAGGACAGTCTTATAAAAATAAAAAATAAAATTTAGCCAACCACAACATTAATATACAAATGATATAAAATTATATTAACCAGTTACAACCTTGTGAATGTATTATCTCGTATAGAAGATTAATGCATAGTCACTCTACAGAAGTAATTTAAAATGTTCAATAATTTCTGTGAAAATCAATCAAATTTGAAATGCATGTTTAAAATGTTTAATTATCTTTTCTTCTGTAACTAGAATATTGACACAGACTTCTTAAATATTTCCAGGGACAGTAATAGTCCAGAACACTTTAAGAAACACAAATCTAGCATTTGCTTCCAATTCCCTTAGCAAGTTATCATGCTGAAACTGATTCTTTGGATGGTCATATTTGTTCCAGTATAAAATGGGAAATGAGAAACTCATCTTTGTTTAGTTCACAGGTTTTTAAAAAATATATGCATTGAATTCCCTATCAGGACATATCATTTATTGTGATGTTTTATGAACATCAAACAATTTACTCTGTGCAGTAATCATCTTTTGACAATATAAGTATTGTAGAAGTATTGTATTGGTGATTCTGAGGTTACTAGTTAGGCTACTCCAAGTGTCTGGAACACATTCTAGTTATTTTATATTCTAAATGTAAAATATTAAACTAAAATCCAAGTTCTTCTAAAGCCATCACCCAAGGAATATTTTAGTATTTGAACACCACATTAAATTGTTTGATGATTTTTTTTTTAATTTAAATGTTGTTAATTGACATACACTGTAATATTGGTTTCTGGAGTAGAATTCAGTGACTCATTGCCAACATGCAACACCCCAGTGTCCATCACAGGTGCCCTCTTCCCTTCCCATTTAGCCCATATCCCAACCCCATCCCTCCATCAACCCTCAATTTGTTCTCTTATCCTTAGAGTGACTTACAGTTTGTTTCCCTCTCTCTTTTTGGATATATATTATATATATTATATATATTATATATATTATATATATGTTACATATATTATATAGTTATATTATATATATTATATATATGTATATAGTCAATATATATAGTCAATCATTCAGTAATACTTCAAAACCTCAAAAGGTCCCTCAAAAAATACATACTAAGACACTCTGTCCTTTTTCAATTCTAAAAAAAAAAAAAAAAAAGTTTTCTGCCATGTTCACATATATTTACTTTGTTTCTGGATGGTGAAGACCCTTTGAGCATTCATATTGAGGGACATGTGACTACTTTTGCCCAAACCCCTTTCCTCAAGAGCTGGTTAATCAAGGAAGCAGAAAACAACCACAAAAAAACAAAAACAAAAAAACAACCAAAAAAGAAACCTACAGCAGCAAACCAAAGGTAGTGAAAATATAACAGAAGACTTAGAGTAATTTGACACTTTATTTTTTTTTATTTGACACTTTAATATATTATCTTGAGTAAATCTTAACTCAGACTTTTCTACACATATTTTAGAGTTTAATACTGCTTGGCAAGAAATTAGATGTGAGACACTATCCTTTCTTCATAAAGTACTTTTCATAGAGCACTTTTTCATAAAGTACTCTACCCAGCCCTATACTCTCCTCAGCATCATTTCTCCCAGACATTCTCTCATGAGACTCTACAGGGAAGATACAAAGGAAATAAAATAGGAGATAATAAGATATTTTACTCTATTTTTTCTTATGAGGCTGTTTGTATGGTTTTGGTTTGGTTTGCTTTTGCTTTTGTAGAGACCTTACCTTCACTCAACTTTTGCATTTTAATAGTCAACAGAAAAGCCCTGGAATTCAGCCTCTCTTTAAGGCCAGCAAAATGCATATGTAATCTTTATGAATCATTAGTAATGAGACTTACACAAAACCTCATACCCTCATATATTAGGAAGTACATCATCCTTCCTAATAGTAACTTATATACTATCTGAAAGACCATTAACAAAATACATTTGAAATCCCTCTTTTAATTTTCTAGTGCCTTCACTCACTCTGAAAGAAAATGTAGTATTTAAAAATAGCCAGACCATTTAGAAACAAAGCTTGACAATAAGCACAGCATTAATTATCTGGGGTAAAATCCCAGATATGCCTATGATGCACTAAAAACAGTTTTCTTAAAAAAATAAATAAATAAAAATAAAATAAAAATGGTTTTCTTGTGTGACACATGTTCTGGCTCAAAAGACAATTTTTATTTATTATTTTTATTATTTTTTAAAGATTTACTTATTTGAGAGAAAGAGAGAAGGAGAGAGAATGGGGAATGGACAGAGGGAGATGGAAAGAATCCTCGAGAAGATTCCCCACTGAGCGTGGAGCCTAACACAGGGCTCCATCCCAGGACCCTGAGATCATGACCTGACCCGAAATCAAGTGGGGGGGGGGGGCACTTAACTGACCAAGCCATCAGGCATCCCACAAAAGATAATTTTTAAACCACAGTTAATACATGATAAGATAGATTATAGTTTCTCAACACTGCTAGCAGGTAGGTATATTGCCTCCAAAGGTAAAATTATTCTGGGTTTACCAATTCTAGCATGATTCCTTTCTATAAACTGGCGTTATTACTCTATAATCAGACTCACCATCCACTTTCCAGACTTAAGTACCTCTGAGGTTCCACTAAATTAATACATGTGCAAAAAGAGAGGAGTCAGGTTTCTCAGCAATTTAAGAGTTTTACTTCTAAAACAAAATGACCTGGCACCTACAAAGTTTTGTTGATTTCGAGCATTAAACCACAGGCTTAATAATACACGGTATATATACTAAGAAATAATAATACTGTGTCTTCTCAACTAATTCTTACTTTCATGATGTTTTTATCAAATAGTTTTCCTTATAAAGACAAAAGCACCCAAGAGTATCACCAATTTCCACAGCATTAGTCAAATAGTGGCAGGTGCTATTGCTTAGTATTTCCAATAATTGAAGTAATAGCTGTAACAACTGATGAAGCAGACAACAGTAACACCTTCCTCGTCACTGTTTCCTAGGACTCCCTTAAACCACCTAAAGAGTTGGGCTGGGTGTTCTGTGGCTTAGGGATTAAAATTTATATATTATATATATATATATATATATAAATTGACCGAGGAATGTGTTTAAGTGGTGAATTAGCTTGTCCTCTGGCAAAAGGCACACTGTGTGATTGCTACGAGTAAAACCAGTAAGTATAAAGTAAAATGTGACAGCCCGAGAAAGGCAAACAGTAAGGGAGAATGAGTTCTAATAACAAGTAATTTATTTTTCACCCCAAGTGACTTCATTTAAAAGAGTTTATGCCCGAGAGAATTCAATCCATACACAGTGATCCTAAAACTCTGGGCTGTTAGTGAGACATCTTAGGCGGGGAGGTCACACCACCAGGGTGCAGGTCAGGATGGATCATCGACCAGGCCAAAACACAGGCCAAGACCATAGGAAGGCAAAAATTAAGTTTTTGAAATTTGTGTATGTGAATTTTGGTATCTTCACCTTTCACCAACTGAACTGAAAGAAGACAAATACTGTGGGCAGAATTGGTTAAGATGAGTCACTCATCAGCATGGCCTTCACAGACATCTCTGTTGGCAGCTCCCGACTTCATCTTTTCTGAGCACTTCTGAAGGCCCCTATCTGGCGTGCCTGTCTGGTATTCGGAACAGAACAGCCTTTGAAGAATTTGATATATTCCCCGAAGGCCATTCTGCATCCTCAATCCAAAGGACCAGAACTTTCTGGCGGACATTTACCTTTATCTTTGCAGCCTACCATGGAGAAAGTCATGTTTTGCTTCTTCCTCCTGTATTTATTCACTTACATTTCAACCTTCTGTCCCACTAAGCATTCCTTTTTCATCTGGTTAAAACATTCTCTCTCTTTCTCCTCTCCTCCTCCCTTGCTCTCCCCCCATCCATGGCTGACAGGGTTTTCACCTTCTCCTCAACAGAACCTCCACACCTAACAATTGCTGACAGCACAAGGGACCAGACTGTTGCAGAAGCAGACAGAAATAAGGAGCCTTCTAGTCTTCTACCAGTTGAAAGAGCAACAGGAGGCCCACTCCCTGTCAACAGGCATCACAATTTCTTAGAGAAGAAATCAAATTAAGCACATTCATTTGTTCAGCTCTTGGTAGGTATATGGGTGTCTCCCAGAGATTCAAGGTGAAGCATTCAGAAGCCTTCATCAGCCACAGCGTTCAACAATCTTGCCAGGGGGTGCTTCTTACTCCCAAGTACCAACAAATGCCACAGTTATTTTGTATATGAAGTAGCATTACTTTTAGACAGTCCTGTTCTACACCAAGGGAATTAATCCCGCCTGAAAAATGGTGTGCATTGTGGCCATACAGACAAGGACGGAGCCCGCAACCACAAGTGATTTCAAACTGAAAGCATCTCCTATCTGATGCAAGGAAGTAGAGAAAGGGAAAAACAAGCATGTCAAGAAAGACTCATTAACCAAGACAAAGCAGTCATGATCCCTGGGTACAACGGCACTTGTTTATAATTCAAGTCTCTTAATGAGAATTTAATTCACTTTTTAATTTTGTCACATATTTGGTTACACTTTTATTCCCCCGGAATATCCCAAATGTCTTTTGATAACATAAATTAAACTACAAAGAGAATACAGAGGGCACGTGGCACATTCGGCAGAAAGGCAGAAATCACAAAGGAGACGCATCTTACAGGCCCACCTCTCATGGTTGGGTAGGAGCAGCCTGCACACCCTGTTTGCAACCTTTACACACATACGAGAAGAATGAGCCTGTTCCAGTCCAGGGAATTCTGGTTTTCTTTTCCAAGCAGTGATGGGGACCCGTAGACCCAACAAGACAATGCAAAGGCAGTTATCGAACTACATGTATTTGCTCAACGTGACCAGGTTGGTGACACTGGCTTGACTCAAGTCAGGAGAACAAGCGGCCAGGTAAGCTTTAAGTCCTCAAGAGTCCAAGTTCACATTCCCACTTTTATTCATATTCCTCTACTTTCCACCATCTTTTTTCTGTGACACAAGACTGAATAAATTCTACCCTACATTAGTGAGATGACTGATGACTTTTTACTACATTTTCTTTCATTTGAACATGGTTTTTATTAATGATAATACTATTACAATAAAGTAAGGTTCCCTTTGACAAGATGAGTGGCTAGTAAACTATGGGGAGGGCAACTCTGGCTCTAATTGTGTTCAAACATATTACTTCAGGTTCTCCTGTATCTTCAGTCTTTTCTTGAAAGAGTGTAAGCTATGGTACTCCTCTTCCTGATTTCTGTTGCCTAATTCTCTCCCACCCCACCATATCCTTCCCTCCCTTCCCCTCTACCATGATGGTCTCTCTTTCACTATGACTCTTCAGTAAGGTCCTCCTGTAGCTCTTCACATCCTTGCTGACCTCCAGTTTCTGACCTGCACCTTCCTCATTTTAGAAACCTAGCTCTTTAATGGGTTGTCTTCCTCCCTGAATCACAGATTGCCTTCTGATCAGTATTTTTCAATTAAAATTTGTCCAAATGGTCCACAATCACAATACTGTGTAATTATCATCACTGTCCTGATTAAAATACACTTAAAATGAAGATAAGAATCAGTGTAGCAAAAGAAAGTGGCTTAGGACACACAGATTGAGGAAAGGACATTTGTTGAGTTCCTGTCTCCCGGCCTCCCCAATATGTGACCAATGTATGGTTTCCTTCGTCCCCTCCCCGCTGGGCTCCATCTTGGGAACGAACTGGGGGATTCCGCACTACAAACTGCAGCTGCTCCCTCCTCTCTACCCTGAGGAACTGCCAACAGAGCAGCTGAGATTCCTGTCAATCCTTAATTCACCTTCAACAGCAAAAATGCTCCAGCACCAAAAAAAGAAAATAGCATCAGGCTTATGAACAATAAATTGCCTTTCATAGAAAATGGACTTCTGTCTGCTAAATAGAAAAATAGATCAGAAATTATAGAGGTTATGATCACAGGCTTCAGTGTAAGGGAGATCTTGGATTGAACTACCACTCGAATATTTACTTGACAGGTAATCTTGGGCAAAGTATTTCATCTTCTAAGTTTCAGTTTCGCCAATAAAGTGGAGGTAATAATCTACCTACCTCACAGAACTGCTGTTAAGATAAGTGAAATAATTAAAGCAAGGGGTACCTCATCTCATACCATCTTCTTGTTTTGTTTTGTTTTTTTATTTTTTTCACATCATCTTTTTAATGCTCAAAAAATTTTAAAAACAACTGTGAAATAATTTTTCCAACTAATTATTGCATTATTATCTAATAAACCTGGGTCATGTTAGCTGGTTTCACTTTAGTTTCAGGAACTTCAGAACAAATTGTAAGTAGCATTTCTACTCATTCAGGGAACAGGACCACAGGAGCACTGAGGTCCTGAACAGAACATGATGGGTAACTAGAACTCTCCAAGCTCTGCAGTAGTAAGGGAAGCTAAGTCAACTCTTCTGCAGATACGAAGAACAAAATGAAGTCTGTCTTAATTGGTACAGCTGGATCTTTAGAATTGTAATGTGGCTGACCAAGATAAGGTCACGAGACGCACTTTTCATTCTGTAAGTCAACTCCCAGTTGTCCAAACTTATCTTTTCCTTTTTGCTGTATTTGCTCTTTTCTGTGATTTGAGGCATCATCACTTCTGTTAAGTAAACCCTGACTTAATATGTATTTAGAAAAGCAAATGTCCCCACTACTGTGCTTGCACATACAATACCTAATCACCTAACCATCATTTCCTAAATGTGTGATAAAATGACATTGACTCGTTCTAGAGTGGGTGCTAACACAAGGCCTCTCATTCACTTGTTTGCTTATTTAACCAATGGATACTCATCCTTTTGTCTTCCTGGAAATAAAACTATGAAAGATTACAATATAACCATTCTCTAAGTGTTTTAGTTCTATAAATATTCTCTGAGAGATTAGTTGATACTGATAAAATGACCATTTCTGAAGAGAATATGAGAATGCGAACCAAAAAATTAGGCTTCTTTTTGCTAAATCACCAAAGATGCCTTTTGCCAAGACTCAAAATGTATTAGAGATGTCCTCCTCAAACAGGAACTTTATTTACATATTACTAAATGACATTGTACGTGATCAGAAAATGTTGAGAATCTAATTCTCAAAAGCTCAGTGAAAATAGCACTACCAAAAAAGGTCGACAGTTTCATGAGCTGACTTTGAATGCAAAGAAAGTATCAAGTACAGTAATAAGCATCAAACAAAATTGGAACTGGCTCGCCTACGTCAATGTCTATCAGTTTCCATAATAACATTTCACCTTTTGAACTTGGTACCTTCTTCGTGATCTACAGCTAACTCATCCAATTTTGAGTGGCTCTCAACAATTCTTTTTATTGTATTGTTCCTAGTGTACACCACATTAACTTTGGCTTCTTACTACCTTTTGTATTGGTGCTAGAGATTGTTAACTTAATTTTTATAAAATTTCCAGACTTACCTTATGTCCTGAATGAAAGAGCATTCTAAAAATCTCTCTCAAGGCTTTGTGATTGTAACAGATTATTATCTTCTGTAGAGGGCAAAATATATCTAATCCAGTATTTGGAAGATGAAATAGAAGACATTGAACACTTTGAAATGTAAAATATTTACACAGAAAATAAATAGTTATACAATAGTTAGAACAATTTTGTTAAGAAAATATCAAAAGTATCCCCTGCCTGTCTCTGATACACAGGGTTTTCTGTGTAATACTTTTTAGATGATGTGAGTATTATCTGCAGAAGAGTTCAATAAATATTGCAAGAGAAAATTTTATTCTTAAATGTGCTACAATAATATAATGTAGTAATGTATAGGCAACCTAAATATTCTTTGTCTGCAGTTGACCAATGAAAGGCATCAGAGAATAGCAAAAAAAAAAAAAAAAGAAAGAAAAGAAAATGACAGGGTACAACAATGAAGCCCCAAAACTCCTCATCTTTCTCAGTTACAGGAAAAGCTTTATTCTTTGTCCTCATCTATGCCATGAATGAACCAACCAACTAAATCTAATGTAATTTTAGTAGATTTCTATCATAAAGCAGGAGCCTATTATAGACTCAATTTCTTACCTTATATAGAAAGAGAGGTTTAATACCTAAGAACATTCTTCTAGCCGAGTTTTGGTAATCTATACAAAATTCTCCTGATTTATTTTTTTTAAGATTTTATTTATTTATTCATGAGAGACAGAGAGAGAGAAGCAGAGACATAGGCAGAGGGATAAGCAGTCCCGATGTAGGACTCGATCCCAGGACCCCAGGATCACAACATGAGCCAAAGGCAGATGCTCAACCACTGAGCCACCCAGGTGCTCAATTCTTTGGGTTTATACTTTGAGGCAATATAAGCACAGTATCTCAACAATAGCTAATATTTATGTCAGTAGCAGAGTACCCTCTCTCACTGAATCTCAAAAGTAAAAGCCAATTAAAACTAAGACCCCTCTAATGCAACAATGTCTGGAAGATAAAGACTGCTAACAGTTGTACTGTGATAGACAAAAATAGGTTATAGGGAAAGCAGAAACAAGCACAAAGACATCGGAGCCTTTGTCTTGGAAAACTAGACATACATACATCCCTTTAAAATGAGGACTCTTATTTCTATAGCTCTCTTGATATGTGGAGAATGGGGATCAAAGTCTTACAAAAATCACCAGGTTGAGGTTTCCCATAATACACCTACACCCTGAGAGGGGGCAAACATCTGCACAGGGATCTTTCACAAGACCCTAGGATAGACAATGAAAGACTGAGTCATGGAGAACATGTGTTACTTTTCCACTTTGTCCAGATATCCACTGAAGTCCATCTTTCTTTTTTAAATGTCCAGTATTCAAGTGTTAAATTCAGTGTAAACACATGGTTAGCATAGGGCTAATTGAGTAGGCTAAAAATACAGAAGATAGCTCACAGAGGTCATATGGAGAGGAAAACTTTTTTTTATGTAACAAAAAAGATTTGTCATATATAAAACGAAAAGGATTAATATCTGTTATAAATAAGCACCTCTCATTTCAGAACAACTGAAGCCATAGAGATATGGACAAAAAATATATGAAGAAACAATTCACAGAGAAACACAAATGACTTAAAACATGAACATACAGTCAAAATTATTAGATGAGTAAAACCGTTGATAGTGACTGATAGCATATGGAGAAAAAGGAAATTCCCTACCACTCTTTGGGGAGGGTAAACTGGTGTGATCTTTCTAGGAAGAACATTTGGTGAAGTCTAATAAAAAATAAAACATACGGAGTTTGTCTTTTTTCCAAACAATTACTGTAATTTCACAGCAATTACTGTTTCATTTTTTTCCTATTTATTTTTCATTCAGTGTTTACTGTAAGCTCAGTGTCCACAGGTAATAAAGTCTTATCTATACTTTGCCTTCACATATACATTTTTAAAACCTCATTGAATACAGCCTATAGCTGTACTAGAAGATTTCCAGGACAGGTGTAAAACGGAGTCACTGCTGTTAATGTGGAAACAATTACCCATTAATGAAGAAATCTTAAACTTTACCTACAACTATGCTACCAGTAAATACAAAGGTATACATAGGTGGTATTCGCTGATATGAAAAAGATGACCACTACATAAAATGAGTAAACTCAGTTGCAACCTCTAATTTTAATTTTCCTTAAGATCTCATTTTCCATTTTGATATTTTTATTAATAATGATCCATTGTATAATGTGTACAATACATAGGAGTAGAAAATCACATGAAACCAGTAACAAAAAAAATATATGTATAATATATATGTATATGTCCTGCTTACCCTGATTACCTAAAATGTCTTTTTGTGGTTTTATTTTTTCTGTTAAAAATGTTGAGTGTGGGGATGGCTGGCTGGCTCAGTTGATAGAGCATCCAACTCTTGATCTTGGAGTTGTAATGTAGAGATTACTCAAAAAAGCAATCTTTAAAATAAATAAATAAAAATGTTCAGTGTGTAGCCTTGTTAATGTTGTATCTAACAAACAGACCAGTGATTCACATGTTCCTAACACCTTGCACTCTCAACTTGCAGAAATGAATTTTATACAGATGGTTTTTGAAAAGTGCTGATACCGATCAAGTCACATTAAAAAATATCAGTTTCGGTTATAACCTATTTTAAAAATCCTGAATTTTGGGATGCCTCGGTGGCTCAGGGGTTGAACATCAGCCTTCAGCTCAAGGCGAGATGCTGGGGTGCAGGACTGAGTCCCACATCAGGTTCTCCATGGGGAGCCTATGTCTCCCTCTGCCTATGTCTCTGCCTCTTTATGTCTCTCATGAATAAATAAATACATACATCTTAAAAAAAAAAATCCTGAATTTCCTTGAAAACGTCCATTTAACAAACTATTAGGGACTACTCACAGATCAAGAGAGGGCATTTCAGAGGCTGCCTTGCTCCCCTTCCAGCCTGGACCTACTATATACACTATCATCTGGCCTGGGGCTGCCAGAGGGTGATTTCCTGATTTCAAACCTTTCTTAGGTGACTCATACTTTGAATGTTCAATCTCCACTTCCCTCAATAAAGTCTTCCTTTCTCTCACCTAAATCTCTGTGGGTAGTTTATTTATCCTTCTGTTGGAACATGGAAATTAAAAAAAAAACAAAAACAAAAACAAAAAAACCACTCTACGGGAACTGAAGCATAGAAGTTCTCAACTTCAGAAAGAATTAAAATAAATTCAAAGCAGAAGACAAAATGCTGACTACAGAGTTCAGCATCCTATCTGATTGCATGTAAAAGTGATGACCTATTTTTGAGCATTTAAATGAAAGCACAATAGGGCCTCCCTCCGTAAGGGTGTGAATGCTTTATGTCAGTTTCTTACCCTCACTTTCAGAATCATAAATATTCTCCTGCTAAGCCCATCACATTTCTTATTTCTCCCTCACCTCTCTTCATTCCTTAATTCTGTCTTACTGTATCTGTTACCATGCCCTTGATTTCCTCAGTTGCTTCCTCTCCAATTCTCCTTCGGTGTCCTGCGGTATACAGCTTACGAAATCACCATTCATGGCTACTGGCACCCAGGGACACACATGCAGTTTTAGGGCCTCTCACTTAGATTTTGTTTGCTTCCTATTTCTTATATTCTAAAGTCTGTCATAATGACACTGACCTCCAGACCTTCCCAACCAGACTATGAAACTCATTACTGTTCAGAAGACACAGAAATGTGATTTTGGTTGACAAAACATTTCACATTTATAGCTTTGCATTGTTTCATAACATCCCTGTATCCCAAAGAGGCTTTTTTTTTTTTTTTTAAACACGGAGGAACCAACTTTTTATTTTTTGACATTTTCCAAGCTATTTTTACACTTTAGGAGGGTATTTTTTTTTCCAAAACAAAATGAGAGAGAGAGAGAGAGAGAGAGAGAGAGAGAGAGAATATCGTATCCAAGAGTATCAGGGGCCATTATAATAGAAAACAATTTCGTAAAGCATAGATTGTCAGACCCAGAATTTGAATGAAGTCTGCTCTATGTGGCTATGGCTGTTTGAGGGCTTGTTGACACTACTGTAATTGGGAGAACAAAGGTGAGCAATAATATTGAACGCTGGATGTGAGCAACCTTGATGAGGACTTTATTGTTAATCATTCTAAGTTGTTGGTTTAAGGTTTACAGCTGGAAGTCTGGCCCTGTTGGATTCACCAATTATAAAATGAATTTCCTTTTTGGTGTTCAGGAGGGAGAAAGTTCTCTCTGCCTTACTTCTAAGGAGTTTTCCACTACTATATTCCCAACACCTAGAAAAGTACCTGGAACATTCACTGACTTGGTGATTCTTATTCTAACAGCTTGGGAAGTGTTGTAGCACTAGATGTCCATCATTATCTTTGCTCATTCCAGAAAAAAAGCTTTTTTAAAAGGCAGCCTTTGTTTGAAATGTCACAGGACAGCACTAAAATCCCATATCTTGCTATAAATTCAAAATAGGAAAAATTCTTTAAACAATTATTCAAAAATAAAATTTGGAATTACGTATCGCCCCTGACAAGTTTTTTTTTTTTTTTGAAAGGTGACAGGAAGAGTTCCATAATGTACTTTTTCTTATTAAAAAAAAAAAAAAACCTTAGGGCGTTCCTTATCTATTCAGGAGATTATCTGTTACCTAATTTGTCAGGAGTCAAACTGACTCTCCCAGGGGCAATCAAACTGCTTAAGTCTAACTCTATTGTCATGAACATTTTCCTCTTGGGGTATCAATAAAGCCATCAGTTTAACAACTCTCATTCTGAGGACAAAGATCAAGAAAAGGAAGAAGGAATGACAAAGACTACTACCAAAATAACTAAGATTAAATAAGCAAAACTTACTTGTAAGTATTGCTATGGCCCAAAGCAATTAATTCAATAGGATATATAAACATGAGATTTGCTTTACTTAGAAATTTACTTCTAATAAATAAATGTGATTATATAATTAACATTCTGAATTGAAACATATCTCACTACTCGCATACAGTTTCTGTTCTGTGCCTCAAAATGATTTCCATAATCCTTATTTCATCCATATTTGTCAGAGATTCTTCTTCACTATCAATACATTACCTTATTCCTAAGATTTATTTTAACCATAGTCACAGCAGAGACCAATTATTTAGCCACAGCATCCCAAGCAAATCTCTTTGTTTTATTTAGTGACAGAGAATGCTTCTTAGCTTCTGGGTATTTTCCTTCCATCTTAAAGATGTCTAAGCCTAACCAATTTTAAAAGTAATCTTATATTTCTTCAATATCTAGTACCAACAGATGAGAATATGTTTTTCTAAATACAATCTTTGGACAATTTCGAGAATGGAAACCTTTGAACCAGCTAGTCATTTTAAATTCTCCTAGCAAATATTTTTAGTAAAATAAGCAATTCAAATATGCATTACTCCACCGCGTCATTTGGTAAGAATATAGCTTCAAGCCAGTTGTCAAGGATGAATTGGAGGTATAAAATACCTAAGAATCTTGCTTGGGTGAAAGAGCAGAAGAATTAGTAAAACACCTCCAGAAAAAGACAAAACATACATACATACATATAGTGAGAATATATCATTATATAAAATATTTTAAACCCTTCTTTGAAATTGCAGCTGTCAGCCTTCCTTTTCTTCAGGGACACAAGCAGCTTTATTGACAGTGACCTTGCTCAGGAGGCCTGTGACAGAGCAACTGTGGAATCCACATGTTGAAGACATGGGCCTATGAGATGAGAATCTGAGTGCCTACATCACCTTTTTGCCAAGAGTCACCCTCTCATCAGAAACATCTGATTTGTTCTTCACCTGCATGAAAAATAAATCCTCACATTTGACCCCGTACCCACCCCCTTTTTTTTTTTTGGTGCCACAGCAGCTAGAATGAACATAACCCTTAACAAAAAGCTATCTTCCCCAATGCTGAGCATGACAGATTGACTAAATTTTTAATGATAAACAATTTGACCCTCAATGTGACTGTACAAGTTTGTAAAGCTTTGCACTATTCATACTTTTGAGTTGGTTTTGATCTTTTAGCCCGATGATTTTGATGGAACTCCTCAAAAACTAGGTTGCTGGGTTGAGAGTATGGCTATTTTTTTACTTGTACTAGTTTATCTCTTTCAAGGGTTTCAGAATTTTGAAATCTTTGTCACCCTGGGTTATCAAAATTCTATTAATGCAAAAATACTATGTAGTTTTAGCCAAGACGGAATTGTGGCACACAAGTCATCGCCTATAAGACTATGTTAGTATTAGATACTAGGGTGTAGGTTGGCAACTGCATTGCCAACTAATACAACTGTTCTACCATTTATGATAGAATATATCATAAAGTGGATCTCTACAGTGTATTAACAATGAAGACAAAGAATTAAGTTGTTAAAATAACATTGACCTCAGAGGTTCAAGACAATAGGGCAAATTAGAATGTAATTAATAATAATGGAAAAAAAAAACTGAATCAAGAGGGCCTTATTAAATTATAATGGGTTAACTTGGTAGACTCACTGCTATGCCAAGGCATGAACAACCTCTTTGTGTACCAAGTGCTTTAATGTGATATACCCCTTTTTCACAATTCTGTAATATAGGTATAACTTACATCTTATAGATAAAAATAAAAGGTTGGTGAGGCTAAGCTGTTGGCTCAGAGTCACATGGTAATCAAGCGTTAAGGCTTCAAGCCAATACTTTTATCTCTAAGCTCACAAGCTTAACCATTATTCTCAATGACCTCAGTGTAGCCAGGTAATATTAAAAAGTATTAGTGAATGTGTTCTTTATATTTCTGTCATATTATTCTTTATATCCTATAATTCTACCTTTTTTCCCCACTTGAAATAAGATCACCCTTGTAACAAATGTTAGCAGAACCAGAGAACAAAACTGTCAGTTCTCAACGTCAAAAGCAAGGGGGAAAAATGGAACCCAGGTAAATGTCAAGACCCAAAACTATACACTATCTTTACCTATGTGCCCCTTAGCTGTCCTGCAAAGAATCCTGTCTTCCATGGCAAGGCAAGCAATCAAACAAAAGTTGGTTGGATAAGATGCAGAAGTGGGTGAGGGTGCCTCAGGCTCAGTCAGCCCTTGCAGGTCCACACTCAGCTTGAGAAGCAGCCACACACCTTCTAAGAATACTCACTTCTTCCTTAATGACAAGTCAGATTCACTTTTCACTCCTTCAAACTATGGAACCTAATCATAAGAAGAATAACCATGTCTAGCCTTCTTAGAGTTTTATTTAATGAATATTAGTATTAAAATCAGTTATCAAATATACTTGTTTATTGCAATATTTTGAGTACTATAAAGAGTTTGTAAAACCAAGGAAATTTACAAATAATTGTATTCTCTAGTTGCTTCTCTATGTTTATAGATTTTTTTTGTACAAACTCTCAGGAACATTTTTTTAGGTTGCATAATTAGCATAGAGTATGAAACTTTATGGTTATTGCCATATCTACCTAGATACAATCACTCTCCTATCAGGAGAAAAATCATAGTTACACAAAATTATTAGGAAGTCACCAGTTCTAAAAAGCAACTAGATAGCGTGTGGCCCAGCAAATGTGAGAGTGCTATTCCCCAGGAAGGTGTTAAGCCATCTACTTAGAGCAATGCTGAGTGACTAAGTAATAATTGCTACCAGTAGAAGAAAATAGCTTTGTTTTCTGCTAGTGAAATTAAGAAGTTGAAACTAAGCTACTGTATAAACTTGAAGAACCATCTTTTAATAAGTGGATTAACTGCATTAATGTTCTTTAGCTACATTAATCTCCCATATTTGAACCAAGTCAGTTTTAACAAATGAAAACATGACTCTGTCTGGGTTAACTTTCATCTCCAGGAAAAAAAAAAAAAAAATTAAATACTAAATGAAAGATAGTTACTCATTATGTAGCAGGGCTGAGAAGCAAATGCTTTTCTATAGAATTCCCAGTGAGTCTAATAATACTAACTAACTCAGTCTTGAGAATTTTTGGAACCTCAACTATCAGAGTAAAGAAGCCAAATGGTACTGATTCAAGCTTCTTAAGGATGAGTTTCTATAATCCAGGGCTTTACACAAATCAAACATTATGTATTTCTTTCTCTTTAAGGATAATCATTGATAGATCTGTGCACATGATTTAATATATGCTCTGAATTATATGATTTAAAATAAGAGAAAATATGCAAATATTTTACAGTTTTAAACTTAATAAATAAAATTCATTATTAAAAGAAATAGTCATCTTAGTTTTAGGAGAGACATTTGGTCAACTTCAATATTATAAAAATGATTCCCAGAACACAGGAAATAGAAATCTACTTCCTCAGTGTATTAAACATTTATATCCAATATAAATTTGCAAGAATCCACCCTTAAATATAAAACTTAGCAGCATTTTCTTTTAAGTCACGGTTAAGACAGGATTATTAAATATTATTTCTTTCAACACTGTAGATATCCTATCAAATTTCAAAGAAATAATGCAATGTATTAGAATTAAAAAAGAAAAAAGATTTACCTTTTTTGTAGTTATGCTTAATATTAAGTCCTGATAGAAAACTTAAGGGAATTTACACAAGGTGCCTGGATGGCTCAGTTGGTCACCCATGCAACTCTTGATTCCAGCTAATGTCATAATCTCAGCATTGTGAAATCAAGCCCCACGTTGGGCTCAGCACTGGCTGTGGGGCCTGCTTAAGATTCTCTTTCCCTCCCCCACTGGCTCCCAGCCCACACACTCTCTCACTCTCTCTAAAAAAAGAAAAATAAAACTTAAGGGAATTTACAAATTATTAAAACTCAAAGGCACTCTTATGTAAGTAAGATGATAGTTTCAAAATCAGATGCTGGCTGACTGTTGGTTAGAGGTCTCTCTTGGTTTCTTGCCACATGGGCTTCATCAGAATGATGATGCTAGAGAACCAGAGAGGGCAAGCAAAAACAAAACAAATGTCAGATTCTAAAAGGAAAATCAACACTTATTCTTTATTTTTAAAGTCTTCCTAATAAATTAGGAGATAAAGAAATGTAATTGACATGATGAAATAATCTTCAGAAACAACACCCAGCATCTTTTTTCTCTTGTGTCACAGTCTTTTATAACCTAATCTTCTATGTGACATCCAATCCCTTCTCTTATAACCCATTTTTTAGAAGAAACCCCTAAGTTCAGCCCTCAACAAGTGGGAAAGGATTTCAGAAAGTCATGAATATTAGGAAGCAGAAACCACTGAGGGTCATTTTAGAAGCAACTAGCTATACATATATAGAGAAAGAAGGCATTCCTTTAATTTTTCCTGCAGAATGGTAGTGGGCTTATAGCTAAATATTAAATCCTTTTCATTTTGTCAACTTTACTGACAGTAGCCACATATCCATATTATCCATATTTATCTAACTGTCCACAGTTTATATCTATTACCTCAGTATTCCATCTAGTTAAGGCCACCTTTCATTCCTAAAGGGTCTCAATTTAGACAGTAATTTAAGTGCCCACCCTAGTTCTTTAGACCTTAAGTAGTCCCTTACAGAAGTTAATTATTTTAGATCTTAAAAACACAGATGACCACATAATAGATGAACATATTCCAAAAACCACTAGGATCTCTACAAAAGGGCAAGGAATTTGCCAATGTAATCAACGCTCCCTCAGTGCAGACAGACGACTATAATACAAGGGCAGAATGACCTTTGGTTACCTTAACAACTGATCATTCAGCTACTAATGTCCATAGGTCCTTTAAGAATAAAAACTTGTTACACGGATAACCTACAGGAGGTTTAAATTGCCATAAGCAAGTTTCGTGAAATTTTCCCATAATATCTATACCTCAATCAATCATCTCACACAAGTAATGAACATCTACAAGTCATCAATATCTTCAATTCTCCTATGGTAGCACTAAGGAAAATAAATATTTGACATGATTTATGGCTTCAATATATTTATGGTATCTTTTGTGAACAAAGACTCACAAAAGTTAACCAATAATGACATGAATTAAATGATCCAGGAGCAATTGATTTTTAGAGACTAATTTAGGACCAAAAAAATTAAAAAGAAAATTAATAATTAGACTATTTAAAGATGGTTTTAAAAAGTGTTGCTTTATCTGACTCTGAGAGAATAGTTCACACTTGGGTCAGAATACAGGAAAAGGCTTCATATCAGGTGATGAGAGCCAAAAACCTGGATGATCAGCAAAATACAGTCATGTGATCACCTAGTCAGTAGGTGTGATGAGCCTGGACGAGCAGAGCAGCGCCCAAGTGTCAATGCTTTCAAATACTGTTTAAGGGAGTCACTAGATCAAAGTGGCAATCTTTAAGGTTAATCGGATATAACTATGTAGGATGAATTCTGTGGGCAAAGATCAGAGGCAGAGAAACTTGTCAACCACTTTAAGTATCTTTCAAAAAATAACAAGTGGTGACAGTGAAATCAGAAAACAGACACATGGTGAGTAACAGGAAAAGCACCTACAGACATGGAAACTAATTGATCTCGGGGTTAAAAGGAACTAAAGGCAATTTCATCATCAAAGCTGGATGACCAAAAGCTAACAGTGACCTGCTAAATAATTCAAGCGGTCAAACTGAGTCAGGTGCAAGGAAACAATTATGTAATCCAGCCCCCGCCCCCGTCTTTTTTTTTTTTTTTTTTTTTTTGGAGCCCTTTGCCTTCTCAGTTTGTTTACCTAGCTTTAATAGAGATGTGAACCTGATGCAAACTTTGCCATCACAGAAAGCACCTACTTTAGCATAAAGAAAAAAATAACAATTGTTCCACCTTTTGAGAAAAAACTGAGCACTAATGCTTCTAATTTCCACCACCATTCACAGTCGGGAAGATGACTGTAAGGACCTGTGCCAAAATGTAGACCACAGGCCCTATTTTAAGGGAACAGCTTATTTTCATGTTCAGCTGACTATTATGTGGAAGGAACTCATGCCAAACACATCATGATGCTCTGATCTTAAAGTAATGCTGAAATAGAAATTTTATGTTATCTGTCCCAGACTTGATCTTTTTTTCTCATCTACCCGAAAACCAGAAATTTCATTTATTTAGCTGCCATTTCTTTCTTGTCAAAAAATACTCATTATTCCTATTTTCTATTAGACTTGCTCAAAAATAGCAAAAGGAACCCCAGAGAGAGAAAGAGACTGGCAAAAAAGTTTAAGGTATGATGTGTATTTACAAATGCAGAGCAAAGTAACTGACTTCAGACTGCTAAATATACACCAAATTTGTGTACATCTAATTCAAAGGGAAATAATAATCTCCAGGTAAATAATTCTTTCCAAAGTATAATCTCTAGGGCTAGAACTAAAGAGTTTACATCAAGTAATTAAAGCTTCATAGGGAAGATGAACGGTTACTATGTAATTTACGTACACATAATTACCTATTTCCAAAACTAAGTTTTTCCTCTTAAAATAGTAACCAAAAGCAATATTTACAAGTGGCCCCAAAAAAGCCCTGGAAGAAAAATGAGTGCAAATATGACCCCTGCATGCAACATGCAGCACTATTAAAAAAAAAAAATAGTGATTTCATCACCTAATTATCATTTCCTTTTGTGATGAGAATGTTTAAGATCTAGTCCATCACCAACTTTGAAGTACATAACACAATAATGTTGGCTGCAATTCCAATCCTGCGCATTAGATCTCAAGAACTTACTCATCCTCTATCTGTAAGTTGATGCCCTTTTAACCACCATATCCCCAGCCCCTCCCCATCCTTCCAGCTCCTTAACCACCACTCTCTATTTCTCCTAGTTTTTGCTTTTTTAGATTCCACATGTCAATGATATCATACAGCACATTCATTCTCTAACTTATTTCACTTAACATAATTCTCTCAAGGTCCATCCATGGTGTTGCAAAAGGCAGGAATTCCTTCTTCCCCATGGCCAAGGATTATTCCATCATTATATATATATATATATATATATATATATATATATATATATATATATATATATTCACATACTTGATATACACACACACACACAATCATATATATGTATTTATCACATCTTTTATCTATTCATCTCCCTTGACAGACATTAGAGAAACAAACTATCCTGACTATTATGAATAATGCTGCAATAAATATATGAGTGCTCACATTTTTTTCAATACTGTTTTCATTTCCTTTGTATGTCTATCCAGAAGCAGGATTACTAAGTAGTACTGTGGTTCTGTTTTTTATTTTTTTAAGCAAACTCCATACTGCTTTCCATGGTGTCTGTACCAATTTACGATCCTACCAACAGTGTACAAAGGTTTCCCTTTCCTCCACATCCTTGTCAACTCTCATTTCTTATCTTTTTGGTAGTAACTGTTAAAAGATCCAAGTTGATACATTTTTGTGGTTTTGATTTGCATTTCCCTGATGATTACTAGTGTTCAGCACCTTTATGTACCTCTTGGCCATTTCCATGTCTTCTTTGAAAAATGTCCACTCAGTTCCTCTTCCCATTTTTAATATTATTTGTTGTATGAATTTTTTGTATAATTTGGGTATTACCTCCTTAACAATGAGTGAGCTCATTGACATACGAGCTTATGTGATATGAGGGATGTGTTACCTAACACTATGGTGGTAATCACATTGCAATATATTTATGTATCAAATCAACACACACCCATTTAACTGTGTTATATATTAAATATATTTCAAAAATAAATGAATTGAAATATGTAAATAAAACTATTGAATTAGTCCTACCAGAGAAAAGTATAGTGACCTAGGGTGATCTATATTTATTGATAGTTGAGTTAGAGATACTATTATCTAGTTATGTTTTATCTTTTATTTGCCTTACTGGATGAACCCTAAGAATTTTCTCAGTGTCTTTCTCTACACATATGTGGAAATGTTGGCCACTTATTTCTCTTTCTCAGCTTAAGTGAGCCAATAAGCTGATCGCAGTTTCAGATGGAGGTTTCCTACTGTCTTATTGCCAAAGAAGGAATTGGGCAAGTTAAATCATCAAAGACCTCTTTTCCGGATAATTATGAAAATAAATTTGTTCATTAGACTTATGATGTAGGATATAACTGGTATTTGATCAATCAAAGCAATATATCCTATTGACATCTATAGACATAGATTTAGACTTTGAACACATTAATATGTAACACAATTCTTATCTTTCAGGAGCTCCCAGTCTGACAGGAGAAAATGAGATATACAAAGAATAAAACAAATAATTTTGTATTAAACCATTCACCGGAACAATATTGGAGTTGCTAATAAAGTCGTTAATAAATGTTAGAGAACGTGTTACCGGAGTATCCAGGATGAGCCATGGATATTAGCATCTGAGGCTTGCAAATAAATGATCAGTTCTTACTACCTTCATTAACTTGTATAAATTACTGAAACATTCACTCTTTTCATGTGTAAGTTAAATACGGAACACATGCACACAGTATCACGCATTGTGTAAATGGCTTATTTGTGAAAACACCTATCCCAGATTCGGGGCACACTGTAAGAGCTAAATAAAATTTTAGAAAAAAGAGGGAGAAAATCAGACCAAAACAGTTTTTCAAGAAGACATAGACTCCCACTTCTACAACTGGTTATTTACAAGTCATAGGTCAAGGTTAAACTATAAAAGTATCAGAAAAACTGTCAAGATATAGAATGTCTCTTGATGAAGTGAACAGAATCTCCCAGTGAGAACACGCATATCACGGTACTGGGTTCGAAGCAGTCATCCTCATATGAACACAGTTTTGTGAGCTAAGAGGTGCAGACTTCTCAGCTTTCCCACAAGAGCTTTTATCAAAGACATATTTCACCCACAAAGATCACTGCCAGGACTCCATTTATACCATTTCAAACTGACCATAAATCCACAAATAAGTTCTGGGAAGAATTTACTTATGTTTAATAAATATGCTTTGTTTTAAGCCAGTGCAAGTAGTAGTTCTCTAATCTACTTTAATATAAATTTAAATAATTACTCAGATATTCTTTTCTGAGGTCTATGATCTTAGATGTATGGAGTTCTATATATCATTTGATATATTATCAAATAATTTGATAATTTATTATCCTAATTTGATTATTATCCTAATTCTTGGATAGTTAGAATTGATTCACCAGTGATCATTATATTTTAATAACTTGATCTTTTAAGATATGTGATCTGCTCCTTTACTGCTTTACCTCAAGTACCTTAAAGGATTCCCAACACAAAGATGTTAATAAATACATGTGCAGAAAATGGACCAAAGAATATTACCTTTCAGGGCTAACACATGCCAAGAACCCCTTCTCTTTTCCCTACTTAATATTTTGTCTTGTCTTCTGAAATTTTGTCTCTTCTGTGTAACATTTTCGATGTGCAATAAAGGATAGGATTTCCTCCTGTGTCCAAGACTTTTTAGCTTGTATACAATAGAAATATTGTGTATTGTTTATGAAAATATTCAATATTCTCCATTTTCCTTATTTTTATCAATTTACTTAACATAAGAAAATGCCCCCCAACCAGCAGTTACTAACTGTAAAATATCTTATGTGAACAAAAGGCTGTCTCCCAAACCATATATTCTCTGCTCCCAAAACCATGTCAAAAATCAAGCATGTAGTTTTCTAACAGATTTTCTAATATGAAAGTTTCTAAATAGTAAACTAAGTATTTTCATCCTTCTCTAATATCTTACAAGAAATAACCAGAACCTCACACTTTTACAAATTAGCTGTAGATTTTTATTTAGATGAAGGACAAATATTTGATTGAGGCTAAAAATTTCTCAACATTGGATCCTACTAATGATGTATCTGTGCCCTAGTTTTATCGGCTTATAAAACTTAGGCTTATGTTCCTAAATACTTACTTAACATATGTATCTAAAATAAAAACCTAGCACAGGAGGTAAGTTAACACGTAAGACATGGTATGTTGGATGTATGAAGTATAAATAGTAATTTTTGATGAGTAACCACCAAGTGCTTGAGTTTTCTTTATTGTTTGGTCTTTTTTTTTTCTTTTCTGGAAGAATTTGCAATGGTACAAATGCCTTTACAATAATCATTTACACAAAATTTCAGTAACATGTTTAACTATTTCTTTGAACTAGAATAGACACTAATTCTGCCTACTAAACTATTTTCATTACACTCTACCAACTTTTTTTATACCGTGTCACAACATGAGACCGGAAATAAAATCTCAATACTATTTTTACAGAAATTAAGTAATTTTGGAGATGCTATGAAAATCTCTTCTTATCATAGAACCTTACTGAGTTCTAACAGTTAAAATGATTTGTTGTATTGAAAAACAATATTCTTCCTTTAATAAAGGCTTACAATTTTTAAAATATTCTCTTATTTCTAGAGCTTAATATCCAGTATCTATTTGTGACCATGGCCAGGAACTTTTATAAACAGTATCACCTGTTAAAGTATTTTTTTTTCCTAAATGAAAAGAAAGTTGTATCATTGGTATCCTGCTAATTTTGGATTTGTGATAACATGAAACGAGGAGTACCTAGACCAGACGATAAGTATTTGCAAAAAAAAAAAAAAAAAAAAATACTGCAAACCACATGTGACCTAGTTAATAAAATAGTGTATTACCACAAGTAATACCACAAGTTCTCTATCATTCTTAACTATATAATTAATCTGTGTAGCTCTGTGGTTTTTGGTGTTGTTGGTTGCTAAAGGCCCAACAGTCAACAAAGCAGACCAAAGGCCTTGCCCTCAGTACATTATTATGTTATCATACATCCTAGTCATAGTAGTGAAAGCAGTAACAAGCACCTGTTATCTCTTTAAGATGGGATAGTTGCAGAAGGAGCAGCTATGTTTAAGTTTTGCCTTCCCTCCTAAAAGAAAATCTCAAACATATTCACTTTTGACTGCCTATTTTGTGCTAGGGTTTAATAGGCCTTATTGAAATGCTACAGCCATCCTACAGGGCAGTCACTACTCTCCTCAGTTTACATGCCTTAACTAAAGCTCACCAAGTATGTACACTTTGTCTTCACTTTTTTAGCTATTAAGTAGTAGAGCCAAATTCCCATGTTCCACTTGTATTTTTATTTATAGACTTAGTTACATCTTTAGATTCCCATACGGATTAATTTCTAAAAGAACTTCCAGTATAGGTTTCTGGAATATTTCTGTTGATTATTTATTCTTCTTTTCAGATAACAATTTATTGAATGAACCTGAAATCAATTTCTATACTGGGCTCTAGAAAAAAAATCAATAATGCATAGTTTTGCTTTGCAGAGCATGGAATCTAGCACAAAGAGAGGAGTGGTGTGCATGCATGCCTATCTGTGTGTGTAAAAAGTTACAGAGCTAAGATGTAATTATTGGCAGGGAAGGGGCTAGTCAAAGAGGGAATAAACATCAATTCTTACTATGAGGTCTGACTTGAGAGAGGAAATATTTGTCTGAGTCTCAAAAATATGAGTTGATAGAGAAAATGAAAGAAATGGCAAGATCAAGGACATGAGAGAATTATGGAACACGGTACATTAGGAAACTGCAGTAACTTTGTAGATTTTGTATATGGGCTGTGGGTGGTTTCAAAAGATAAGTGGAGATGAGGCCCTGAAAGGTGCTTGTCACCCTGTTCAGTAATTGGGCCTCCCTATAGTCGTCTTTGAAGTGTCATAAGCAAAGGAGTAGCTCGGTAAGATTTGAGTTTTAGATGATCATTTTGTGGCAATGTGAAGAATGGATATGTGGATTCTTAAAGGCAGAAAAATCAGTTAGCAAAATATTTCAGTGGTCAAGGCGCAAGTGAAGAGAGCCCAATTTAAGCCCCTACCAGGGGAGTTAACGTGAAGAGGATGGACAGGAGGCAGCGATGAGGTGCAATTGTCAGCGCTAGTCACCAAGCACATTTTAGGATGGGGGCAAAAGGTAGCATGAGGATGACTCCAGGCTTTTAGTTTAGACTGGGATACTTTAGCAGTATTTTATGTATATAGGAAACATAAGAAAACAGTCAGGTGTAAAGGGAAAAGTTATAGTTTAGGATAGAGTGATCTCAGGAATTCCATCAGACATCCAATGGTGATGTCTAGAAGGCAGCAGGAATGTGAGTCGAAACCTCAGAAGAAAGATCTAGTACTCTAAATACTTGTCCAGACTGCACTTATCTGTTGAAAAGTGTGGCTATGGTTTTGTTTTGTTTTGAGGTTTTTTTTTTTTTTTGTAATCTTAGGCCCACTGACTGCTTGTTTAAAAAATAAGCTGTTCAATTTTCCAGGAATTTGATAAGCTCCCCTTCCTCTCAGTGGTGCAAGGATTGGTCTAGCTGATTTGTTGATTATGTGCTCCGTAACCAATCCTAGAGTACAATTAGAATTTACCTCAGCTCTGCCATTAATTTTCAACATGACCTTAGGCCGCTTATTTAACCTTCCTCTGTTTTAGTGTCCCCAGCTGCAGAATGCAAATACTGTCATATAAGCTTACACACCATGCTAAGAGAAGGAAAACTAATACAAACTTTACTAAAGTGCTTAGCAAATACAAAATCTTATATAAATGCTAATCCAAATATATTCCCATTTTCTCACTGTTGCTGGTAATAGCTTAGAAAAGGAAGAGGTGATGGACACAAAATGCTACCCCCCTCCCAATTGGTTGCATAGCCAAAGGAAAAAAAAAGGAGGGGGATAAAATACACACACACCACATTCCAATACATCATCTATATGTTACTTGGTACTTTTGACCTATGGCAAAATAACTCCTATGAATTTCTATGAGCTAACATGATTGGATTGTGAAATCATCAGCCCCCATCCTAAAGAAAATGGCAGTCCTGCCTTGGATACTCTGGCTCTCACCGTGTATGAGAACCAGGCTCATCTCATCTTTGCAGATGCTCCGAAAGGTAGAAATCAGGTTGTTTCTGGGAAGATAGGAAGTCAATCCATCTCGAGAATATTTCATGTGCACAGACCTGAATAACTCTGTCCTCAAGGGTTAATGGGTGATGAACTGTCTTAAAAAGCAACCTCCCTAGATGTTTTTCTTGCCATATGTTTCTCCATTCTACATTGTTCTCCCTTGCTGCCTCCTCCCTGACTCTCCCTGGTGGAGATCAGGGATATGGAGATGTAGCACAGCCACAGATCCACAGTAAAGCAGAAGTGAATTCTGGGAGAGGCTCTCAATGTCAAAAGAGCTGCTTCTAGATAGAGCTACCATGGATCATGGCATTCTCAGAAGACTGCCATGACTTCCTCTTCCAGAAATCTTTGATACATTCAGCTGTACCCCAAACTTACTTCTAAGTCATTTCATTTTAAATCTCTTTACTAATTATCTTTATTTCAGGCACAATGCTGGGTCTTGAACTTACAAAGAGGATTAGGAGTTTTAAAAAGGAGTTCATAAAAGAATGTTCATTATAATAAGAGTAACAAAATTTATTGAGGATTTACAAATTACCACAAACTTGGTGACCTACAACAACAGAAATGTATTCTCCTACAGTTCTAGAGGCCGGAAGTCAGAAATCCAAGTATTAGCAGGAATGGTTTCTCTTGAAGGCTGTAAGGAAGATTCAGTTTTATGTCTTCCTATTTGCTTCCTATTTGCACTGATCAACATTCCTTGGCTTGTTGGTACATCACTCCAGAGTCTGTCCACTTTCACTGTCTCTCCTCCTGTCTCTATGTCTCTCTCTCTTTTTTCCCCCTCATAGAAGAAACTCTCATTGGATTTAGGACCCATCCTAAGCCAGTAAAATTTCACTTCAATTCTTTCCTTATTTATTCCTGGAAACACTATCTCTAAATAACGTCACACTGGGAGTTTCTGGATAGATACAAATTTGAGGGATTCTAACCAAATCACAATAGGATATAAGATCATTATCACTCAGGAAATTGAAGCTTATCAAGAAATAATTCTCTAGTTTTTGCTGCATAACAAAATATTAAAACTAAGTGGCTTAAAACAGAAAACACAGTTTATTTCTCACATACTTTGATCATCTGGCTGATTTCTTTGCTACTCCCTTTACCATGCTTCCATACAAACCAATTTGATGAATTTTTTTTCAGAAAAGGAAAAAAAAAATAAACTGCTCACTTACTTCAACCAATATGTCATTATACCCTATTGTTTCAAAAGGTTGAAAAGAATTTTTAGCTCTTGTTCCCACTCAAAATCCTTTTTCAGAGGAATACAGAAGAATGGCATTATCCCTGACACTCAGATCGGATATTCTTTTGGAATGGACCACTTTTCATAGAGATTACATAATAAGGAAAATAACCCACCATAAACGTTAGTTCCCATGTATCTTTTACAGCCAAATTCTGCTCAGAAGTATACTACTTTTGCTCTAGATCTCTTCCAATGCCCCAAAACAAATAAAATAGTATTTGTTATGCTAGCCATTTTTAACAGTTTTATTTTGAGGAGATTTTTACTCAGGTTATATATCTAAGTAAGTTTTCACTAGTGAGATTCTATTCTGCAGAACACCAGATGGCCACAACACAGAAATGACACCTGCAGAAAGAATTAAATAAAGAAGGAATATTCACTAAGCTGTGCCTTCTTGTGGCTGCCAGCTGTGTGCATAGTAACACGAGAAACAAGTATAATCTACAATACTGGTTTCCTTAAAGAGACCATGGGAAGTTGTTAGCACAGTGCTCTGAGACTCATCAAATATTAAACCAGAAAGAATATAGTGGAAAACCTTGTTTGGTCTTCACTCGAGGCATTGGCAGTGCTAGGGAATTAGAGTAGAACTCTGCTATCTGTGGGCTTGTTTGAAGTACAAGTGCTGCCATTGACCTATAATGATTGAACATTCCCCTTGGGAATACAGAGTGTACAGACACATATGGGGTGAATTTGTACAGAAAAATAAAGGAACAAATAAAATATGGAGCTTGCTACTTGAGCACTTTAAAGGTCAAGTGCTAGGACTCTAGGTGGCCTTATTAAATGAACAGATTCAAGGGGGTAATAAATGTTTCCTTGGCTCATGGCTCTATGCTGTAGATCATCAGGTTTCATGTAGGTCTCTCACTGATATGATTATTTGTGGGTTATTTATTTTATATACGTCATATTAAATTCCACTGTCATATTTCTCAGAGAGTTATGTGTGATGGTTTGTCATCATTTGTCATCATGTAAACTTACTAACAGAGCCAACTATCATCTGAATTGCTTTTTACCTAATTTCACACATCTCACAGGACAAAGTATAGGCCTGTAGTCTCATTTTTATTAAGTCCTAAAGGAGACTATCTCAACCTTTTAAAAACTTAACAAAAATGGAGTTCAGTGCATTTAGTTATGGAAACATCTTTTTTTAAAATCAGACTAAGGTGATGGTTGTAAAAACCATTGAACTATATGCTTTAAATTAGTTAGCTTTATGGTAAGAGGATTATATCTCAATAAAGCTGTTTTAAAAAAATTGATCCATCCAAATTTTACTACAGCACCATCAGTTCTCTATTTGGAGCTTCCCACTTCTTTCTCTTCTTCTCACATGTTCTATTATATTCCCTGAGGGCCCATTCAAACTTACCTCAGTACCCCAGACTCTACCAAGGTCTTTTACAATCATATATCTACAAAATTATTTTTCTTTTATTGTTTTCTAGGTATTTAATATATGTGTGCTTCAAGGGGTGCCTGGGTGCCTCAGTCTGTTAAGCATCTGATTCTTGATCTCACCTCAGGTCTTGATTTCAGGATCATGGGTTTCAGTCCCACATTAAATATGTATATAATACGTGTGTGTATGCACTTTAGGAAGGGTCTTCTCTAAGCCCCCCAAAATAGAAAATGTGGGGCTAGAATGCTACTGAAGGACAAAAGGATTAAGAACCCTTATTCCACAGGAAAGAATGGAATTCTTACATTCACATATATCCTAGACATGTGCCCGTTCTGTTTCCTACTCCTCTTTTTTTAATCACTTTACTATTATGTCTCCCGGCACTCAAGTGTATTTCTCTCAGTTTAACACATTCAGGTCTATTTCTCTACAAAAAAAAAAAAAGGGTAGAAGTCAACTAAAAAATGACTAAGATTTAAACACAGTAACCTTCCTTATGAGGTTTTCACTATTATTTTTGTAGACGGACACTTCTACAATAGGCACTTTCTCAATTGTAAATTTTACTGAGAAAAAATAAGTGCAAAAGTGAGACATAGACCATCATTCCATCACTTGTCTCTATTTACCAAATATTATTATCTATTAACAGCTTTCAAATTTCTTAAACTTGTCATCTCTCTCCTCAGAGTTGCTTCACCCATAAAGACTTTTAGCTGGTGAAGCTCCTTCCTTCAGACTCATTTAATGCTTATGGCATGGGTAGAAAGAAATGGTCTTTTCTAAATAGGAGTTAAAGGTCCATTGGCCCTTTTCCTTTAGTATAGATATTTTCACGAATATATTTTAAAAATAAGAATGTAAGTAATTTGTGTCTATATAGAAAAATATGAAAATGCAAATAAGCAATAATAAAAGTAAATAAAAATTACTGACCATACATATTCTTACTATACATGAAAAATAACCATTATCTTTTTGTACATAGTATCTTTTTATGTGTAGGTGCATACACACACACACACATATGCACAAATATACACCTTTCTTCACATCTTAATTGTTCCACTGCATATTACTTCTTACATCCATTCAGTAAATGTGCCTTTAGTAACTATCATCTTTTAAGCCCCATGCTGGGCTCTTGAAATAAATAAGAATGATATGGTTGGCCTTGATATCCCTTTCTAGTGGAGGATGCAACCAAATAACATCAAAATAGAAAAACTAACAATGAATTTTTTTAAATGTTATAAACAAAGTATCAAAGGACCGAGGTAGAGAATTACATGCAGGGGTGCTACTCTATATAGTTTGGTAATCCTCATGAAAGAGTATTTTAACTGAGACTCAAGAATGAGAAGAAGACTGATATATGGAGCATTCCCAGACAGAGGGACTGGCAATTGCAAAGCTCTTGTGATTTGTCAACGTGGCTAAAGTATCCAGTTATTCAATCAAACACTAATCTAGATGTTGTTATGAAGGTATTTTATTGACATGGTTAACATTCATAATCAGTCGACTTGAAGTAAAGGATATTACCCTATATAATCTTGACAGACTTGATTGAATCATTCAAAGTTCTTAAGAACAGAAGTGAAGTTTTCTAAAAGAAAAAATTCTACCTCTAGGCTGCAGCTCCAGCTGCCTGAGCGTGCCTGCCTTTCTGACTACTTGCTTCACACATTTCGTTCTTGTTTGGTATTGGAGCTATGGTTCAAATCTAGCCATTGGAGGTATGGGCACAGGGCTGAAGAAGTACGGCGCAATTCCAATGAGCAAGAGGGAGAGTGGCACAAGATGAATTAAAAGGTAGCCAGAATCCAAATCATGCAAGATCTAGTATGCCATAGAAAAATGATTGAATGCTATTAGATGAGTAAACAAAAGCACTGCCTTACTTTCAAAGGTGAGGGACATTATCCAATGTAAGCTTAAGGATGTGAAGGAGAGAATACAGTAGCAAGGGACAAGCATACTAAGAGGGAGACCAGTTAGAAGGCTGTTTGTTGCACCAGTCTGGGAGAAAGATCACGGCACCTAGGTTGGCAACAGTGGATATGCAAAGAATTGGAGATGGATTTATTCCTGAGGTAAAGTTGATGGAACTTAGATATAGTGGGCAAGGGAAAGACAGCCTTGAAGATCGTCCCTACATAACTTGTTTAAAGTACTAGCTAGCCAGATTGTAGTACTGTTTTCTGAGATAGGAAATATGTTCAGTTTTTGATATACTAAATTTGAGAGGTCTCTCAGGTATCCAAGTCGAGATATCCAAGTCTGGAGTTCAGAGATTTGGATTGGAGATTCATATTTGGAATTTGGAATTCATGGCCATAAGATCATATCTAAATCTGTGTAAGTGAAGAGATCACTGAAAAAGCAAGCCCAGAAAGGAGAGGAAAATGAGGCAATGTTTGAACCATGAGGTGCTCCATAACTTTGAGATCAAGAAGAGAGAGAAGACTCAAAAAATGTACGTAGGAGGAGTTGCTAGTGATGGAAAGGAAACCAGGAGATTGAAATACTGTGTGGGCAAAATGAGAATATTTCAAGAAAAAAGAAAGCCAGTTGTATCAAATGTTATTGAAAATTTAAATGCAATAAAGATAGTAAACCATCCACGTGCAAGGCAAAACACAGCAGCCAAAAGAACAATGATGACCTTTCCAAGAGTGAAACAGTGGGTCTTAAGAGCAGAACCCAAATTGTATGTGAAAAGGACATTACAAAGTGAGCACAAAATATCAGCCATGTTTTTGTGGATTGGTTGTAAGGAGAGCAGAGGCCGGGGCAGGGGCAGTGGGTGGTGTGTGTGGGGGGGGGGGGTTGGCATGAAAAGGGAGATTTTTCTTTTTAATGTATACATAATGGTAAATATAATAGGACATTCTAAAGTCGGAATAACACAGTAGCAAGAAGACATAAGAAATAAAGCACTGATGCTTCAGAGCACAGAACAGACTTGGAGAAATTAACCTTTGATAGAAAGAAAGGACACACCCCCACTCTAATAGGAAGTAGAAAACACGCATGGAAATGTAGGTTATTAGTAGAAAAAAATTAGAGATTTTACATGTGATAACCTTTGTTAAGGATAAATCAAAATAATGATCTCAAATATACTGAGGGGCCAAAACACATTTGAGGCAAAAGCATGGGAAATGCTGAATCTAAGATTGTGGGCAAGACTACTAGAGAAATAGGTTAGTGTGATATTGAGTGTCCCTCTGGCTTTTGTGATCTGAAATTTCTAGTTGTTAGCACAGAGCTGCAGTAATAGACTAAAAAGTCTTCAAATTCCTCCAAATCACTACACAAAAATAGGAAAGCAATTAGGATGGAAAAGCAAAGCACATTAACATAGAAAACAGCTACAGTAAAACTAGTTCAAAGAAATATTTTTCAAACCTCCAGCTGAGTGAACACAAACCACTGATGATGTGAGTTTGTGGCAAGAGCACCTGCATCAGAGAAAGCAGAAGAGATGTGAAGCCAAGCGTCTGGTAGAACAAGGATTTTGTGAGCTGTCTATTTAGAGAAACATCAAGTATGAAAGAGAATTTGCCAGAAGAAATGGAAGACATAGAAGATGAGAGGGAGTGGGAGGCTGGCTAGCTATTGAGGCACATGAATTCACCACATACTCATTTCCCACGTCTATGAATTCAGGCCCACATTTACAATGATTCCATACAACTCAGGGATGGATATATGGTGAATTCCTTAATCCTTTATCATTGGATAAATGGTTCTTATGGTGGGAATGGGGCGGGATGAGGGGAGAGCCACAAAAGTGACAAAATAGCTACATGAAACTATCATGTGCCGTTTTCTTGACAAATTCATTTGCTTTCTTAGAATAAATTCTTAAAGTGAAATTTTTAGGTTTAATACACACAGGTATGTAAGGGTTTTGATATTTATTTCTAAATGGTCCAAAACACCCCCATTATCAGGATCTTAAAATAGCAAATATCAATCACACTAGTCGGGTTTATTCATTCTTTATTGTCTATTACTTAATTTCTATTATTTTTCCATTTTAATAGTCACTTTCTCTGAAAATTGAGTTCATCTTTAGAGGTTTCAAAAGAATTACCTGGCAACAGTTGGCCTATTTGCTTATGTCCTTGTGATTTTTTTATCTAATTTGGGATATTGAATCTGTTAATATTGAGCAGCTATGCCTTCTTTTTTAATTGGACTGCCAGACAGTGATTTATCAGTTTCAGTTTTCTTTTTCTCTGAAACTGTTTTTCTATTTATTTATAGATTCTAGAGTTATAGTTTCTACTTCATTAATTTCTGTTTTCTCTGTTTTAATCCCCGATTCCTATTAGGCTTTTTTTGTTTTAATATAATGAGTTTCCCAATCATTGTAAGTTTTTTGTAATTGTAGTTTTGCTTCTCTCTTTGACAAACTAATAAAGAACCATTGTTTTATTATTTCTTTACTAGTAATTTCTAGTTCCATATATTTTCAATGAGATTTTAATTTTGTGGCTATTTTTATTATTCTCATGTACTTCAGCATATAACCAATTTTTATAAATATGTTATAGACAGTATAGAAACTATTTTGAGGGTAAACACTTAAAATAAATCTAATAAAAATACATAATCACATTATTTAATTCCTTTATTTCTGTATTTTATTTCTGATCATTTAATGAAGACATAGACAAATACAGAGAAAGAAATACACCAAGAACTAACATTTGGGTAAACTTACTGAGGGATTCCTGGGAACTCTTTCTATTATATGTGTAACTTTTAAGTCTATCTAAAATTAGAAACAAATTTTTTTTAAAGAAAATAATGTTAAGGTGATCATAAATCAAAAAAGTATTCAATTGTCTGAATACGAGGTCAAATGTAAATACATCTTTGAACCAAGAGATGATTTCAGATACCTATTGTTCCTTTGCATAACAACTAAGCACACATTCAGATGTTTTTACCAAGAGAAATGGAGAAATTTTTACAGATATTAAAAAAAAAGAGAAAAAAACTCTTTAACCTAATATTGAAATTTGAACAAATTAAGGTTAAAGAAACATCAAAGAATTTTCAGAAAAAGAGAATTTTAGGAGAGAAATGGCTTCTCTTGATGAAGCAAGAAGCCAAGAATCACTGACAAATTCACTGTGAAAAATGCTCCATGTCACCATTGGTCATTCCGAGGCTTCATGCGCAGTAAGTCATAACCAGACTACTTTGACACATACAATATTAAGCTCAGTGCAGTTCAAAGGGCCAATAACAAAAGAAGATTGTCCATTATTATTACAGGGTAATTTTCTAGGTTAATTTTTTTTCTCCAGTCTTGAGCTTTGGTCAACACATTTTTCAAGAGCCCCAACTAATCTAATCCATGGGGAAAAAAATCCTCAGTAAGGAGCATGTTTTGTCAGTAATTTTTAAAATACTAGTGGTTGTATCTATCTAATAATTGCATACAAATGTATATATTCCCTTTGCTAATTTTTATCTGTCCATTTTGCTACTCCTCTATTATGGAGTTTTCAGAAACAGCAATTGATTACATTAGTCAACAGATACGGCCTACGACTTCTTGATGTATGACTATCATCTGAGATACAAATAGGTATTCATCATACATCAACTGAATGATGCAAATATGAATTTTCAGGCCAAAAAATGCAAGTGTTGAGAAATGTAACATAGATCAATTTTCATCATTTAAGCCCCATTTGCACTGAATCAAACTCTCTATTAGTAAAAATACAGTTGTCTCTTTTTTCACTAGCATGCTAGTAAATTTTTTACCAGCTGTCTCTGGAGGAGGGGGAAGTACAAAGCAAGCTCTGATTTGTAGCAGTCCCCAGTTTTTATGGCATAAAGACTCTTACCCTGCCACTTACAAGCGTCTAACTTGACATTCATTTCACGAAGAGATGCAAAGAGTTGCCACAGTCCAAACCAAAGTAGCTCCAACACACAGGACTGTTTCCTTCCTAAGAGCTGTGTCAAAGTATCTGTTACCAAAACTTCTGGGCAAAAGTGCAGCTACTCATGCCTATTCATACTGACATAAATGTCATTCTGTTAATCCACAGAGGATCATACTCTGTTTTCACCTGTTTTCTAACTCAAGATAACTCCAAGACTGTTTTTTAGCTAGCAGGCAACCATTTGGACCCACAGAGAATTTGCATTTACGTCTATAACTCATGGGGGTAAAAAAAGGAGGCTCTAGGCACCTGTTGCAGACCCATTCACCTAGACACATCTTGCAGCCACTTCTAGTCTGCTTGCCCCATGACACACTGCACTACAAGAAAATCTGAGGATCAGCCATGACTTCAGATTCCATATGGGAATGAGACACAGGCCTCTGCACCTGATTCCCCAATCTATCTGAAGTTTCTGTCATCCCTTTACCCAAGCAAGGGTCATTCAGCATTGATACATGGAGGGCAAGAAAGAAGGCTCTTCTCTCAGGGACACTCATGAACATTTAACAGTGGTTTTCCTACCAATTACCATCTCATCAAAAAGGAATCTGTACCTGGAGTCTATACTAGGAGTTTATAGTAATCATTTACAAATCATGCATTCTTCAACGATTTTTGACAATACCTGAGCTTAGGTTTTTAATACTCCTAGGCTCCAGTACAAGAAATTATTTTTCTGTCTTCTTTGCACCTTCTTAATGAGGAAAGATATTCTATTGAAAAATGAGATAAGGGGCAAAAAAAATGAACAAAAAGTTAAGGGAAATCTTCAGTTAATATATAATTATTATCTTACTACATGTATATCTGTTCTGGAAGGAAATTTGATTTTGTTTACCAAAAGCTTTACTCATATATGCATGCTTTTCCCTAGCAACTTAATTTCTCAACTTTTACCATAAAAAATAATTTAAAATGTTCACAGTTTAACTCTAATAATGTCCATCACAGCATTGATAATCATTGTAGAAAAAAAAAAAAAAAACAGCAAACACTGTAATGAAAATTTAGTAACAAATCATAGTATATATATTCAGTGAAATATTATGCAACTATTAAATAGGATTATGGAAGGATATACCATCACAAGAAAAGACATTTGTAATTCATGGTTTAAAGGAAAAATCAAAATATATTCCTGAGGGGAAAAAAAACCCTCTCATACATTCTTACATATGTTTTAATATCCAAATGATGGTATTGTCAGTGATTTTTATTTTCTTTCTATTGCTTATCCACTTTCTAATTTTTTTCTTAGCAGTAACATTTGGTAAGTGGTAAAAGATCCTTTTCCAAATACCACTTGAATAACATCTCAGACAAGATATATTTTGAGGATGATGTCTGTTATTTTTTTTATCATAGACATGAAATTATCTGATTTTTATTTCATTATATTTGTTCTACAACTTTGAGATGAACATACAGTTTCATATCTATTTCTTAATCCTCACACCTAGCCCTACATGATGTAGATGTTGTTATCTCTACCTTCACATATAAGCAAACTGGGCCTGTGTGAGGTGGTGAGATTTACACTATCACTAGGCATGTAGGTTATGAATTAGGAAATACAATTACTCCCTGAAATAGGTACCCATGTCCATTAGTTTAAAAAAATATTTATAACAGAAATATGTGTATTAATACTTCTAAAAATGAAGGGGACAAAAGGGGGAAAATAAGACTATATATAGTTCCAGCTTTGGGCTAAGGCAATTGTGTATATTCCTTTAATTATCAGATTGACCTTACTGGGTATGTACTCTCCAGTTTGTATCAGATATACCTTTTTCTATGATAAAACTGAAGTTTAAAAGTAAGTAAATCACCCCACATTGTGCAAGTAGTAAATCACTACCTGGTTCTACCTATGGGACAGAAACCAGTCAATGTTCTTCACCATGACCCCATGTGAATATGAGCAAGTAGCAATCACTGTGAGTCACCATAACTATCACCAAAACTCTGCTGCAAGTAACATGGATTGAGTTGTTAACCCAAAGACTACCAGAACATTTAAAGGAGATGCAATATAAGTAATATTTTTTCAACCCGCTCAGATTCCCCTACATAGAAAAAAAAACTTAGAGGAAATTTGCTAAGTAGAATGCAAAATTTTGGTACACATAATGACCTCATTGTTCTATTTGCCTTATAATAGTCTTCAGGATAATCAAAAACCATTCTGTTTATGCCTAACAACACAATAAGGAAAAAGGAAATTGTGCGCTTACATGGATAGATCAAGTTAGCACATTGTTTTTGATTGAATTATATGGCAGTTTATGTAAAGCTGTTTTCGGGCACCTAATTACCTAAGGAAGTGTGGGTTTTTTTTCCCCCTCTGCCTCATTGCACACCAAGTGTCTACACAACAACATATTATACTATTCCCCTACAGACAGTCACGATTACATCCTTTATGAGTATATAATAGCCTTGAGTTCTAACTGTTCTAAAGATACTTATAAATCTAATGGAAAACAAGGGTTCTTTTCTACATTTTATAACATTTATGCATTTTTAAAAGATTTTTATTTATTTATTTGAGAGAGAATGAGCATGACTACATGGGGGAGGCCAAGGGAGAAGCAGACACCCCACTGAACAGAGAGCCCCAAGGCGGGGCTTGATCCCAGAACCCTGAAATCACGACCAGAGCTAAAGGCAGACACTTAACCAACCGAGCCAATCAGGTGCCCACGTTTATGCATTTTAAAAGATATCCTCATTAACTTCTTATTCATATGAAATATCACTTATATGGGAATTCGGGGAACTCAGAAAAAGCAAAATAGCAAGACTTATTACAGATATCATAAAAATACAACTGATTCATCACTGATCTCATTTTATTCATTCAGCAAAACTTAGAATTCTCTACTTTATGCCATGCATTGGGTTCAACAGAGCAGATTGGCCCCTGCTGTCATGTGCCTTTTGTTCTAGTGATATTCTTGTCAGTATCTTAATTTAGTTCCCCTACACTGACAAGGTACTTCCCTGCCCTAACAAGTATAAGATTTTCAGGATGGTTCTCTGTGCTGCTGGTGTGACTACTACAGTTTAACAGAAAATCACCTCAAAGTTTGGCTTCCTGTCTTAACTCATCCTCTGGAGCACAAGTCTGTTTACTAACACCGCTTTCAAGATGTGTCACACCTATGGCTGTCACTTGAAAGGAAATACATGAAAGCCTGGAGACTTTGTTCCTGGGGAAATCTCACAGAGAAAGACTGATCAAATCAAGGACATGCCCATAGCAGAGGACAAGATCAAGCCGCCAGGTCTAGCTCATCTAATGCATTTTCATATCTCCAGAGTCTGTTGATCAGAGTCCTGTTTCTAAAAATGCCCGTGCTTCTGGGAATACTATTATTAAATCATTTTTCACTTTTCACGTTTCTTTTCTTCTATCAGTCTGAATATCTATTCTAAAGCCACAGGACTGCATTTGTCAAAGAGATAAGCAACACTGTTGTTGGAGGGAGAATGTGAGATTTCTTTTAAAAAGAAAATAAAAAAATTCCCAAAATCTACTGTCTTCCTTCACTAAAAGAAAAATCAATTCAGAACACTTATGATCTGATCATTAGATCATACATATGCATCCCCATGGTGAGAAGGGCTGAATTTAAATTAATCTTCTCGCTGATCTAGTAAAAAGTTATTTTGATATATTAGGATTTCTCCTGTTACATGAACAAATTAGCATGCTCATGTATGCTCTGACATACTAAATTCTGTATTCCTCCAACTTTTTGGACAGACGTGTTTTCTCTACTACTTTGCAGCAAAACAAAGCTCAGGTCATATAATACATCAGTCATTAAAAGTTTGCTTCATTCATTTCAAAGACAAATCTACATGAAAGTTACAGCCACTTAGGAATAAATATCACTTAGGAAACTTGTAGTGCAAGGTTAAACCAGCAGTTTAAACTTAACAGTTGACCACCAATGCATCAAACCTTTAAAATTTCCCTTTCCACTCCTAACTCTGGGAAACGAAGTAGGGTGGTGGAAGGGGAAGTGGAAGGGGGGTGGGGGTGACTGGGTGATGGGCATTGAGGTGGGCACTTGACGGGATGAGCACTGGGTGTTATTCTGTATGTTGGCAAATTGAACACCACTAAAAAATAAATTTATCAATAAATAAAAAAATAAAATTTCCCTTTCCAATGAACACTTTTATAATTTCATTTAAATTTGGGGACCTTTGTCCCCAACCTATGTTCTAGGTTTAAGAAGTCATATTTTCCTAGGGCTCAGTGAGAAATAATATACCCCATGAAAACATCTTCTGCTCCAAATCTCTGTCTGAAAATATTGGAAGAAGTATCTTCCCTTCGGTAGACTTCAGACCATTTAAAATCTCTGTTCCTGCTACATAAAGCCAATCAGATTTGCTCAGAAACACACTGAGTTATGCTTTTATTTCTCCTCAATAATGAGTAATTGGTTGAGCCCTCTAAAAAAACAGGCAATAATTTAACCATGATTTTCAAATTCATTCATGTATTTCGTTTACCAGTAGAAAAATAAAATGTTTTTTGATTCATTTTTTTCCCTTAAGATTTCTCATTTCTGCCCCTCCACCCTACCTCATATCCAACTTCTTTCACTCTAGTGAGGTTTGTATGCTCTCCTTGAAAAAAACATTATTGGCATTGTTTGCATTGTAGTAGGCTTAACTGAAACACCAAAAAGACATCATTTGGCAAAGGAAACAGGGCTTAATTTCCTTCTATTATACCTCATATACTCCATTAGTGTTCTTACTTCCAGTTTGCAATTATCCTCCACAAAGGAGAATAGAGAATGCATGGAACTAGAAATCCACATATAAATCCCCAACCTTATTCCATCCAACACATTCAATCTTCCTGCAATCTAACCTTTCACTGGAGAGCCTAATAATTACCAAAACTGGCTGGGAGTAGTTTCACCTCATCTTACTTCTGGCAGAAAATGGACTGAAGTAAGTAGCGACCGGGGGGCAAGCCACAGTGTAGAGCTCTGGGTTTTTATCAAAGTCCACTGAAGTACAGAACTTACCAATGAACTCACTATGCCAGGATTTCTCAGAGCCATAAGATCAAAAATAGCAGAGACAGAGAAGGACTGAATCCTGGCTTAGGCAGTCAAGAGGAAGAGTTTCTTTTTAGGCCCAGGTAATCTATCATATGAGTGAAGGGCTCCAGTCTCAGGTTCTAAGCAGGATGAAATAGGTCTGTGATTGAGGAAACGGAACAGGAAGTAAGGAGAGAGAGATGGGAAAACCTCTCAGAGTCACAAAAGTTATAGTTAAAAATTAGGTCAGCAAAGGCTGCCTAGATTCCTGATTAGGTGGAAAGGACAATAAAACAGTAAGACCATATACAAATTCATCCAAAAATGCCATGAATCGTTGCTCCCTTTAGGCAGGAGCAGGTTGAAAGAATTCTGTCTTCCTTTCCTTCTGGGCCCTTGCTAACTTCAGATAAGGCTTTTTAAGTCTCAGAAGGATTGCAAGGGAGGGAAATCTGAAAGCTCCAGGACTAGACTCTTGGCACTCCATACCTGACTTGCACAAGCCATACATGGATCCCTACATGGAAGCATATTTCTAGGGTCCGAGTTCAGGTCTGTCTTCTCTGGTCAATCCCAGAGATGGTGTTAGGTCAAGAGCGATTATCGTTAGAAACTATGTCCCAAAATAACAGAGGTCTATAAAACTTTTTCAATAATTTGTAAACATCAATCATATATGCTAAGAAAACATGTATCAGGTAATAAGGGATGAGAGTGATAAAGCCAGCAGGTCTAATCTTAAGCTATAGCAGATAATAGGTTATGTTTGAGCTTCCTGACAGCCAAGGTAAAGGGGAAAAACATTAAGGGGGATCCCTTGAGATAATTGGGTAGTTTATATTATGCTGATTTTATCTCCAATTAGGTCATAAATTAACAGTAAAGCCAATAAGAAGACTGTTCTAAATATATGTTGGGTACACGGAAAAGAATAGAATAAATTTATGTCACTAAAAAGAGAGGATGAGGGGAAGGGAGTCTTTTTAGTAGCTGACTCTTTAGTTGGTTGTTAATTTTTGAGAATCCACATGGGGGAACTTCAACCAAAGAAGATCAAAGACATGTCAAACAGGGTGTTTCAAGTAGAGAGACAAGAGCCAAGTAGAAAGCTAAGGACAATTTTGATCATCATGGCAAAGTTTAAAAGGAAGCAGGAAAAAAGATGAAATCCTGGACATTAAGTACATTAGCAAATGCCATGTATCCAACCAGCAGCATTTCAAGGCTCATAGAAAGTAAATTCCTTATCATGAGGCTTTTGTTTATTTTAGAGGCAGTTTAGAGATATTCACCTTGTGACAATTATTACCTCGCTCTAAGGAAGCAAAAAATCAGTACACAGGCTGCGCTCAGAATATCAGACGGCCTATGAGTAGTTCTGAATACAGATACATACGAATCTATTAATTAACTCTGAATTATAATATCCAAGCAGAGGATTTGGATAGCTTCCAACAGTTGCAGTGTGTACCATGACAACCTAAACTCAGTATGTTTTACAGGAAGGAGTCTTTTTCCTTTAGGATATTTTCAAATCAGTAATTGTTCACTGGGACAAATATTTCTGCATCAAGGAGAAATTTTTTTTCTTTTAATTTTTCAACAAGATAAATATTGTCCCAGAGATATTTAATAACTTCATTTATATGGTATATGTCCATTTAATGTAAATCTTAAGAGTAACGTTACAGAGTTCACCTGGGTGACTCAGTCAATTGAGCATCTGACTTTTGATTTCAATTCAGGTCATGATCAAGGTCGAGGCGATGGAGCCCCCTCCCCCAGCCCTGTCAGGTTCTGTCCTTAGCATGGAGTCTACTTGTCCCCCTCCCCCCGCTCCTGATCCAATTCCCCTCTTTTTCAAACAAACAAATAAGATCTTAAAAAAAAAAAAAAGAAGAAGAAGAAGTAATGTTCCAAGTTAAATTTTAAATTACCAGTGAATATTTTCATTAAAATAATCTGATAAATATATACATTCAAATATATATTTATAAATATAGATAACACAAAGTAAAGTCACGGTTATCATTTCCCTTTCAACACGTATTTCACCAAAAAAAAAAAAAAAAAATGGGAGTGGGTAGATATATTTCTACAAATTTCTATAGTAACAGAAATACATAATGCTGAGAAACAATCAAGAAAACAATGTTAATGCAGTCTTTTAAAATAGATGTCATTGGGATCCCTGGGTGGCGCAGCAGTTAAGCGCCTGCCTTTGGCCCAGGGCATGATCCTGGAGACCTGGGATCGAATCCCACGTCAGTCTCCCGGTGCATGGAGCCTGCTTCTCCCTCTGCCTATGTCTCTGCCTCTCTCTCTGTGTGTGTGTGACTATCATAAATAAATAAAAATTTAAAAAAGATAAAAATAAAATAAAATAGATGTCATTTGTTATAGGAAATTTTAACCATGAAAATTAAAAGTTTTAATTTAAATATCTGTTATAACAATTCAGATGTTTGGTTTCTGAAGTTTTTAAAATGTTCATTTGCCCTCAGTTTTTACTTCATAAATAATCTATGTTTTATATGAACTTGTTGTCAGTAGCCTCTTCCCATTCAAGAGAAAAAGACAAACAAAACCATTTTATTTTTTTTTTAATATTTTTTTTTAATTTTTTTATTTATTTATGATAGTCACAGAGAGAGAAAGAGAGGCAGAGACACAGGCAGAGAGAAGCAGGCTCCATGCAACGGGAGCCCGACGTGGGAATCGATCCTGGATCTCCAGGATCGCGCCCTAGGCCAAAGGCAGGCGCCAAACCGCTGCGCCACCCAGGGATCCCACAAAACCATTTTAAACCAATAACTTTAAACTTCTTTTCCCCTAATATGAATACTATAGCTGCTTTTAAAAGTATTATTAACGCTGTGAATCTTCTACCAACATTCTAGTTCCCCACAAACATTCAAACATGCGTATTCAACTTCTTTCTATATACAATTTCAGGGAGTCCCCGGTTTTAATGAATTCCAAAACTAGCCTAAAAATCCTTGATCCTATAAATCTGTCATTTTTTTTTTCTTTCCTTTCCTCTCTCCTTTCCTTCCTCTTGCTTGTTTGCTTGCTTTTAAAGACACCATGAACCTCAAATCTAAATTCAAGATGTGGATTCAAAGGTCTATTCTTCATTTTTGGGTAGGTAATATTTAGGAATATTATTAAAGGTATTTATTCTGTTTTCCTTTAATTTCCTGTACCTAACTGGTTAGCAGTTTCCATTCCTCATCATTTCGCAGGGAGGCACACACATGGTGAGGGAAAAAAGCTAAATTAGCCTTCCAGAATTTTACACATCTGGTTTCCAAAAGTTCCAGCCTCAGAGACAGAGAAAATGGTTGGGATGAATAGGCAAGTTTTCCCCAAACTAAGATATAGCTTTCCCCTATAAAGATATAGGTCAACTTTCTGATGCTAAGAGATAAAAATAAGTCTAGGGGGGAAAAAAAATAGGTCTGAGGACCTTGGATTTAGAAAACCAATGCCTGACTCTGGCAATCCCCAAGGGAGTTATCAAGACCCTAGAAAAGGATGACTTATTGATCCATAACTGGCCACCAGATCACTGCAGTAGGATGCCCAACTCCCAGTTGACCTAAAAGGGCTACAGGCCCAAACAATGCATACTTCCATGAGAACCCATGTGAACAGATGACTAACAGCCACAAGATCACTGCCTCCCACAAACCCTGTGGCACTGCAGAAAACTCCAGAACACTAACGAAAGGAGTCTTGGAAGGGAGGGCCTATCTCCAAGACTGACAGAAGTTCAATTTCTCACCAGAGCAAGTGGGTTGGATTCCAATCCCAAAGTAAATTGATTCCAAGAAAACAAACATTAATCAACAAACTAATTAAAGTGTAGTTATACTCTGTTTTAAAAGGAAAATCCAAAACATAGTTTCTCAAAAATGTACTTTTTAAAAAGTTGTACTGTGAAATACTAACCCAAAGTCAGCTCAAGTAGAAGAATATTGGATAAATTAGAGTTTAAGGCAAAAAAAAAAAAAAAAAATCCCCACAAAAACAAACCAAAAGTTGGAGATGAACAATGTCATAACAAAATTTAAAAAGAAATACTTCACTAAGAGCTTCTAGAAATCCACAGACTGAACGCAGGTGTTATCATTACCTCAGACTATACGTTAAAGCAAAAGCTGACAGTTTTATATGGGAGTGCCCCAGGCTCAGTCCTTGGAGCTCTGCTCTCCACCATCTACACATACTTTTTTGATAATCTCATCCAGTTCCATGGCTTTAAATATCATTTATGTTGGCTGACATCTATCAAATATATATTTCCAGCCCATCTCTCTCCTCAAATCCATATGTGTATATCCAGTTATCACCTCAGTTCAAAAATCTAATAGATATCTCAAACATAAAATGCCTGAAGCTTAACTTCCACACCTAGTCCTTCCATACCTGTCCATGCTCAGATTTCCATATCAGTGTTGATGGCAAGGCCATTCTTCCAGGGAATCAAGCCAAAATCTTTGTCATTGATTCCCCTTCGTCTCTCAAATCCCATATTTAATCAGCAAATTATTCCAGTTCTATCTTTAAAACATATAGGGTGTCATCCCTCCTCATACACTTCATTATTATCACTAGGGTCCAGGCCACCATTATCTCTAAACTCAGTGTTCAATAGCCACCCATAGTCTAATCTTAACAAGTCAACAAGAGAGATCCCTATAAAACCCAAGTCAGATTGTGTGACCCCTCTGCTCAAAATCCTCCAGTGCTGGGATGCCTGGGTGGCTCAGTCATTTACATCTCTCTCTCTTTGGCTCAGGTCATGATCCCAGGGTCCTAGGATCAAGCTCTGCGTTCCGCTCCTTGCTCAGCAGGAAACTAGCCCCTCCCACAGCTCATGCTCATGCATTATCTCTCTCTCTGTCTCAAATAAATAAAATCCAACATCCTCCTATCCCTTCCCATCTCCCATCTCTTCAGAATGAAAACCAAAGTATTCTCAGTGATTTTTCTGGCCCTATCCAATCTCCCTATCAGCACCCTGACTCCATATTTGACTGCTCTCCTCTCCAGTGCTCTACTCTGGTCCCAGTCTCTTTGATGTTCCTTATACTCAAGAGGACACTAACTATCTTCGTATTTTTCTCCCATTTCCAGAATTCAAATACATAGCAGCCACATTTTTACCTCAAGGCCTTTGCACTTGCTCCCTCAGCCTGGAACACACCAAACACAAACATTCACAGGGCTCATTCCCTCCCCTTCTTCAGGACTTTTCTCAAATGTCAGACACTCATTGAGGTCATCCCCATCCCACCTTTCAAAAATTGACTGCCCCATCATCCTCCATTCCCTTTCCTGGTTTTATTTTTCTCTGTATCATGTAATAATAAAAAGTAATATTGTATCCTGACATTTTGTTTGTTGGTTTCCCCCTTGCTAGGATGAAGGCAGAAGTTTCTCTGGTTGATTTTGTGCTTCCCTTTTTTTTTTTTTTTTTTTATAAAGATTTTATTTATTTATTCATGAGAGACACACAGAGAGAGGCAGAGACACAGAGGAAGAAATAGGCTCCCTGCAGGGACCCTGGGATCACGATCTGAGCCAAAAGCAGATACTCAATCCCTGAGCTGCCCAGGTGTCTGTGTGCTTCCTTTTTAATGCTTAAAATATTCCTTGACACATAATTTTTGGATGAATGAGTTGCTTTATCTACTTCTGGGTATATTCAAGGCTATAGAAGGAGCACCATTCAGAAGGAATTAATCTTAGATTTGATTCCAGGGGATATCATTTCAAATCTCTGCCTTCTAAACTTCAATGTGGCCTTAAATTGTCTAAATTCTCTGAGCCTCAATTTTCTTATCCATAAAATGAGATTAAAATTTTTCCCAATCAGATACTGTAAGAATTAAATGGAAACAACACATATCATCAACAGTTTGACAGGACAGAGATGGCAGTGGCTTGGTTAGGCAATGTTTAAAAATAATTAACTTGCTTAGATTTACAGAAATCATAGTATTTTGTTACCCCGGGTTCTACTCTTTATTCTTTTTTATGTTCTTGCCTTCATGAATTTGTTATGTGTCTGATTCATGAAGGCATTTAGGTTTGATCCCTGAAAAATATTCAATGTGTATTATATTAGTTTCCTTTTGTGAACATGGAGGTAAAATTTCCTTGAAAACAAATGTATGTTTTGCAAAAGACCAGTATGTTTTCAGATACAGAGAAAGCCTAGAAGCATTCCTCAGAATTTATTATGTTCTATGAAAAAGAAAAAAAAAAAAAGACAAGATTGATGAAGTAGCAGCTACCACACTATAGCTCATGTATAGACCAAGGGAAATTAAGAACAAGAAATCATCAGCAGAAAAAAAAAACCACTCCAGGCAGTGGATGGGCCTCAGTTAGCCTGTCCCCAAATCCATCATCAAAAAGCATCAGTGGTCACAAAGAAAATCAAGAAAATATAAACAATAAAAAAATAATGATAGGCAGGGGCAAAATAAAAATCTTCTGATGCCAAACAACCTAGATAGTTAAGCTGGAGGTTGAAATAATTTGAAGGTTTTCCTTTTTTGTTTTAAACTAAGTTTGAAAGAGAGAGCTTCACCATCTTTTATCCTCAAAATATGTGGACGCATAAAATATCTAGCTTTATTTTCTTGACAGGTTTTATTGGTGTGTCCAACCAAGTGAAAAGCTCCAGCCATCGGGGAATGCTGCTGTGAATATTTTCTATTTGCAGGTTTTGTTTTTGTAGCTAGTGAGAGATTTTTTTTTTCATTGAGTACCTTAAGATCCATTTAGTCTCCTGGCAACCATTCTCTACATTTCTCGCAAAAGGACAATGAAATTACCGTTCTTTTGTGGTTTAAAAAAAAAAAAAATCACCATATTGCTGATCCTTTTTACCTATGCAACTTCCAACAGAATAAATCTCACAACAGCATCCAGTTTTTATTTTAGAGTATAAAGGTCAGTTTGTTACAAACTGGAAATAACTTTTTTTTCTTTTAAGATGAATAAACATGAAATTAGCTGTCACAGGTCTTTACCAGAGAAGCAAATGCGAGTGTGCATACGTGTGGCATGGCCGTCAACTGACAGCCTTGGATTTAAACCAAACAAGTTGCTACATCACATTAGGGCAGCCACACTGACTAACCCTCCAGGTGATACCCACACAGGAAAGAGGCTCAGAGGCATCCAAAACAAGGGCTTGACTCCAAAGTCAGGCAAGTCACCAACAAGGTATACTCTAGAGCATAAAACTGTCTATGCTCACGGTTTAAACAGAAAAGAGAGATCAGAAATTACATTTTTCCTTAAGGAACAAAAGGAAAATGGAACAGGAAAATTTTACAACTTGGGAAGAAATTCAGTGCATTGTCATACGGCAATATAAATCTTTCTAATAAGATATTACTTAATCATATGGCTAGAACCTCATAAAAAACAACCCTAATTCTCCCAACAATGTTGCACTATGTAAACTGAGGCTCAGAATCGTTAATATGCCCAAGATCACATAGCTATTAAGAGGCAGAGCCAGGATTTAAGTCTACCTCTGTCTAACACATGTCCAGTCCCACTGTTGAGCTTCACAGTCTTGCATTTCCCTTTTCTCAAACATCCTGTATTTTCTCAGTAGTGGTTTAGGTCTCACCCATACCTTTGCACCTCAGATCCAAGTGCATTGTCTTCTGGAGTCTTGAGACAAAGGAAATTCTCAAAGGCAACCGTGAGGTAATTCATGGGGAAAGCAAACCACAGCCCCAACACCAAGCACCAACTCTTCTTCCATTTAAATTAAAAAGCCAACCCATACCCTCAGGTAGTACTAACCAGCTGCAAAGCAGCACAACTCTCCACCAGAAAATGCTCGAAATCACACAGGAATCAGTTTTCCAATGGGAAGAAAATAGAACATTTGAAGACAGACCAAATGAACAGGATCAGTTCCGTGGTATTTCTGTGACTGGGTATAATGTAAAGTTGTTATAGAAGAGTCAGATGCACAGGTTGAATTGTGTGAAATAAAAGCTTTATCCAACCTGGCAGTTGCGTTTAAATCCTATTTTCATAGCATGAAAAATAGAATGGAATATGCTGCAGGTACATCAACCTTTATGACAGACTAGTACATATAGATACAAAGTATAAATAAACCTTTCATTATAGCACAATATTATGTTTTATGGCTGAGATTAAGTTAAAACATGAAAATATATCTTAGTCCACCGAAAAATGCTAACGTCTTTTTCTCTGAGGACAATGTATAAGACTGACTCCAAAAGAAAAATCCAAAAGCTCACTTATATTGTCTTAATTGGCTAAAACTCTTATATAATTATTTTACCCAGTCTGGTGACTGCATTCATTGTATTTTCTTTTTCAATCATACAAGAACAACTTAGAGTTGAACATAAAGCCTCACTACCAAGTTACTCTAAGGAAATAGCTTTTGTTTCTCGTTCCTTTTCAAGCTTTTACAGCTCTTTCATGATTCTGTTTCTCCAATAAAATCAAGGAGGTAAAAACAGGAGAGCAGACACTGTTCTCTTTCTCAGTTGCTGTTCTCCTTCCATATTTCAGGCTTTCAAATCAGCTCTAAAACTGTTTATGAAACAGATCTCCATTGTCACTCTCTTCTAAATCAGGTAATATCATTGGAAGAAAAAAAAAAAAGGCTTAAGGACCAAAGAATAAAGATCCAAGCTATACCTTAGCATTCCCAGGCTGAGAAAATCATCAAAGATCACTTCACTGATGTAAAGTCACCTTGTCCCCAACAGAGGTCAAGAATGAACTCCTCACCCAAGACCATGATCTCTCCTACTACAGGGCTTCTGCCTCCATTACCAACCAAGTTGTCAGTTCAAAAGTAAGAGCCGCTCTCCCAGATTTTGCCCATTCTATTGAAAGGCATCAAGGAAAGGCCAAAGAACAAGCCCTCATTAACCTATCCTGGTCAAAGCCATTATCTCCCTGAACCTGCCAGAACCAATCTCATCAGGTCATCTTTCCCTGTTTATATCAGTCAACACAAGGGCCCTCAGACTCTCAGATCACTACTTATTTCCCATACTTTCATTATCGTAAGGCTACCACATGATCTCTCTTCCTCATCTGCTCCCACCTCCGTGTACCAGCTATCTCCAAAACTTTTCTTTTGCACTTTCTGGAATCATAGTCTACCAGCAGCAAAAGTCTATACTCAACACCTTCTCTTAGCATCCTCTTCACTTTCTGGCTACATATAGCTAATGCCTACCTTTCCCTGAAGACTCTGCTTCCCACCCAGCTCTGGAAAGCAATGGTTGTCTTTCTCCCCTGGACTGGCCTTCAAAATGGGACATGTATCTTCCTTGCTGTTCTCCTCATTGGCTCACTCTTCCTCCCACCTCTCTCAATCCCAAGTTTAAATTGCATGTTATCAGACATATTACTTTCTGTACTGAATTGTTCAGTCACCAACCTACTTCCAATTCTTTCTGCTCCATTTTTCAATGGTGTCAGCTCTTAGCTCATTATAATTCTTTCCAACACTACTACTGTGTTAATTTTAGGTTAATGGTGATATCCACGCTGAAGAGCTTTCTGGTACTCTGGCTTAGAAGTTCTTGACCTCTTCTCCTCCAATGATCTTGTCCTTCACACTACATCAGTCATTGCTGCCAATGGGCCAACCCCAAAACTGGTCTTCACCTCCTCCACAATCTCAGTGCCATGCCATATTTCTGATCACCACATAATCTTCCTTCTGACTCCTTATGTCTCCATTCTCCAACAAGCCCTTGACCTCATGCTTAGTTTTGCTTTCCTCTCACTAGTCAACGTATTAATGCTCTCTTTCTCCCCCCCAAGCCTACATTTCATAACAGATTTATCTGCATTTCATGCAGATTCAGAGCAGGCTTATATGCAACTTCCTTTTATACACTCTTACTTGCTTGCATTTCCCGTTGATTCATCGTGCTCACTTGCAACACCAATATGGGAGTTAAATCCAACTCTCATTTTCTATGTCTGACAGTGGCTGGAGAAAACCAGATCTATGCTGGTCTTTCAGTTATCATTTCACATTAAAACGATGACTACCACATTGGTGTACACAAGAGTTAACATAGCAGACCTGAGACTGCTGTCCCTAGAAAGGCCTGCTGGCAAAGCCACCTCTTGGCTGGTATCTGGGAACTTGAATTTCAGGAGAGGTTCCAACCACTCCCTGATAAGAATGGCTCATTGGATCTTACGTATTTGTGCAAACAATATGGTTTGTTCTGAACATCTGGTTTCCTCCTGGAAGTCTGAAATTTTAATATGTGCTACACAGAGGATGCCTACATGACCAGCCCACAATAAAACCCTGGGCAATGAGTCTCTAAGGAGCTTCCTTGGTAGACAGCATTTCACGTGTGTTGTCACAACTAGCTGCTCAACAAATTGAACACGTCTTATATAATTCTCCTGGGAAAGTGCTCTTAGAAGCTTATACTTGGTTTCTTATGGACTTGGCTTCAGTTGTCTTTTCCCTTGCTGATTTTGCTTTGTGCCTTTTGCTATAATGAATCATAGTGGTAAGTACAACTATTAGCTGAGTCCTATTAGTCTTCCTAGCAAATTGTGGAACCTAGGGGTTGTCTTGGAGACCACTGAAATATCTTGCTGCTATTCTCTATTTCTCTAGTCCATTTACCTTCCTTGGCTATTAGAGTGTACCTTGTACTTCCCAAATATCTCCTCCCTGGCTCTTGGTGCAAGCTCACTATCCTGCTTCCTAATTCTTCGAAAAAATTCAGCAAAGAGAAGCTCACCTCTACATCAACCCACAAAGCAGCACCCACAAAGCAGAGGTACAGGTACCTCTGTACTCTGAGCATCCTTTCCTTCCTGTTAGTCCAGGTGAATTCTCTGTTCATGTCTAAAACCCATCTCTTGACTTCACAAAAAACTTCTCATTTACTTAATGACACAACTTCATTAATTGTTCTCTACCTTCTTCATCAATTTCCTCCTAGCTCTTCAATCCTTCTAATTTGCAGGGAGGAAAAAATTTTACTGTAGTTTTCTAGGTTCTCCTGGCTGATCTAACAATGCAATTTACCTAGGACAGATTAACAGGAGAAGACCAAATTGTATTACTTATGTATGCAGGCCCCTAAGGCAAGACCTATAGGCAGTCAGGCAAATGAGGTTTATATGCAACCCTGAGCTCAGAAGGGGATAGGGCTTGAGGACTTCAAAGAAGAGCAAGACAATTCACAAGAAGATAGGAAAAGCAAACGTTTAGTAAACAAATTTTTACTATGCTTTAGGGAAAGTCTGAGAACAAAGCTGCCTTCTTGGTGCAAGCACCCTATCTAAATTATTTTGGGCAGTTAAGGAGATTTTTAAAAATTCTTGAGTCTTTTCTTAAAAATAACACCTTAAAATAATCTTCATGCCAAAGAGATATATATTGAGATGGAAAATTTTGCTCTACTACATCAACATCCAAATATACTGATATTTAATCTTTATTCTTTTGGTTCTGCTTTTATAAACTAGCTTCCTATCCAATTCTTGGTTTTCTTGGTTTCTCTTTGCAGCATACTACTTTAAAAAGTTGTCTGCACTTGTTTTCAATTCCTATTCTGCACACAATCTGGATTTAACCTGCAGCACTACAAAATTTCTCTCACCAAGGTCACCAATTACCCCTCATTGCTAAGTCCAGTGAGCAATTCTTAGTTCACATCCTTTTTGACCTCTCAATATTTGAAAATGTCAATCAATGCTTTCTCCTAAATGTACTTTCTTCACTTAGCTTTCAGAGTGACACATTTTCATTGTTTTTCTTGTACTTCAACAGTTGTGTCTTCTCAGTAACCTTAACAGATTTTTTTTTAGAACATTTAATGTTAGGTTACCTCAGGACTCAATCTTTTTCCTTTTATCCAATTACATATTTTCCTTTTACTTTCCTTTTTCATGCTTGTGCCAGTGATTCCCAAACTTCTATATACGATGCTAGCTTCTTTTCTGAAACCCCAATTCATATTTCCAAATGTTGATTTAAAGTTTCCACTTAGGTGGACTAACAGGTATCTAAAACTTAATATGTCCCAAACTGGACACCTATCCTTCCTCCTCAAAACTGATTTATATAGTCTTCCCCATTTCAGCTGATGTCAAGTCTTTCCTTCCAGTTTTTCAAGACAGAAACCTTGCAGTCAACTTTAACCTGTTTTGCTTTCCAAGTTACCCTCTTCCTCCCAAAAGAATCTTTCTGGCTTTGCCTTCAAAATATGTGTAAAATCTGATCAATTTTCATCACCTTTTCTCAACATCCCTGGTCCAAGTCATGACAATCTCTTAGATTACTAGTCTAGATTTCTAACAGGTTCCATTACTTACATCCTTTTCTTCCTGCTCTTCTCAACATAACAGAAAAGAGTGTTTTTGTTGTTGTTGTTGTTGTTGTTTTGTTTTGTTTTATTTATCTATTCAGGAGACACAGAGAGGCAGACATAGACAGACATAGGCAGAAGGAAAAGCAGGCTCCGTGCAGGGAGTCTGATGCGGAACTCAATCCCAGGACCCCGGGATCATGACCTGAGTTGAAGGCAAGTGCTCAACCACTGAGCCACCCAGGTTCCCCCAAAAGGGATTTTTTTTTTTAACTCAAGTCATTTATGTTCCACCTCGGCTCAAAACCCTGAAGTGGTTTCTCAATTCCCTCACAGTAAAAGCCAAACCACTGTGACCGATTCTTCATTATGTCTCAGAATTACCATGAGTTACTACTTCATAATCCACCTTTTTGGAACCAGTATTTTGATGATGGAATCATACACAGGGACTTTTTCCATTTTTTACTTAACTTAAGTTTTCCTTCCTTCCAAAGAGTGGCATCTCTGTCTGCCTTCTTAAGGGAGTTCTAATCTCCTACTCAACCTTACAGTGGAAGTTACTCACAAGACTCTAAGATCTGAAGAGACTTTTTAGGTAAGTAAATAGCTATAAAGGAATTGTTGTAGTGAAGATTACCGGAACCTAAGGAAGAAAACTATCTAGCAAAATCAGCAGATTTCATTGATTTACAGTTTTGCAATAAAAAATTTTAGTATAATAAAATTCTGAAAGATAATTATTACAAGTAGGCTCAAGGAGAGTTATATAAAGAAAATAAGCATAGGACGCTAAAGACAGAAAGTGAGAGTTTTTATATTCCAAGTCTCTTACATTTAATTCAAACTTTTGTCTTATGGATAAAGCATAGGAAGAAAATCAAAGAGAAAGAGAGAGACAGAGAAAGAAAGAGACAGAGACAGAGAGAAAGGAGGATGAGGGAAGGAAACAGAAATCTTTTCCAGATGTCATGGCTCCATCACTTATCTGTTAAGAAATTTTACCAATGTAAAATGTAGCACATAATTTCAATATTCAAACTCTTAGCTTTTTGTCAATAAGTTATCAACTTCTTACCTTCCATTGTATAAAGAAAGAGTAAGTCAAATAGGTCAAAGACCTATACCTAAGAGCTAAAACTATAAAACTTTTTTTGTTGTTTAATTTTACTTAGTTAACATACAGTGCAATATTGGTTCCTGGAGTAGAACTCAGTGATTCTTCACTTACCACACCCAGTGCTTATCATAAGTGCCCTCCTTGATACTCATCACTCATCTAGCCCCCATACGCATCCCTTCATCAACCTTCAGTTTGTTCTCTATCATTAAGAGTCTCTTAAGGCTTTTTTTCCTCTTTCCTTCTTTTCTTTTCTCCCTTCCCATATATCCACCTGCTTTCTGTCATAAATTCCACATATGAGTTAAATCATACAGTATTTGTCTTTCTCTGACTTATTTTACTTAGATTAATACACTTAAGTGTCATCCACATCATTGCAAATGCCAAATTTTTTTTTTTTTTTGGTGACCGAGTAACATTCCGTTATATATATATATATATATACACACACACACACACACATATATATGTGTATATATATATATACACACACATATGCACACATACATTATATATATGTACATACAGCATTATACACATATATATACATATACATACACACACACACACACACACACACACACACACCACACATACCCCCCACCATCTTCTTCATCCATTCATCAGTCATGGACATTTAAGGTCTCTCCAGTTCAGCTATTGTTGATAATGCTGCTTTAAACATCAGGGTGCATGTATCCCTTTGAATCAGTATTTTTATATTCTTTGGGTAAATACCTAGTAGCCCAATTGCTAGATCACAGGGCATTTCCATTTTTAACTTTGAGGAACCTCCAAACAGTTCTCCAGAATGGCTGCACCAGTTTGCATCCTCACCAAAAGTGTAAGATGGTTCCTCTTTCTCAGCATCCTCACCAATACCCATTGTTTCTTGTTAATTTTAGCCATTTTGACAGGTGTGAGGTGGTATCTCATCCTGGTTTTGATTATTTCCCTGATGATGAGTCATGTTGAGCATCTTTCCATCTGTCTGTAAACCCACCTGGATGTCTTTTTTTTTAGAAAAGTGTCTGTTCATGTCTTCTCACCATATCTTAACTGGATTATTTGTTTTTTGGGTATTGAGTTTGACAAGTTCTTTATAGATTTTAGATACTAACCCTTTATCAGATATGTCATTTGCAAATATCTTCTTCCATTCTATAGGCTCCTTTTTAGTTTTATTGATTGTTTCTTTCACTTTGCAGACGTTTCAGTGTTGATAAAGTCCAAATAGTTCGTTTTTGCTTTTGTTTCCCTTGCCTCCGGTGAAATGTCTAATAAGTTGCTACAGCCAAGGTCAAAGAGGTTGCTGCCTGTGTTCTTCTAGAACTCTGATGGTTTCCTGTCTCACATTTAGGTCTTCCATGCATTTTGAATTAATTTGTGTGTAACATGTAAGAAAGTGATCTAGTTTCTTCTGCATGTGGCTGTCCAGTTTTCCAAACACCATTTTTAAGAGACTGTCTTTTCCCCTTTGGATATTCTTTCCTGCTTTGTTGAAGATCAGTTGCCCCTAAACTTGTGGATCCATTTCTGGGTTCTCCATTCTGTTCCAATGATCTATGTGTCTGTTTTTGTACCTCTACCATACTGTGTTCATAACTATAGCTTTGTAGTACAGCTTGAAATCTGAAATCATGATGCCTCCATAAAACTATAAAATTCTTAGAAGAAAACACGGGAGTAAGATTTATGACACTGGATATGGTAATAATTTCTTGCGTATGGCAATAGTAACAAAAATAAAATGGTGCTCTTTAAAATTAAAAGTTAACTGTGAAGGACACAATCAACCAAGTGAAAAGGCAACCCACAAAATGAATAAAGTATATATATTTGCAAATCATTTATCTGACAAGGAATTAATATCCAGAATATGTAAAAATACCTCAACAATTAAACAACACCCAACTCTATTAAAAGATGACAAAGGTTTACATATACAGTTTTCAGAAGAAGATATACAAGTGGCCAGTATACACATGAAAAGATGTTCAACATCACTAATCACTTACAAAATGAAAATTAAAACCTCAGTGAAATACAGTACATCACTACTGGTTCCTCAAAAACAATTAAACATAGAATTATCATAAAATCCAGCAATTCCACTTCTGAGCATCCACCCAGAACATTTAAAAGCAGGGTCTCAAGGAGACATATTTGTAAACCCATGATTAGAGCAGCATTATTCACAATAGCCAAAAGGTAGAAGCACTCCAAGTGTCCATTTATGAAAGAGGGGATAAATAAAGTGTGATAGATACATAGTCATTAACAAGGAGATTTTGACATATACCATGACATGGATGAACCTTGAAGACATTATCTAAAGTGAAATAAGCCAGTCCCAAAAGAACAAATGTATGATTTCCCCTATATACAGTACCGAGAATAGTCACACTAATACTGTATGCATCCATGTAGGAAGCAGTTGCCAGAGGCTTGAGAGAGTGGGGAATGGGGAGTTACTGTTTAATGGGTATGGAGTTCCAGTTTGGGAAGATAAAAGTTGTGGAGATGGATAGTACTGATCGCTGTGCACTGTCAATGCACTTAATGCCACTGTTCTTTATTTTCTTAGATTCCGTATTTAACTATTTGATGTCCATTAATCACAGGGTCAATTTTATTAGCTGGGTTTTCTATTTTTTTTTTAATCTTTCTGCTCTGTCATGTGGAGAGAGCCTCTCTGTTAGAGACTGCCCCTTCCAGGACTAGCCAATTCTTAGAGATAACAAAAGGCTCAGCTGGAAGCACATCTTTTATATGTAAACTAACTAGTGCAAAACAATACTTCCTCTGTCTCAATCATCTTGAAACCAGGTACCAGAAAATTAGAGACTATTGCTATAGTCCAAAGCCCACTGAAGTTATTACAGCTAATCTCACACTGTTTATCTTGTCTTATGTTAAAGAAAAAAAATTATTCAGTGACACTCATTAAAGTACCATAAAGCAGACTTTATTTAGGATCATAATAGAGATAGGGACCATGAAATGGGATTTCGCAGTGGGAGAGAGAGTCTGGGCTCAACTCAGAATACAGCATGGGCAACTGGGAATTTATACCCACATAAGAGGGTGGGGTTAGTGAATTAAAAATTGCTAAGAGGAAACAACCAGGGTCAGGGGTGATCTGGCTAAACTGACCTAACAGGATTCTAGAAGACAGGCCAGGGTGATTAGATGTCACCTCGGAATGGCAGAAAAGGAGGAATGTGATTAAATATTGAGAATGCTAAGAGATGGAGGATGACGGAGTCTTGCTTATCAGGATTCTTGACACAACTGGATTAGACAAGAACTAGGATAGGGTTCAAGAGCCACACTAAAGTTTGGTCAAACAAAGAACCTTTGTTACTACCCTTGCCTTTTCCACAGAAACCCCAATAAAGGACTTGACCTCACCTATACTTTCCCCTCACTCCTGCCTTCTGCCTCCTGACCATGGCAGTCAGTGCTTTGTTCTGTGACCCAGTGAGGCATGTGGTGACTCTCTGCAACTTGGTATTCACCAAGTTGTTCCTTCCAGCCCTGGTTCTCTTCCCTTCCTGTGGCCACTCAATATATACATTCTTAGATCAGCCACTGAACTGTATAAAAAGTAAAAACGGTCAAATTTTATGCATGTATATTTTACTCCAATACTTTTTTAAGACTAATAACCAACTATCTTTTTAATCTCTCTTAAGAGGTGAAATAATTTATTAATGTGTTTTGCAAACTATTAAATTATGAATTTAAGAAAGAAGTTGGTGAGTTATCCTCATTGACAACAACTGACCAAGTTGATTTATCTTAATTATATATTTTCAGGGTGTATTACTCTCAAAAGACTGACAATTTTAAGCTTATAGTGTTTGAGCTACTGTATCCATATTCCTATGATAGACTTCCAAGGTATCAAAAGCATGTACTATTCTTATGATACTCAAAGATCATAAGATTTAATGAAGTTTTTTTCCAATTTATAATTTTACAGAATTTATGTCTTCTAGTTGCATCTTTCCATTCTGAGGTAATCAATTTTGGATGTGACTCAATTTTCTAGAGGTTTCTGAAGGAAAGTTCACATACATGTCTGGTTGTCCAGAACAAACTTTATGAGACCAATCTATAATAAAAGAAGGCAGACCCATACACGAACACTCATTGACTTCGGTGGAAAATTTTATTGACAGAACTTCCAGTAAAACCTAAGTATCAGCTATTTTAAAACCTATTATCAGATATTTAAGAACAAAAAGTCACTCTTCTTTTTTATAATAAATGCCATTTAAAAACGGCTGAAGGATTTTGTATTCGACAACTTCGAAAAGTGGGTAGATTGCCTTGTTTGTGTAAGCCAAAAATGTTTAATGGGAAAAAAAACAAAAAACAAAAAACAAGAAACAAACAACAACAACAACAACAAAAAACCTTCTGGTACTCACAATCTTTTGAGAGACAAAACATTGGACCTTTTTCCTACAAATCCTACTTTCTAAGCCATTTGAATTCAACTTTATTGATTTGAAAATACTTCACTAGTCCGAGGGGATATTTGACCTTTATTATCTTCCAGAAGAAAAAGCACAAGACTAACAATGCACAGGCGAGCAATTGTCAGACTCTTGGACAATAAGGAAATGAAACAGGAGGAGTGTCTGAAGGCAGGGATCCAGCCAAGCTTAAAGTGCTAAAAATAAGCCAGTGACAACTAATGAGTAATTGCACCACATTTCCTTATACTCAATGGCACAGGATACATGGGCAGTAAAAGCAACAGCAGGCACATTTCAAACCACCTTGAAGGTCAGGTTGTGTCTCTGCTACCTTTTAGCAATTCTAAACACCAGGTAATAGGAACATTTCTCTTCCCTTATCATGTCTAGGGCATGATCAAATACCTTTCTAAAAGATAATAGGAATCTTATTCATCATGATCATCATCACCAGATATAATGAATTAAGCATCTTCTGACCCGCTTTAATCCGTGTCATGTTAATTAGACTGTAATGAAAGTGCTTAACAGTCTCCACCGCCCCATCATCTTTAGTCTCTCTATAGGAATTGTTTGTGAATCCAATAGGTATTCCATCGTTTCCTTTTTATGATCTACATAAAAGGAACATCTCAAAAGTCTGCAAAACCTGAACTGTAATTCACATGTTTCTTAGAGAATGATCTTGAATGTATTGGGGATGAAATCAATACTGTCATGCATTTCAGCTCTTCCTAGAAATAAATTAATGTAAGAATATGCAGGGTGCGGACTTAAAATATACTAAGGGATTTAGAATAGAATGTAAAAAAAATTGAATCCCATTAGGAAAATGTTTTGCAGGAAAAGTTGTCTAAGTGTATCTTGAATGGCATGTTTAGCTAATGCTATTCTTTGTTTATTATGTAACCCATGAAAACATGGCACGTAACATTAGAAATCCCTTCCAGAGCTTCAGACAAAATAGAGTACCAAATTAAATTAACCATAGCTGAATGTACTAGGAACTCCAGGCTACAAATGAGAATGCTGAGTTTGTAGGGATTTTTACCCTTACTCTTGACATTAAGTCAGTTCAACTCTCTGAGCCTCCATTTTCTCATCTGTAACATAAAACCTCACATACTTTCAAAGGTTTCTTCCAGCTCTGAATTCCATACTTTGAAACCTGATAGACATTTTAGCTCAGAGGCTATCCTAGAAAGAATGAAAACTTACTTCTAATCACATATGTACATAGTTAATTTTTTATCTCAAATTCTATGATGAATATTATCATTTCTTAATGCATTACCTGTAACTTTTTAAATTTCTGCACTTTCAAGTACCAGAAAAACACACATACACAAGAATAAATGGAAATAAATTCACTTTCTAAGAAATAATTTTAAAATTATGTTCTACTGAACAATAATTTTAGACTGCTTATCAAAGCAGGTAATTAATTCTCTAGGCTGCCTTTCAAGAACTTTTGTAATAATCTCTTCCCATCTCCTTTAGAAACAAATCATATATGGGGATCCCTGGGTGGCTCAGTGGTTTAGCACCTGCCCTTGGCCCAGGACGTGATCCTGGAGTCCCGGGATCGAGTCCCATGTTGGGCTCCCTGCATGGAGCCTGCTTCTCCCTCTGCCTGTGTCTCTGCCTCTCTCTCTCTCTCTCTCTCTCATGAATAAATAAAATCTTTTTTAAAAATGTTTAAAAAAAAGAAACAAATCATATGTATATACACATATATAAGACTATACACCCATACGTATTTTGCTCATGTAGAGTTCTACATACATAAACATTATCTTAAAATACACACACGTGCATTTAGTTCATGTGAAATGTCATGTGGCAAACAGCTGAAAATTAAACCAGGCTACCACAGAAGACCTATTGAGATATCTGAAGATATTTAGATATAATCTACCACCTTGAATTTGTCCATGACATAGTGTATTATCAGCTGTATTAGAGCTCCTTTCTAATCTGCGAAATCTTTTAGATCAAGAATCGTGTTTAATTGGATTCAGATACCCAGGAGAAACCCAGTAGCAGTTATGAAATGAATGAATGAATCAATGCACCTTGCAGAGATATGCATGCACCTGGACAGCTAAAAACATGCAACTTAAAAAATATCTGAGTGCCCACTGCTTCCCTTTCTTCTTCAGAATTATCTAATTGGCTTTTTAAAAATAACACATCAATTAAATTTATTTAATAAATGTATTGATCAGTACTATGTGGCAGGTATAGTTTTAGGTGCCAGTAATTCACCTGTCAATCAACACAGTAAGTTAAATATGGTGTCCTAGAAGAAAAATAGGCAAGTCTAAGATTGTGCCACTGAGTTTGGCAGTGGAGCAAATGAAGAAATCAGATGTGCTTACAGAGTACTCAGTTTTTAAAAAGAATGCTTGACAAGGGTCTTATTTACTGGATGACATGCAGAGACTAAAAGCCAAACCACTTTTGTTGGATTTCGCTAATACTTTTGATGGTCTCTTTCAGTGTTTTTGTTTTGTTTTTTTCTTATTATACTCCATGTTTTTTTTTTTTTTTACACTCCATGTTTTTTTAATGGATACATTTTTATTACAGATCAGAATGCTAGCAGATCATAAAAAATGTTCAACATTTGTTTTTCTGATTACAAAAGTAATACATTTTCATGATAGAAAATTTGCAACATAGAGAGGCACAAAGAAAAAAACAAAAACCACTTCAGTCAATCATTTCTTCTCTCCTTCTAGCCTTTTTGTGTGCACCTATTTATAAAGTTTGCAATAATGTTCATCTCTCTTTGCTTAACATTCTTTCCAATGTCTTAACATTCCCCTGATGACTTTAAAGAGTCTTCAGAATATTTTTAATGGCCATATAATATTATATAATATGTATAAGCCACAATTCATAATTTATTCAATCAGTTCCCCAATGCAGAAATTTCCAACTTTTCTCCTATAATTCTTTTTTTCAAGAATATTTATTGAGTGCTTGCTATGTATTAGGCACTATGCTAGGCATAAAAAGTAAAGTAGTGGACAGCGACTATAAAAATAAGGTTTTGGGGATCCCTGGGTGGCGCAGCAGTTTGGCGCGATCCTGGAGACCCGGAATCGAATCCTGCGTCGGGTTCCCGGTGCATGGAGCCTGCTTCTCCCTCTGCCTCTCTCTCTCTCTCTCTCTCTGTGACTGTCATAAATAAATAAAAAATAATAATAAGGTTTTGATGAACATCTTCATAAATAAATCTTTGAAAGCATCTTTCATTCTTCGACTAAATTCCTAGGATGATGAAAACAGAACTTCAAAAAGCATTTTCCCAGCTTCACAGGCAGACTTAAGAAATAAAATTCTGAACTGTAAAATATTAACTTTTTGGATCTTTCAGTGTTTTGATAGGAATTTGACGTATCTGAAGCTACATGTGTTAAATTCGATCTCCAGATATTAGCTCATCTAAAAACTGGAAGATGTTAACCACCGAAGTAGAAGTCGGTGGTTAACTTTAATTTTTAACCTGTTTATATTATTTTGGCAAATGGATATTTAAAATAATTACCACTTGGTAGTATTAAGTTTACTGATTTTTTTTCTTAAGTACTCATAAGTTTGTTATTTTTTAAGCTCTTCACTGAACTTCAGAGGATGTATCCAAACATCTAAATATGGTTGATCAGCCCATGTACACGGACACAAGGAAAGCTAAGTAATTACATATACCACGAAGGTCACGCTCTACTATTTAGGGAAAGAAAGGGGAAACCTAAATTACCTAAGTGACTTTGATGTATTACAATTTCTCAATTCTCCCATCCCTTGGAGCCATGAATAAAAACTTGAATATATTTATCAATTTCTTTTGATTGGCAGCTGCTCCACAAAATGTTCTATTTAGAAGGATTCTAAAGCTACATCTTAAATCACGGAGAAGAATGTTTGTGATTGTTAGAAACGTTTACAGTACAAGGAAGGAGGGCAAAGGGGTAAGCCTTGCTCCAAATCTTCCCCAACCTTGACCTTAATTATGCAGAGCAGTTTACATGCCACATCAAATCCATGCCTAGCATAAATCAAGGTTTGGTGAAATCAAAACCAAGGGCTTGTGAGCAGAAATGGGCTGATTCAGTAATCTAACTGGTTCAGGGATAGAGAAGGAAGAATGAAGCCTTTAAGCATGTATCCTATGTTGAAATGTGATAGTTTCGTAGCCAAGAATAATATTCATGTATTAGAACCTGTGAAAAATCAAGAAAAGTAGCTAAAATAGGGATATATGAGAAATATTAATTAAGTGAACCAACTGGAATTATTCCAGCAGGTGTTTGTCAGCTATCATAACACTTTCCATGGGGTTCTTGAACCTTCCTCAATTCTCCGCTGTCTCTGAGAATCTGTGCTCAGCATCTGGCACTAACCAAATTATGAAAACTGCAAGATCTATTTTTTAACTTCTTATAACAAACTTTGACTTGCATACCCCATTAGTCTGCTTCATCGAACCTACGTTTTTCAGAAGATGGCAAAAATACATTGTTAAAGAGTGTGCTTCTGTCCTAATTCCAAGAAGAAATGAATATTTTCAGCTGCAGAGTAGGACAGCTCCAGGAAAAGGATCTATAAACAGGCATAGAAGGGCCAGTAAAGGATGAGAGTCTACTAAAAACCACAGCAATTCAAGAAATTAAAGCAAAACGGAGCATGTTCTCCTTGTGGGCAAAAAAGAAAGGAAAAAGATTATGTGTTTCCTGAGTTGCGTTATGAAATCTTTTCTCACATGTCTTCTGCACAAGTTTTTTTTTTTTTCCTCCTATCTCATTACCCTTATTTTCTAAAAGTCTTTCTAAAGACTCTAGTAGCTTCCTTTGCCAAATCTAAATGCTCCTTCCTCGTGATCATTTGCTTCTCCCAGGAAACGTGTTTTCTTTGTTAGATATCTGGGCTTCCCATCCCTCACCATTCAGCGCCTTCTGTCTCTTCAAATCGGGCTTCTTCTCCTCATTATGCTATTCAAGGCCTGAGTAATGCTGGCCAGTACTTAGGACTTGAAAAAAATTCCAGTATTGTTGAACGTCTTCCTTGGCGTTTTTTCTTACCTTCTCTAATCTATTCATGGACAATGATCACATTTTGTATTTACAAAAGGCTCCCACAGTTCTGGCAGCAGAGACAGTACTTGGCTCTGAACTTCAGCATAACTGAAAATGATCACTGTCATCATCAGATACGGAGAAAAAGATCCCACTCACAACCACTATTGAAGAGACTCAAAATTTCAGTATCTATTTCAGAATTTACCTTTAAGGGGCACCATGGTGGCTCAGTCAGTTAAGCATCCAACCCTTGGTTTTGGCTCAGGTCATGATCTCAGGGTCATGAGATAGAGCTCTGCACTCAGGTCAGAGTCTGCTCAGGATTCTCTCTCTCTCCCTCTGCCCTCCCCTCCTTCATTTGCATTCTCTCTCTAAAATAAAATCTTTAAAAATACTTTACCTTTCATTAGTAGTAACTTTGTTCTCTAATTCAAATAAATATTACCAAATGGATATCAAATATAATGAACTTGATCAATGTGTTGGCTTGTAGTGTTTTTTTTTTTGGTTTCTGCTCATTTCTTTTTCTTTAATTTGGGGTTAAATAGAATCCCAACAGTGTGTTCATTGCTGACAAACTTTTATATGTTCTTTCCATCAAAAGCCAAAATTAAGTGGACTTTTTTTTTTAAAGTGGACTTTTGAATTTCTTCTTCTTTTTTTTTTTTTTTTAAATTTTTATTTATTTATGATAGTCACACACACAGAGAGAGAGAGAGAGAGAGAGAGAGAGAGAGGTAGAGACACAGGCAGAGGGAGAAGCAGGCTCCATGCACCAGGAGCCCGACGTGGGATTCGATCCCAGGTCTCCAGGATCGCGCCCTGGGCCAAAGGCAGGCGCCAAACCGCTGCGCCACCCAGGGATCCCTGAATTTCTTCTTCTAAATAGAAAAAAAAAGCAGCAGTACAAGTTATATCTTCTTCTTGAAAGAAGTTAAGGAAGTCTGTGGAAACTATGCTCAAGAGTTATTGGCTCCATTTCTACTTACTCTCTATACTGCTCTTGGTGATCTTTTCCATGGATTCTAATTTTGTTTTTACTTGACCCATGATGAATATAAACACAAAAGAGTTAGTCTGGAACAAGGAGACATATGAAACTGCTTCAAACTCAAACATATGGCCACTGTTCACTTATCTAATTCTACATAACAAATAGTCCCAAAGTTTTTTGGCTTATATAAGTTTATTTTTATATTTCATAATTCTGAGGGCTTATTGGACCTTGCAAGGAAGTCTTTTCCCAGAGTTTGTCACACTTTATACAGTTTCAATCCAATGGTGGTTGGGGCTGGAGTCATCTATAGACTTGGTTGGGCTGGATGTCCAAGCAGCCAACTTCACTCCTTAGCTGAGATATCTAGAATTCCTGGAGGCTGTCAAGTACTCTCTGTCCTGAGAGTATCTCTTCACAGCTAGTGACAATATTTATGTTTGTTCCCTTTATCAAAAGCCAAAATGAGAGTCCACCTTATATATAGTTTCAAACATAAAAGAAAAAAAGTAGTATCAACACCATCTTTCTCATGTTCCCTTAGTTATTAGACTTCTTTCTAATATGCATGTCTATATATAATTGTATTTTTTAATATTTTGACTCACTTCTCCAGAATACAGGTTCAAAGATTCCCAGGAAAAGGTTGGCCTAAACTTAGAAGTCATGCAGTGTCTCTCTTCTCTGCTTCATTGCCCACAGACAGCCCAAATATAGTGTGGATGGGGACTACCAAGATTGGAAATATGGGGAGGTATGGTTCATTAGGAAGCTATCTCTGGAGAGTAGTTACCCATCTCATGCAGCTCTACATGAGGCCATACCCAAAGGACCATCTTTCTTTGTCTCTGAATGTCCTATGAAGCACATAGCTTCAGGTGGGAATTACCTCTAAGCAGAGAAACTGAAATAGCTTGGCAATCAGCGGTGATCATATAACCCAAACAGCTTGGCATCACACCCTTTAGGGAATGTGTGATGTGTTTACTGAAATATGCATGGAGGTTTTACGTATAAGTGTGTTTGTTGCAGGTTTATTTATGAAGGTGAAAAACTTAGGACAACCCTTTTGTCCAACAATGATAGCTTAACTAAATAGTAAAACAGATGTACTGGAATACGTGCCACCACACAAACATGTTAACATTAGCTAAACACAGGGGAGATGTATTACTATTACTACGTATGACATAGAGGGATTAAAATATATAACTTTATGACTATAAAATGTGTATGTGTATAAACACAAGCAAATAAATACATGCATACTGTTGTTTGAGGGGAGAAAAGGATTAGAATTACTGCATCGATGTGTGGGATTGCACCGAGTAGAAGAATCATGGACATCTTCATTTTTTCCTTCTACATTTTTAAGATTTTCTGTTATTTTTAAAAATTTTTGTATCTTTTCAAAACTTTTTGAAAAAAAAAATCTTTTATTGCCATGCTTCTTCAATAGAAGGAGGGAGAAAAAAAAAAAAAAAGCCTGACTTTAAACTTCATTTAGAACTATTTTTTTCCACTATAACTAAGAAATCAACTTTTCCTTAAAGTCATTCTTAATCTCTTCCAGGCTCTAAAAGCATGATTTGGTAGAATGAAATAATGATGCCTTGCCCTAAAAAGTTTAATGCATTTCAAAATGTGATGAAAATTTCTAGGCAGGATAATATAGTAATAATTAATATATTAATATTATATATTATTTACTACAAATATATTCTAATATATTAATATTAAATATATTATAATAAAATATTCAGAGTTTAACTTCAAGTCCAAGAGGGCAAACTGATGAAACACATCTATTTTTTCCTCCTAGAATCCCACTCAAATTACTGAGAATTGATGGGGAGAAAAAGCACTGGAAAAAACAAACTTTCCTACTGCAGACCAGACTTTGAAAGCTCACTAATAAAAAGAAATTAGGAAGTAAGAGAAGTCAGAGTCTAACACACGAGAAAAAGCCATAAAAATACAGTCAGAAAAATAGATCAGAAGGTACATGCTATAGTGTTTGGAATACAGTAAGCACATAAATGAATGGCATAAGTACTGCTGTTGCTAGTATATTGAGTCATTGCTCAGGACTTAAGTACCACACCAGTACCTCCCACTTTTTCTCAAACACATTCACTTGGAAGACCTCCAGATATCTCAAATTCGTTATGTTCCAAAAACAAACTCATCCTTTTTCCTCTCAAGACTTGCCTCTCCCCATTTCATAAACCAAGCTAAGAATCTTATATCACCCTTGCCGCCTCCCTCCCCTCCCCATTACCACATCCCACCCATTACTCCTTCATAATCCTATGTATGTTCCTATCTTCCCATTTTTGTGACTCAAATTTAGGTATTTTCTTGCAACAATTTAAGTTTCTCCAGACTTGCTCCACAATGGTCCATGTCTTATTTTTCTTTTTGTTAATTTTGTATTTATTCTTTTGCATGTTTTTAATTTCTTATGTAATACATCCACTAAGATTGGAATAAGTAGATCAAGGAATAACACTCTTCAGAATAAAGTCATGGAAGGAGTTGCCAAAGCAAAGAGTCAGCAACAGAACAAAAAAGATCAAGTCAGAGGTTTCTTGTAATGGCATATCCATGTATGGCTTCATCAAGCAAAACTCCTCCTCCATGAATTTGAAATTTGCTACTTTCACTTGTAGCCCAGACAGCTCTTCTTGTCAGTGATGTGGACCTGACATTAAACCTGCCTCTGGGTTCGTGAAGGCCAGCCCACCTTCTTCGCGACATTAAATGTCCACAATTTTTTTTTCTTATTTCAATCAATTAGCCAACATACAGTAGGTCATTGGTTTCAGATGTAGAGTTCAGTTATTCATCAGTTTCATATAACATCCAGTGCTCATCATATCATATGCCTGCCTTAATTCCAGTTTCTGATAAATACCCTAAATGAGATCAGAGTATTCTATCTATATAGGAAGAGATGTCAGATGAAGAAGACCAAAAACATTGAATTTCTTATAAAAAAGGAAAGGTCTAAATAGAAACTAGAACGACTTTAATAGCTGATTGAAAAATGATGAGCCATTGGCTTAAACGGTGTAATGGCGAGAAGGGGCTGGGCAAGCCATGAGACAGGTTATACAGTAAAGATAATTTCAAGCCAAGTAAGATTCAAGGTGATATACTGTCAACTGAAACACATATACAGAGAAATAGACTTTCTTGAAGACAATGCTTAGAAGTACAACTTCTTACTGGTTTTGTTTAAACTGAGAGGTGTAATTTTGATTCTGGTAAACACTGTGAAACCTCCAAACCCAAATATGTATGTCTTTTAAGTATCTACATGTATGTGGAGAGAAATCTTTAATTCTGGATTTTTTTAACATCAAAAATTTGTGGACAATAACTAAGCCCATACTCTGAAGTGATGATTATATGCTGATTATTTAAATAAAAATAGAGGGTTTATACACTAACAATAAAAGATAGACCTTGAGCTCAGATCTCCCTCAGTAATTCCTCCTCACTTAGTAACTACAAGTAATCCTGAGCCAATATGGCTGTGACATGCCCATGCCACTCCAACTGAAATCTCCTATGTGTGTCTGGTATTGCTCTTGTCCCAAACCCACCTGCTTCTATAGAGGAGTGTCCTTTCTGGCTAATTTTATTAAGCTTTAGTTGGCTCAGTAGCCACTGACAGTACAACTTTTGAATACTGTATCTGTGCTTTTAATGTGCAGACAGGGGCACCACATTGGCTCTGTGCTTGACATCGACAATCTCCTCAGGTACAGGAAGTCTTCTGCTCTATTGTTGGGATTTATTTCTGATTGTTATCTGGCCAATTTTAAAGAACTCTTGCAAGAAAAAAGTCTTTCTCTTGGAGTTCAAATTGAAAACTGATCCTTTGTCTTTCCAATAATACTCCCTTAGAAACACAGTCACGCATATTCTAGAAGAGGATGGCTCTGGACAATGGTGAGTAATGACTATCTGCTTACTGTGTATGTTAGAGAACACTTGAGTAGTAAATACTCAACATGGAGTTAATGAACACATGAAGAAGGTATTGAATAAAAAGGAAGTACACACATGTTCTTATCATTATTATTAATGAAATAATGAGGCAAATTTTCTCTATGCCTGAGCCTATGTGAACAAAATTCACCACCACAGGAACTCAGGCCTAAAGGGGAGAAGAGAAGCAGTCAGGAAACCAGTGTGATGGCTTCTCATAAAATTGGTAAAAATCACCTTAAAAAAAAAAAAAAAACAGGGTGCCCTTATAGCTAACTTTCTGGACCCATTAAACAGGCTTCAGTTTCAACAATTGGCAATGCCATGCTCTGCTTCAATGAACTAATTCTGAACTGACAAGTTAATCACTATTGCTTGTAAAAATTGCTAGTTATTGTCTATCGAAGCCACATCCTAAACCTTTGTCTGAGAAATCCTCTTCTTGAGTAGTTTCCTGCATATATCCCTTTATCCACATAAATCTCCAAAGCCTTATGCTAACTTTGAATTGTTCTATGCACTTCCATTACCACTGTGCCTAAGAGTCTGCTTTTCTTTCTTTGGTAGAAAATTCTCATCGAATGCCTTGGTGTGGCTGTCTGTTTTACAGAAGCTTTAAAATATTTTCGACAGTCATTAATCTTCAGCCTTTTGACCACTTTGCCTTGCTAACCCATGTAGATCCCCAAGTATCCATTAACATTTGATTTTTATGGCCACAGATTGCTCCAATATCACTTCCTTTGGTTTTACTAAAACCACTTTAGGTTTCTCATTATGGGAGAAAACCGTAGATTCTGGAGTTCTGTTTGTCAAAAATCACAGATTCTGAGGCTTTATTTGTTCCTTATTTTACAGCAGTATTTATTAGATCAAATTAGATATTATAGTAATATTTAGAGCAGTGTAAGAGGACTAGACAAATGTACTACACTACTGTCACTTCAGTTAGGTTTACGAATCCTACCAAGTATGGAGAAAGAGTAAATGACTAGTATTCTAGAATGTGGTCATTTTGAGTACCTGAGCTCTTTGACATTTGTGGCATCTGTTTTCACAGCTTTTGCCAGTGTGACCACAGTCACACCTCTATGTAGAATATCCATACTCAAACTATGAGCTGTCATATTGTCCTTCCCCCAACCACAATTATAGAGCAGATGGTGAAAATGATTCAGAATAGATGTGCTGAACAATTTTAAAAAGATAAAAACCATCAACCAGACTACTGACTCACTATCTTGGCACTGAACCTTGTGGAAGGTTAGCATCAAGTGTCACTGCATAATTGGAGGGAGTAGCTGAGGAAACATGACTGTCACTTGACCCAGGAATTGGACATGGGCGATCAGAGGCTCCTCACTCCCTTTCCTTTCCTGGGAATGTATCCTGTCCCCACGCTTCCCTCAGTGGGAGCTGCTTTTCAAAGACATAACCTTCAAAGAGCAATGTACTGTTCAGGCCCTCCAAACCCAGGTAAGGCTTCTATATCAACTCTAAAGATAAACTTGTCTTGTGGCCACCCAAGACAAGCCTTGTAAGTTTCTCTGCTTGTTAAAACAACCACCCACCAATCTGGAGTGTCGCCTTCTTCCTTTAATCTCTCTCTGGAATCCACATATAGTAGCCAGTTTCAGATTATACACAGGCAACTCCTGAGAAGAGTGTGATCTGATACATGACTATGCAAATGAAGTTGAATTTTGCAAGGGTGGAGAGGACATTTTGAATCACTACATGTCTTCTCTAGGCTTCTATCAGTGTCCTAATAGTGCCACCTGACTTCAGTAGAGAAGGGCTTTTGCATTCCAATTTTTCTAAGGTCTTTCATAGCATTTTCCTTTAACAGATTTAGCAATAAGTATTAGTATAAATCAACAATTTTTAGAATGCTTAAGAACCTCAGAGGTCATTTTATCCTACCCCTTGTAGAAAAGAAAATGCGGCTAAGGAAGATTAAAGAGATGAGGTGATTTGCTTACCTCACACAAAAATGTACTTTTAAAAGTTCTTTCTAAATTCATATTCTAAGTTGATATTTTTTATTAGCTTGATATTTTTTATTAGCAAGTATTAAGTCCTATTAGCAGAAAGATGGCTAGCATTAAATTTCCAATCTTTACTTCTGGGCTCTATTTACTTTTAATAAAATTCATGAATTCCTAAAATATAGGCAGCTACTGGGTCATTTTGTTTGGAAATATCTTCTAATGTGTCTGAATAAATCCATGGTAATTATTAAGGTTTTCAGATTAAAAGAAAATTTAATTAATTAATTAATTTATTTATTTATTTGTTTATGGAAAATATTGGAAAGAAAGCATAACTAATCTTTCTCATGTCCAAGGTCTTTAGGAACTCAGGTCCCAGAAAGGCCCAGAAGGGATTACCATCTTGATTACTGAAGCCCAAAGTCACAAATGGAAATCCTAGTTTCTTATCATTTGTACTACAGCTCACTCTGAGAAATACAAGGTTTGAGTGTAACAGTTTTCACTTCTTATAGAGTGTCTCTCTCTCTCTCTCTCTCTCTCTCTCTCTCTCTACTTAAAAAAGTAATAGATCCTAGCTATCTTTTGTACCGGTTTCCTATTGCTACTTTAACACACCATAAACATTGTGGTCTAAAGCAATAGAGACTTACTATTTTACAGTTCAAGATTAGATTAGGTTAGATTAGATTTATTAGATTAGATTAGACTAGATTTAAAACCAACCCTAATTGGTTTCACTGGTCAAAGTAAAAGGGTCCAGAGAACTGGTTCCTTCTGTAGGCTCTAGGGAAAGACTTGTTTTCTTGCACGTTTCCCATTTCTACAGGCCTCCTGGATTCCTTGGTTCATGGCCCATTCTTCCATGTTCCAAGCCAGGAATGTAGCATGTTCTACTTCTTTAATCTCTGCTTCCAACCTTGCACCTGGTCTTTCATCCTTCTGCCTCCCTCACAAAAAGATCTTTCCAATTACATTGGGCTCATCCAGATAATCCAGGATCATCTCTCATCTCAAAAATCCTTAATCACAACTTCAAATTAGGATATGAACATCTTTGAGGTCACATTATTTGGCCTACCACACTTGCCTACATTCTTGTAAAATAATGGTCTCAATCCTAGAAAAAGAGAAACTGTATTTTCTAAAGGAATGTAGGAATCTTAACCATGAACCATTCTGCCCACTTTCATACCTTTTCCCCAGACTATCTGGGCCAGAAGGATATCCAGAGACTTGTATTTCAGGGGGCAAAAAGGAATTAGGAAGGCTAATAGTTGAGCATCCCTCAGAAGTGGGAAGAGCAAAACCAGCAGTCAGAAAAAGGACTCAAGTTGAACACAAGCCAAATGACTTTTCAATCCAAAAGGAATTGGTAGTAGCCCAATTAACTGAGATTTCTGATGAAGGCACATCAGAACCATAGCACTAAGCCCAAAGTTCAGTTCAGATTTAAAAAAAAAAAAAAAAAAAAGTGTGTGTGTGTGTGTGTGTGTGTGTGTGTGTGTGTTCACTATTCTGTAGAAGACTGTTCGGATAATTAAAGGTTATAGGCCTTACTGATACCTTAAGGCAAATCCCTACATGAGATGCTTCATCTCCCAAAGCCACCTATTGTTTTTGATCATTCCCTCAAATTAAATCCAGACATATGGGGGAAACAAGGGGGTCAAGTGGCCAAAATGTCCTTCTGAAGTTTGAGGTGAGAATTTTCATGAATTTATGCTAGTCTTAGGGCACATGATGATTGACCTACCCTGCGTTTATGGTGACCAGACTTGTTAGCAACCTTCATTTAAATTGACAGATCAGGGGAGAACTCACCTAGCTGGGTTATAGCCCAATAATATTCTCTGACTACCTAATCTAGACCTTCCCTCCTACTGTCTGGAGGGCCCTTCATAAGTCTTCAACTTCCTCCATTTGGTCCACTGCCACCATGACCTACATACCAGGGCTTCACTCACCATCCATGCTATGCAAAAACTGAGGACAGCAATTAAAATCCAAACTCCAGGACTCTTTCTTTCTGACCACACCACCTAACTAGGTTTATTTTAATGTGACTGTAACTCTTCCTTTAATGTAGCCTCTGATTAGAGTCTCAAGTAAAAGACCTTTGACTTTATGCATGCTAAATGAGCTCAAATGGGGATAAACACAAGCATGTGCAAGCATACACGTACACACACACGTACCCTTCATCCTAGGATGTAGGCAAGAAGAGGGAATTGGGAGACAGATATCCAATTATTTCATTTTCCTATCTCTTTTTCTTCTCCCCATGCCATTCTCCAAGGGTAGAAAAGTATACAGTCTTGTTGACTTCCACTGAATACTATCCTTCTGATTTAACCCAAAATTTAAATCGATATAATCATTTCTCTTATGCATAGGAATCTTATATGAATTATCTAAATTCAGTTGTATTTTAATTTGAGAGTTTTAAGTTTGGAGAAAACTTCAATATCCTAGTTAATGTGCAAGGAATTGGTTATTTTTTTCTTAGTAATATTCTTATTCCTTTTGTAGCCAATCCTAATATTAGAAAGCAGAAGTTACATAGTACAGAAGACTGATAATGAAAAAGTAGAAGGGCAAAGTAGATTTTTTTTCTAAATTTCCTGTTTTAAAAGCTATCAAGATTAATATCACCCATGACCTGTCATGTGGTATCCTGTTAAGGCTGCTAATATATAATGCCAAGGGTAATTCAACTCTATAATATTCTTCCCTCAAACACATCATCTTGGTCTATTGATGAGAAAAACACCAGACAAACCCTTACTGTGGCATACACGTAAGTAATCCATGAAACTCTCAAGGTCATAGAAAATAAAGTTAGAGAAATCATTACAGAGCATAAGAGACAGGAGACTAAATGCAATATGGTGTTCTGGATGGAATCCTAAAATCCACAGGGTATTAGTAGAATCACTGCATAATATGAATAAAGCCTCAAGTTTAGTTAAAAATACTGTTCCAATATTGTCTTTTCAGTTTTGAAAAATGTGCCATGATAATAATAATATGCTATGTTAGGGGAAATGAGCAGAGGCATATAGGAGAATTCAGAATTTCCTTCATAACTTTTCTAAAATCTCATACTATTCCAAAATAAAAAGGTTGTGAGATTTAAAACACACACACACACACACACACACACACACACACACACACAAACCAGGATGGCACTTTCAAGATTAGGTCACAAAAAACACAGTGCCATCTTGCTCCCCCCCACCACTAGACATCTCACTCTGGGGAAGCAAGTTGCCAAGTTGTGAGGAGCCCTATGGAGAAGCTCATGTTTCGAAGAACTGGTATCTCCAGTCAATAGCAGTGGGGGCCTAATGCCTGCCAACAGTTACATAAATGAATTTCAAAGTTGATTCTTACCCAATCGAGCCTTAAGATGACTACAGCCTCAACTAATATCTGATTACTATCTTATGACAGACTCAGAGGTATCCGACTAAGCTACATATGGATTCTTGAACCTTAGAAACTATGAAAAAACAAGTATTTGTTAAAAAAAAAAAATTGCACTGTTAAATTTCAGGGCCCATCCAGCCAGGTGGACCATTAAATTCCCAATTTGTAAGTAAATAAGGAAGTTATCAGAATAACAGAGTAAGAACAGTTTAAAAACAAGTGAAACCCAACTTCATGCTTTTCTTTGACTACCCAAACCCATCTTTCAAGTACAGAGAATAAAACAGATATAGAAAACAGAAGTTTGACCCACAATTATTCCCACAATAAAATTATCATCTGAGAAGCATGAATGGATGGAGGGCAGGGGAACAATGAATTTAATGCTTATTCTCTCTGCACACTATGCAGGTACCAGAATGACAGGTTTGTCCTTGTAGCTGAAGCCCTATCTATACATACATGGACTTACAAAATAATTTTATCAAAATTCCTTATTTTTTAAAAAGTCAGATTTAGCCTAACCATTTAATAGTAAGCTTCATCTTAAATAATTATCACAGAGAAAGTCAAAATCCAACACAATTTCATTACATGGTTTTCTACTTTTCAATGATTAAAACTGCATTCTTTTATAAATACTGCTGAGGCCAGCTCATTTAACAAGGACTGTAACTAAGTTTATACTAAATTTGAAACCCCAACGTTTGGGTGAGAAATTCTACTGATACATAATTATCAGTACCCAGTAGGATTTAATCTACTTCAAATGTTAGTTCCCTAGTAATGATGTTTAATAGATATCCTATTTTCATTTGAAATGAATCTAAGTTCTAACCATGACCTCTCTGACAAGAGGGAATAATAAGGAAAATGAATTATTTAAGTTAGGTTGTGTTTCTGCCATCTCTGAAATGTAGGCATTTATTGCTACAGACATCCCTCTTAGAATCTATTTCACTGCATCCCACAAATTCAGGCATGTTGTGTTTTCATTTTTGTTTCATTTGTCTCAAGCAACTTTTATTTCCCCTTTAATTTCTTCTTTGATCCACTAGTTGTTCAGGACAGTGTTTAAATTCCGTGTGCTAAGAATTTCCCAGTTTTCCCCTTGTTATTCTAGTAACACATCACTGTGGTCAGACAAGATTCTGAGGATGCTTTCTAGCTTTTCAAATTTGCTAAGACTTGCCTTGTGGCCTAGTACATGCTCTGTATTAGAAAATGTTCCATATGTGCTTGAGAAGAAACAACATTTTCCTGTTGTTGAATACAATGCTTTGTGGAGGCCTTTTAGTTTCACTTTTTCTATAATGTTATTTAATTCCCCTTTCCTTGTTGAGTCTGTTTGAATAACCTATCACTGTTGAGAATGGGCTAAAGTCCCCCCACCATTACTGTTTTATGGTCTCTTTCTTCTTTTGGCTCTGTTATTTTTTGCTTTGTATATCTAGGTGTTCCAATGTTGGCTACATAAATACTAATGGTCGTATTATATAATGGCTTTCCTCTCTGTTTAACATTTTTAAAGTTCAATGCCAACTTTGACACAAGTATAGCCACTCCTGCATTTTCAAAAAGCGAGAGAATGAAAAATTAAATTGGAAATGTGGTGATTCAAGTAAAAGTTGCAGTCAGGTACCCCTGAAACATCTAGAAAGCAATTCAATATTTTGGAGGAAGACAAGAAAAGTAAAGATTATGAAGAAAAAGATAGCTCATTGGATGACTTGATCATATGCATCAAAACTTAAAAGTTAAACCCACTGGACCAGCAACACAACTTTTAGAAGTTATTGCCAAAGAAGCGTACAAAGGATATAAATTTCTATCCAAAATGATATAGCCATTACATTAGTTGCACCAGCAAACACTGAAAATAACCAAATGCCATCAACGAGTCACTCATTGTGCTATTGATACAATAGAAAGCTCAAACCATCACTTTTTAAATAAAAATTAGATTGACCAATATGTATTCACAGACACACACATGTGTACTTACAAGTCCCCCTCTAACAAGGGACCTTATTACCTGTGTCTTTTTAATGGCTCTTTATATCTCCTTTTGTTTTGGACCTTTTTTGGTCATGGTTAACCCCTGTTTTTAAGATCTACTACTTGTCCTGGCAAGCCTTGCCTGTATTTGTGAAATGTCATGGAACAGTTTGTGTCCCTCCTTTCTTCAGAACCTCTGCCTAAAAAGGAGATGCACACTGATTCCACACCTGCCCGCCTCATTCTTACCCATTCTCTGGAACTCTTTCCTTTTGCTTGCTGGGATCAAAACAACTCTTAGCAATTTCTCTTACAGCACATTTTTCCCATTTCCATTCTATGAATTTGGTTCCTATGGTTCACATAGTGTAACGGTTCGTGAAGCAGTTGGGATTTTGCTGGCAGAGTTTAGAAAACTGTGATTGTCTTGACAACTTCATCCTGTCAATATAATTCAGCCTCGACCTGCAGAGCAGTGCTCAGAATAGGATAGAAGTATAGTCTCCACAACCACTTAATCCTTGGCCTCACTACTAAGGCAGCCGACAAGGGCACCCATTAGTGGCAGATCCGAAAGTGGATTTAGATAGCTTTTACAAACTCTGCAAAAGATCAGAGCCAAGAAAGAAAAGGGGGAAAAAAAAGTAGACAGAATGTCTCAGGTTGTTTCTTTGATAAAAAAAAAATAAATAAATAAATAACAGAAGTTATCTCCTTCAGGCTTTTAACTTTGTTTCTAAAAAGAGAAAAAAAAAAAAAATCAAGAAAAGTTCCCAACCAGCTGTATGTTATTTGTATTTCGTACAATACTTAATAGACATCCTCAAGTGACTAAAAAGCATTTAAATTCACTGGATTTTATTATCTATTCTTTATCTGTCATCAATAATTATATTATAAAGGCTAGATTTCCAAAATATCTTTTCCTTTTTTAGTACTTTAGTTTACGATGTGCAGAGAATATTAAATATAAATATAAAACCAGGAATATTTCACTTTGAGTCATTATCATACAAGGTGCTGAGACTTGTTGTGTCACGACTTTATTTCTCAATCATTTTGCTGTTTCTCATTTATCCAATATATTTTGTTGTTTTATGACAACCTTTTCTTGATACGGTCATTAACCTTAATTGTGTCCTGATGACAATATATCCTGAAACCAAATAGGCCAAACACAGACATTTTATTCAATTTTACTTCTTTCATTTTGAAATGGGGATTTTAGAAGTCTATATGGAACCATGTTTCTCCATTGTAACACTGCTATATCCTAGCTGTATGTCCCCGGGCATGTCACCTACTATCACTCAATGTCTATTTGTTCATCTGCCATAATCTGGATTGAAACATCAATTTCTGGTGTTTAATCCACCTAGACATGAAGTCTTCTTTGTCAATTTCTAGTTTGAAAAAAATAATCTTCATAGGGTAGGTAGAAATAATTTGTAAATGTTTCTACATTAGGATTTGAATAAGCCACGTTGGCAAAAAAAAAAAATAGATATATAAAAAGGTCAGTGACTAATGTATAAAGGCAGTCAGCAAATGATGATGCTATTAGGATAGTATACGACATTTTGCAAACACTTTTTTGTATTACTTTCGTAGTGCACAAAACACCTGTGTAATGTGCTATCTCTGGAGGTAACAGGAAACTAATTTTTCCCCTAAGGGTTTCTGAACTGACAATATCTGTATAAATTTTCATCTTGAGCTACATAGAGAGTAGATACACAGCAAGAATACTGGAAACTGGAGGGAACTAAGAGTCTTGCTTCTCCTAACCGTTTTACACAATCATAGCCAAGAGAGCTTTGTGTGTGTGTATATACATATATTATTATATATATATATATATATTATTATATATTATTTTACATATCATTACGGCTAAAAACATTACAAAAACTCCTCGAGTGATAGAAGTCTTTTGTTGGAAATCCACTACAATTCATTACAAAGCAAAAGAATGACACATTAAAAGAAAATTCAAAGTACCATTAGAATGCATTACTTCAGTTATCTTCATGAAGCAATCTCCCTGCCTCTCAGCCACCCAACACGTAGAGAACTCCACTCCCAGGTTGGTGGTACGCTGTCCCCTTCCAAAGCCTCATTCCCTACATCTGCCTTTCCTGAATAAAGCAAAAAAGCCAAGAGGAAGTAGAAGTGTGATAGCACATAATCCATGACACATTTGTGGTATTAGCACTTGTCATCCATGTTCAACCTCCACTTTCCCTTGAAATCCTTTTGATTGCTCTTCTTGTAAGTATCTAAAGTGAAATGTACCCCCATACATGTGATGTGGTAATTCACTGTTTTTACCCTTATAATTGTCTCCATTTCTTTTGTATTGTTTAACTTATATTTTCCTGTCCTTGCTGGGCAGAAATCAGAAACACCCTCAAGTTAAAAAAAAAAAAGACTCCTATCTTGAAATACATACATATATTATATTCCCTCAAGAGAGAGAGAAAGAGTGTGTTGGAGCAGAATGTGGGCAGAACTCTTCAAGGTCGCAAGCAGGTCCTAAGGATCAGAGAACAAGACTCACACTCCATTCTCTGGAAGAACCTTTAGAGAGGAGGAGTAGGAATTCACAGGACAATGTTTGAATCACTTTTAAAAAGCTGCATGCCAGAAATGAGAATTTTCACCATCAGGAAAACATCTTCTCACTTGGGGATTTTTGCTCAACCCTGAGACCACATGGGGGAAAGTCACATAATTACTGATTAAAGTCCCCCCTCGGCCAGGTGGAAGAGGTACTGGATCTGTATTAAGTTTAACCTATCGAATAAAATAAACGAGACCTCCCATTTATCTCTGGCTTCAATTCCATGCCTATTGAAATTTCATGTTAAATGATCATCTTCTCTTAATCTACTTTTTAGTCTTCGGTCCCATTTCTTCCATTTTCTTCAACATCAGCTCCTCAAAGTAGTCCACCAACAATGTATTTCTCATCTCCCTTTCTATCAGGTTTCTACCTAAGATTTAAAAAGTTATTTACAAAAAAAAATAAATAAATAAAAAGTTATTTACAATGATCACTACTAATCTCCTACTTGTCAAAATCAATGGCTCTTCCCCAGTTATCACAGATTTTCTGTAGTACTCAATCCCTCCTGTCCTTGATTTCTTCCAGGAATTTATCCTTATGAGTCTCATTCTCCTCCTCTTCTTCCTCCTGTCCCTCAAATCTTGCTAATCCCTGGGACCTTTGACATGTTTCTTTTTTCCTTTATTGTACATTCATTCCTTCTGTATGCTCATTGATTTCCATGACCAAACATTACTGTTGATTATGTTTATATATGTGAACATGTGAGATCTTTCCATTCCTCTCACCATCAAATCATGTATCTTACTGCCAAGATCCCATCTCCAACTTAGTATCCTCTGCCTTGCCAAAATTTATATGTTGCAAATGCCACACACCATTCTTTTCTTGAAATTTCTTCTCTCTTTTCATTTCCACTCAATTAATTGAAAAAGACTGGATGTCCATAAAGTCTTATATACAAGGCAAATGGATTCAGTTAGGCCAGCTTACTACAGGTCAGAGAACCATATTTTGGTTTTCCATTTTTATGTCTCCACCATTAGTGACAATTTGTTAAGGTCCTCCATTCTTTCTCTTAACTGCCAGCTACTTGTCAATGCCCAGGAGGATCTTGCGGGCCATTTTGAAGATGTTGTGTTAGAGACAATGATTCAGTCAGTGTAGGTCCCTGAGTAGTTGTGTTGAGATCCATCCTTACCACATTTTTATTGTGTTAAGTGTTCTAGAACAGTTCAGGATGTAACTCCTACAGAATCAGTATTACCCTAGCAAAGACAAGTGAGAGAAATTAGATGCTTAGAGTAATGAAATAAATCACAGGGTTACCTAGCTACTCATACCAGAACTTCAATCTGTAAACAAGTCCCACCGAATCCAAAATTCATTTTCTTTCCACTCAGCTATGGCTTATCTGGCTCATCAATTTACGAAACAGTTTTTCACACTGCCGCCTACATCTTTTATCCAACTAGGACTCCCCTTTACATCAGGGAATAGTATCTCTCCTTCCATTTTCTGATGTCCTAGCACTTATTAAAGCAAGCAAGCAGACAAAAGGGTAAAACAATGAAAATAGTTGATAAAGGAACATGAGCAATGAAATATAATAAACATATACTTGAGCTTATTTCTCAAATATAGGTGACCTCTATCAAAGTTACTGGGTATGTTAATAACAGATTGTTGGGTCTCATCCCAAACCCACTACTTTACAATCCTCATTTTTTAAAATCCTCACCACAGATTATTTCATGTGGATTTTGCACTTTTATATATACATTAAAGAATGAGACCCAGGATTTTCATTCTTCTAGATTCCATCCCCTTTCTGCAGAGCATGTGCCTGCTTGAACTTCATAGATGTAGGCATCCACAACAGTTCTGTGGTCATTTAAATTTTTGTTTTCACAAAATTTGAAAGTTAATGCAGGACTTAACATTAATAACATATAAATAAAATGATTTGTGTACCAGAACTCAAAAGCCGATTTTCTAAAGTAGCACATTTTCTGTTCTCTTTTACTTTGTTATTAGATAGTATGTAATAGTTAATAGCTCTAAACATATGAAATAAACTCAGCACCATGAAACAACCTGCCTCAAATCAGGTTGTTTGGTTTCTCATATTCCCCTGCACCAAAGATAATCTAGCTAAGACATGGCATGAGCAAACATATACCTATCTTTCGTCACTATTTATGTAATGAGTTTAAAGCCAGTGTTCACTTGCAATGTGTGAGCTGTACCTTACAATTGTTTTTACTTTTCAAAGTGCAAAGAAAACAGATGCCTTTTGCATGGCTGCTAAACCATATATATAAAGCAAGGGCAGTCCAGCTGCCTTTCTGCTAGATTGCCACAGACCATCTGGTTGGCATTTATCCCACATAGATAATGCCAACACACATCCTGGATGATAAAACATTCACACAAATAAATTTTTATCCCAGAGAAATATGAGTTTTAGGTATATAAAACCAAACCAGTTTCTTACCAAAGTGTTAGTCCATGTAAACATGAATATATTGTATCCTGGAATCAACTTCTCAGAATTTTCACTCAGATCTGATAAAAGCAACTGATATGTTACAGATGGGTATTGAAAATAGAAAAAATATATATTTTTAATAGGGTTTGAGTCATGATTCTAATGGGTATTTAGAATGACTCTTCTTTGTTTTTCCTTTCAATTTTAAGTAGAATAATAAACATTTTTAAATCTATAAAATTCTGATACATTGCTTAAATGGGGATCTTCTAATTAATCCAACAAAATATTTTAAGAGTTTTGGGGTTTTCTGAATAAAGCAGTACTTTTTTCCTAAGCAGTTTATTTAGGTAGTCTAATATAATTCAGGTTTGTCCTTGTGTACAGAAGTGCTCTTTATTAACCAAAGCATAAATGTGTTATACATTGAGATATGCACAGAAATGACCAAGTCAGCATGATCTAATCATGTTTGCATCAGGTGTCCATCATGTTTACTTCATGATCTGATAGTTTATCAGAGTAACAACTTGCTAACACTTAGGTTACCACTTTATTGATTTAAGGGAAAAAAAAATCAATGTAACTGTACAAAATACCAAACATCTACCTTTTATTGAGGACTTACAACTATGTAAAAAGTGTTTTACATTAGTGACTTCATTCACAAACTCGCTTGCTTTCTATCATATAGTTTACATCATTTTTCCTCATATACTAGTTTAAAGTTTTAATACTGTTCATATGCCTACTTCTATAAAACCAACAGTTAGGCACCACTACTGATTGTACATAAGTTCCAGCCTGATTAGCATTTTTTCCTACTCATTTTCTGCCTTCACTTTTTTTCCATCTTTGCATGTTCATCTGCTGGTTTCTCCCATTTATATATCTCTCATTTATATGTGACCAGATGAAGACAAAACTACAAGTGTATGACCAGGGCATTACAATGTGTCCTAAAATTCAAACCTCCAAAAGTTGGTAACCACTAAGTTTATTTACTTGGCCTTTAAAAATCCAACCAATTAAAAATTTCAAACAATTAAACTTGTAAAATTAAATCATATTTTGAATACAAACTTTGGCTTATTTTTTTCATTCAAAAAATTAAAATTTAACTATTCCTGATTATGAAATATAGAGAATTCTTTCTATTATAAAGAGAGATGAGGCAGAAAATAGATTTTTTCCTATACATGTAGATCTTAGAGAATGACTATGAAAATATTCTTATGGAAAGTATAAAATGGTAGATCATTTATTATAGTGAGAATCAGGAAATATGGATTATTGCCATATAAATAGTTATCTAGGACTAGAAGTATTTTAAACTATGTGTACCTCAGTTTTCCCATTTGTACAATAGGGATGAACAAAATTCATTTTTTTGGAACAGTAATATTTTAAGTTTAAAGACATCTAGCTTTATTTAAGATATCTACAAATAGTATTTATCCTGTTATCCAGAACAGTGTCTGATATACAGTTCAAATTCTAGTTTGAATCAGAATATATAAATTTGTATTCCTATGAAATATTTAATTTTATTCTAAAATGATCTACTAAAAAGGACTAATATTTTAATCAAAGAACCAAAGTCCTACTCTTTTTTAAGCCATCCCTCCCCTCAGACACTTGAAAGATTAAAGACGTATTGAATACCAGAAATTTATGACCAAGTACACTACAAAAATCTGGCACTTCAGATTGTAATTGAGTGTATAAAAATTCATCAGAAACCTATAGTCATTTAAGTTGACAATGAACTCTCACCCGTGAACATAACTTGCAAATTGTCATATGGTATGATAAAATACAGACTCTTCAATTGTTATTTTTCCCTTCTATAAAAACATTCATTTTTAAGCGGTAGATTGCCAAAAATGGCATCCAGAAGGCAATATGCCTTCATGGCGATATTGCCCTCAAACAAATTTTGCTTTCATTAGCTCTGCTGGAATACGTTAAACTAGAGTTATTTTAAAATAACTCCTTCTTTTACTATGCACATTCTTAATACCATTTTTAAACCAAAACTTATGAAATTCTTTGTTAATATACATCAGGGCTGCACAAACCTGGCTATGATTTAGTGGATCTAATTATAATCCACTTGCCCAGGCTAGATCATTCAGCCAGCAATGAATCATACATTATCGTTTTCTATAATTTGTTCTACCCAAAGATTTGGGGGCTCTAGCACAAACTCATCAGGCATCCTGATGAAAAGTTATTTCCTTCCCTAAATGCCTTCTACTACTTGCCTTTCTCAATAAAAGATATTAAGATCTTCAACAATGTATTCGTGTAATAATGGAAAAAAGGAATGAAACCTCCCAAGAATAAGTAATTATTAATTTAATATTCAATCTCCTGTCATGCATGATTTCAACAATAATACAGTGACAGTCCTTGGTGGAAGCTTCCCTGGCTACCTACTTAGCCCTAGTTTACCAGGTGTCAAGAAGTCACATGGGAAAACACTGGCCTAATACTCAGAACTGGGTTAAAAATCTCAAACCAAGGGGATCCCTGGGTGGCTCAGCGGTTTAGCACCTGCCTTCAGCCTAGGGCATAACCCTGGAGTCCCGGGATCGAGTCCCATGTTGGGCTCCCTGCATGGAGCCTGCTTCTCCTTCTGCCTGTGTCTCTGCCTCTCTCTCTCTCTCTCTCTCTCTCTCTCTTTCTATCTCTGTGTCTCTCATGAATGAATAAATAAATAAAATCCTTAAAAAAAATAAAATCTCAAAAAAAAAAAATTCAAACCAATCATTTATTTGCTGCATGGCATCCATCAGTAACTTCTTGACCTTAACCAAATGCATTTTACCAAATCTACTCCATGACAGGTGGTTAATCAAACCGTTATCATTAGAAGAGTGAAGTTCTTTCATTAGGGCCTAAATTTTAGACAATAGGCTTAAATATTTAAACATATTCATTTCTAGCTTCTCATTCAACCAAATTAAATTTGAATCCTAAGCCCTGTACAATCAGAACAAGAGGAAATTCTATCTCCAACTGTTTTTGGCTATACCTTTTAGGGTTACACCGAAATCCACTTAGGGGCACACCAAGTTTATGCAATTCTGGGGAAAAGGCGAGTGGGGGATGTTTAAATCATCACCATATCATGGTCTTCATTGACCTCTTTTTACAAGCTTTTAACAGTTCCTTTAAGAAGTTCTCAGCTTTTCTGCTCTGTGTAGAGAATAGAGGAATCTGTTGAGTTTAGGAAACTAAATCCCCAGTTTCCTCTCCAAGAAAGTTCTACAGCTACTTAAAGATTTTCCACCTTTCCAAAGCACTACCGTGGATGGTGCTCAGGTCCTCTACCAGCCTAGAACCCAGGACTGCAGACCTACTCACTCTCCTTTTGAATCCTCTATTCCTTCTTTCATTTGAAGATGCTCCATCCCAGCCCCATCCAAGGATTCCTAAATAGGATCTTTTCAATGGACTTGAACTTCCACAGAAAACCAACAGCATTACTGACTCCCCTACATGGCTCTCTACCCACCTACCATGCCAGATGCAATTACAAAGAGCCTCACTGTCTGCATACAACATAAAGGGAGGGAAAAGTAATAAACGATTTACACAGTTTATTTTTTAATCCTGTTGTAATAGTCTTTCATATTCATGAGATCATGGAAATTTTGTTTTGTTTGTAGCCCTAGCACCTAGCACAGTTCCTGGTATGTCAAGTTAATTAACTTTTAATAAGTGATTGGCAACTGAATCAATCTGAGTTAGTAAACAAGTGAGTTAGAACAGGATACTATTTTGAAATCCTAAACTGAGAAGTCATTTTTTTTTTTTTAAATCTAAGTTCTGTACTTCCACCCATTGGCTTCATGGCACTTATAGCTTCAAGGTGAAGCCTGAACAAAGAAGGCAACTAAAACACTGAAAGAATTCTTAAAACTTATAGCAGGCACAATAGTCTAAAAACAAGGTATCTTTCACATGAAGGAATAAGGCACTTAAGATATAAATGGATTTGTTGTGAATTTCAAAATCTCTTGGCTTGGAAGAGGAAATTAGACCCTGGAAGTCCAGAGCCAAAGTCAACTCTCTGTAAAGTGCCAGAAAGTAAATATTTTAGAGATTCTGTGGCCCACAAAGCCTATGAAAACTATTCTCTGCCATGGCAGTGCAAAATAACTCATAAATTATACATAAATTATCGAGCATGGCTGTGGTCCAATAAAACTTTATAAGAACAGGCAACAGGCCAGATTTGGTCCACCAACTGTAGCTAGCCCAACCGCTGTCTAGAGCATAGAGTTTATAAATGCTGACCACATTTATATTCCTAGACTGTGGATGAGCCTAGAGACAATGGGAAGAGAAAAAAAAGAAATTCACTATAAATGTTAATTATTTTAAAACGTTATTTCAGGTGAAGGCTCTTGGGAGTCTCATTCTCAAAAGGACGATCCCAAGAACAGAAGGTATGTCTCTCAAAATTCTAAGGGTAGAGATGCTTTACACTCTATGGTGGAATACCAATGGCAGCAATAACAACAAAGGCTCCAAAAAAAAAAAAAAAAAAAACCCTAAACAACAACAACAAAAATAAACAAATAAACAAAAAACAAAAGCTCCTCATGCCTGCCAGAGAATTGCTTTGATCCAAGGTCAAATGATTCCATATCAGACAACCTTAGGTAAACAGGCTAAGGATAGGAAGGGTAGAGAATGTAGATGAGCATCAGATAAGCAGTCTCACAATCACTGAAGTCTCATCAGCAAGAAAGATGTTCCCTGGGAACAACCAATTCTGAGAGAACAAGCCACAAGCAGCCAGAGGAGATGATGACAAGAGCTTTGGGACCAGAGGCATTTTAAAGGCAACGAAATGATAAAGCTGCCCATCACCCTCAGGGCAGGCTGATAAAGATGAGCTACTTCCCCACTGCCCTACTGTACCATTACTCCTGTACCCACATTTACGCCCACATGGGGATGTAAATGGAGAAGACTGCCCTGCAGAAGTCATGGGAATTTGGCATAGATTGAAAATCATGAGGTAAATCCATAAAACTAAACAATGCCTTCAACTATAAGTATCTTACATCAAAGATAAAACTTGGAGCTTCTGAAATGAGATTTTTTTTCAGGGATAGCAAAGTAAATTAATACATACTTCTCTTCATAAAAGAGTATATACTTACAATTGCCCAGATTTGCTCTCCTTGCGATGCCACCAGAGGCCAGTTCATGTAGCATCACCAAATCCTCTCATGTAGCTATAAAAGTAGCAGCAAAGACTTCTTGTAAGTTATTAAACATCAAAGTCCTGCTTTACTGTGTGAGTTGCAAATTCACTCACCTAATCTGCAGACAGCTACAGGACGTGGATACTAGTAGGATGTCCCTCTAGAGTGGGGCATAAAGTGCCTCTAGAGGAGGTGTCCCCTTCTCCTTGGAGGACCCAAAGGAGAGCTCTATTTTATATCTGTACCTGCCAGTCCCCCTAAGAATGTAGCTTTATAATGACTAGTATTCCTCATGAAGTTCCTGAATTCAGATAGACAAAGGAATGAGAAACTATCATGAATTTTTCTTCATAAGCCCCAAATGAGAATCTCTATTTAAACCAAATCCTAGATAAACAATGTTCTCTTCCAAAGTGAATAAGCTACTTAACAAGCTACTTGTTTCCTCACAACTTGTCTACACACAGCCAAATGCAGTGAGCCAAATGCCAATGCAGGGAGCTATGGCTCAGGAAACAAGATTTCGGAGGGGTAGACAGAAAGAGGATTCCCTACATAGCTCACCCACAACCACTCAAGGCACAAAGGCAGCCTACGGACATATGGTGCTGAGGGCATATCCTGTCCTGAGTACTGAACATTCAGTCAGCTCCTAGCAGTCACCTAATGAATGGAGAGTTAAATGGAGTACAAAGTATAGGCAGTTAGAACTGATGTTGTTACTTGGTCTGTTTAATGTTCCTCCATCTATAAACTCGACTTTAAGGGGTCCTTAAAATCCCAGTGCAGCCTCACCCATTTCTTAGTTCAGGCAACCTTGTCACCACGGATACTACCAAAGTCACCATCAAGGTCAGTGCACAGTTCTTTCAAATATATATCCTCGAATATAAATCCTTGAAGGGAGTTTAGCTATTAATGAACCAAGAAAACAAATTTATTTTTTAAAGGTTTTATTTATTTATTCATGAGAGACACACAGAGAGAGAAAGACACAGGCAGAGGGAGAAGCAGGCTCCACGCAGGGAGCCCAATGTGGGACTCGATCCTGGGACTCCAGGATCATACCCCGGGCAGAAGGCAGGTGCTAAACTGCTGAGCCACCCAGGGATCCCTGAGAAAACAAATTTCTAAGAGTCTTTGAAAGTACCCTAAAAAGTGACAAATTTCATTAATGTCAATTTAATTGCAAAGAAAAATACCAAGCTTTGGTTTTTGACAAATTTTATCATCTCATAGAATGAGAAAGTTAATTGTACTTTTCAGTGTAGTTATTTTTAAAACCAAAACACCTTAAGGCCCAAGGATTCTAGCCATTTGTGGGGACCAGCTTCACAGATCTAAAATTATACTAAAAAAATAAAATAAAATAAATAAAATAAAATAAAATTATACTAAGAATAACACAGTAACAAACATTTTCAATTGGTTTGCTCTTCTAGTAGGTATCACAAGAAAAAAAAAAAAAGGAGAGATTTTATTTCCAAGAGAAAAGTAGCCAATTTTTTCTATGTATGATGTGTATCTTCACTAAACACTGTTTATTGAGTTGACCTCCAGGTAAATTATCTGGTGTTTGGTACAGAAGGTTCTATTTAGAAAGATGGGGTTAAAAAAGAAAATTAGAGATCAAAAGGAAAATGTTATAGAGAAGATACGAGACTTTTTCAAGAGTATATGGCCATATTCTACATCATTATAATCCCTTTCAGGGGCAACAGTACTCTTGTTGTGAGTGTTCACTCAAAGGTAAACAGTAAGTCTCACTACTACATGAAGCCTGGAGAGTTCCATGTAAAAAGATGAATTACCAAATAAAGGGCTAGCAAAGTTCAAGGGGTTCACACTGGGAGGGAGAGAAGCATCTTGGAAAGGCATGTATTTTTGTTTTCATGTATGACTGTAGAAATTCTTTCAGCATTACCATTGTGCTTTTAAATGCTTTCTGCTGAGAATAATTTCAGCATAACAATTGACCATATATTCTATATTTTTTTTCCTACTTGAAAAAAAATATACCCCTATATCAAAATATGCATAGGTAAAGAGCATGTGTTAAGTATTCCTGAGAATCTAAAACTACTTACAGAATATAAATTTTAAGAAAGTTACCATTTGTCATTACAAGAAGCACCAAAAAAATCTAATAGGCTAAAACCAGAAAGCATGATCTTAAACCAATGGTCACCTTGGCATTAAGAAAGGTATTTTGATCCGAAAGATACTTAAGGGAAATATGGATATACCTCTTTGTGTTAGTGGGGGTTTCTCTAGAGAAAGAAACCAGGAGGATGTGTACATATTGAGAAACATTATTTTAAGGAGTTGATTCATCCCATTAAAAGACTGACGTGTCCAAAATCTGCCGGCGTGGAACTGGCAGCCTGGAGACTCTGATGCTGCAGTTCAAGCTCCAACGCCATCTACCGAGAGAATTCCTTCTCGTGTTACTCAAGGGAAGTGCTCCTTTGTGGCATCAAGACGTGTCATTGATTGGATGTGGCTCCTGTCCATTATGGAGGGCAACCCCTTCTATTCCACCAATTTAAATGTTAATCTCCTCCAACAAAAAGCAAAATAAAACAAAAACCACCACACTATCACCACAACACCCAGAGTAATATTTAACCAAATATCTGAGCACCATAACCTCCCCCCCCAGTTGATACAGAATACCAAGCAGACTTGTTTTTAAGAGTAATTTTAAACTTCATGGGATAAGCATTGCGTGCTATATGTTGGCAAATTGAATTTAAATTTTAAAAAAGGTTAAAAAAAGTAATTTTATACTTTCTAAGCTACATATGCATCACATTTTAAAACAAGTAGGATAAATGTGAAATAGGTGAAAGGTGACTAGAACCCTTTTTTTTTTTTTTTTTTTTTTTGCCAAAAATTAGCTTTAAGACTTGAAATCAGATGCTTCTTCATTTACATTGGAAAATGATTTGTTAGGATGAAATGTTAACTTGAAAATATAGTGGGTTTTTTTTTTTTTGAAGCTATCATTTCTAAAATAGTGTAACTTTGCCAGCAGGGATAATTTACTGATCTACATGAAATATTTAGAGTGCTCAAATCCCTGCAACTGCAAGATGACATTTTGTCAAGATCAATAAGATTCTTCATCTTTCTAAAGTATACAACTGCATGTTAGAATTTGCTTGGTGAACATTTTCCCAGTGACTTAACTTGAGATACATTTTTCCAGACATTTAAAATGTTATTTTAGCCCCAATTACTAGTTAGCACTCACACTTTATTTTGTTTTTACACTTAGCAGCAGACTTCCTTAAACATCATCATTCATCATCTCTAAGTGCTTGACACTTTCCCCCAACAACACCTGTGAGAAGTCAGTTCCATTGCTATCATTCTCATCTTCCACAGAGCCTACAAAGCATCTTTCTCGACAGAGAAAAAAGGTCTCTTACTTATCACCTTCTCAAGCCAGAATGTCACCTGCCTGTAGCCTGAGCTCTTATCACCTGAAATATTATCAAAATCTGGAAGATAGCTGCCCACCACAGTTGGTGAACATATTTTGGTTGCCTACCTCAACAGTGACTGGAGTAAGAATTGCTTTGTCTTAAGTGTCTTAGACTACTTCATTAATTGGTCCAGCAGGTCAGACCATCCATTGAGTTAGTCCTAATTAGACTGGAACTTCCCTGATGACAAGATGTATCATGGTCTTTGTGCTGTGATGTTAAGGACATGAAGAGATTTCACTTGCTCATAGATCAAGAAAAAGAAATGGGGATCTAAATGAGGAAGAAAGGGCACAAAAAAATCTGAGAGGACAAAAGAGGAAAGCAAGGAGTAAAGGTTGGTTTGAAGAAAGGTGTACCCTCAAGATTAATATCTTATCTACAAGCTCCATTTTTTTTTAGCCTTTACAGTTAAGATGATAATCTCCATGGTAGAAATAAATATTTACTGTCAGTTATTAGGTAATTACAAAGTTACAATTTTAAGATTTGGATGAAAGCAAGCTAATGGGTACCAATGGAAGGAGTGCTGAGGAAGAAAGGTGGCAAAGCAAAAAGAATGGTGAAGGAAGATCATCCATTTCACAATGGTGCTAGGAATAGGCAGTTGATTCTGTCTAGAAATGCATATTTCTAGCCCAACAGCAGTGTGTATGAAAGGATACTAAGTATTTAATACACGATTGGAAGCTGGCATCTAAAAATTGACCGTGTGGCAGATTCCATTCAGGTTCAGCAGGTAGGAGTTAAAACATGAGACGAGGACATACTATGACATGGGAAAGATAAGGATCATCAGTAAATGGACTAAGTCATTTCACACATATATGTAATCCATTTAAAACATAGCTCAGGGGGCGCCTGGGTGGCTCACTTGCTTAAGCGTCAGCCTTTGGCTCAGGTCGTGATCCCTGGGTCCTGGGATTGAGCCCCGCATCGGGTTCCCTGCTCTGGAGGGAGCCTGCTTATCTCTCCCTCTGCCCACCTTTGCCCCTACTTGCTTGCTCTCTGTCAAATAGATAAATAAAATCTTTAAAAATTAAAGTAAACAAATAAAACATAGCTCAGTATCTTAGTAATTCATAAAATGAAATTTTTTAAAGCTACTGAATTTATGGTGGCAGTATAGTTGAGGCAATCCAGCTTCATCACTCACTGTGTGGCCCTGGACAAGTAACAAACCTCACTATTCTCATCTAGAAAATGAGTATAGTAGGGTTGAGGTGATAGTTAAGTGGCTTCAAGTTGTTTGTTCGGTATGTGTCTCTTATTTGGTTGATACTATACAAATGCTGCCAACTTTTTTCCCCCATTACTATCTATTTTCCCATTTAATGAATATTACAAGTACTACTTTAAAATGAGATTGATTTTTCACACTATTAAACATTCCTTGCTTTTGACAGGGTTTTAAACCCATCATCTAGAAAAACTTCACTCCTACAAATAAAATATTGTAAACTTTTTACATGGAAAGGCAGTACACACACATAAATATTGAAATTTGTACACATTACATCTTTTACCCAAGTTTTTGAGGTCATCTGTTATATACAATAAACCTTGGACTGTCAATGTTATGGACATAATCTTTACTCAGAAATTAAACCAAAATTTTATGAAACAAATTTAATCATTAAATATAGGAGATTAATATTTGAGCCTTTGTTTCTGCCATTTTAAATATATGCTCTTCTCTTCCTTGAAATGAGGTAAAGAAAAGGAATTTAATTTCTTTTCAAACCTGGACTCTCCTGCCAGTATGCTTAAAATGACTTCAAATACTAGAGTTAGATGTAAAAGGAGATTAACTAGATATCCAGCCATCCTCATTTGCTTTTAACTGCATTTTCTTTCTGTCTTTTACTAGAAGGAGGGGAAGAAATTAGGTTAAAACATTCCTGACTTTATATGAGATTATAATAAGCAGCATTTTCAAGAGATAAGAAAGCAGAGCTAAGAATTTATGCAACAGCAAAGGTTGCTACAGGATCTTTATTCAGAAGGAAGAGAATTACAGTAAACTTGAAAAATGAGAAGCAGATGCAATTCACGGAGTTTCTTTCCTGAATAGTAAGGTGTCCTTGTTTAACAAGGTAACTTATTTTACCAGAGAGACATGGTAAATGTCCTGATCTGTATTACTTAGAGAACAAAGTAGTAAATGAGTATAATGACTAGTCATAAATATTCATGAAATCAGGCAATTATAAGCATAACCATTGCTTTTTGATTGTTTAGAACTGGACTGATTACCATATGAAAACCATTCCTTCTTGAAAAAGTTGTTTTTTTTTTTTAATTTAAGATTATTTGGCATAAGTCCTCTTGTAAAAGATGTATAATACCTAGTTTAGTATATGTGCTGCCGAAGCAAGCACTGTAATACCTAATTTAAAATCCTGTGCCATCAGTTTGGTGAGGACAAAATGTGTAAGTCTCATTTTCCAACATAGTTTGCTGAGGTTAGCAACAGCGACCTAGAAAGTACAAAGGCTGTTAAAAACAAGAGTTAAAACATACTGATTTAACTATATACCAGTAAAAGACTTGGAGTCCCAACACATGTTTTAAGAAAACAATATATTTTCACCTCTGAGACTGCTACTTGTAATTTTACTTACAAAACCTAGAATTTGTATCTATTTATAGTTCGGGGTAAATTTTTCCACACTCTACAATTCAAAAAGAAAAGCCACCTGTAAGAGAGCCATTTTTGTTATTCTGGTGTCCTCGAGTATCAGGAGACAGCAGGGTTCCGTTCATGCGTTCACTCAACCATTGCTTAATGCCCGGTATAGAATACATTACTGTATTATGTTGCATCACTATAATGTGAAATGGAAAAAAATGATGACCCAGAAAAGGAAAAGATTCATCAGTTTGGTGAAAGAAATACTATGGAGTAGGTGGGTCTTTTCCAAGAAGAAAAAGTCCCTCAAATGATATCAGAATGAAAACCTACATTGAGTCATACAGTCACCAAAAGCCCTAGCCACCAATGATTGTTCCATAAGCAAATAAAGTAGGTCAAAGTATATGCTGTTACTAAAACAATCTAAAAGATTAGTCCATGCATATTGCCACCATACTCCTTCCAGATTGAGTCCAAATTTATTTGCATGGCATCTAATTACATCCTTTCTTAGACTCCCAGTCACCAATTTATGGTAACAATAAACTACTCACACACCGCCACATCTTGATGAATTTAGAATGTTGGGCAATGGCAGAGCAAAGCAATGAAGTAGCACAAAGACATTCAAGTACTGAAAAAGGCTACAATAGTCCCTAATTCATGGATATGGATCTGTGCCTGCCTCCAGCAAAGTTTTCCTTTCAGCTTGTTGGGAGACTGTTCTCGTTGCGACTCATCTTCAGTTCTTTATTTAAAGCAGAATCAGAGCAGAGTAGAACTTCTTTTGCAGTTCTTTAAATATAAATATATATATATATAAATAATTTTATAATATGTATGTACATAACATAAATAAATGAAAGAGAGAAACTAGTATTTTCTGTAGTTCTGTTGGGATGTACCTTTAAGGAGCACTTAGGAAAAAGATCAAATTTCAGCATATTTATCAATAGAAAGTTATCAAGGTCCTTATTAGTGGGATAAATACTTAGTAATAATGAGATTTTCTATGTTCAAAAGATAAAGGTGCAAGTATAGTCATTTCTTCCTAAGACATATTTTATATAGCCTTCTTCGGAACTTGGTATTTTATCAACTTTAAAAACTTTTTATTTTTATCAACTTTAAAAAGAAAACCGTAAGACAGACAACGGATCTTGAATCAGATAGACCATAACTAAAAGGTCTAAAATCATCCCACTACTGCTTCTATGAAGACATTTTACAGCTATCATAACTTGTGATGGTAAAAAAAGGCTTTAGTCTGTCATACATATGCTTAAGTGATAGAATTTACATGGTCTTCTATGTTACGAGATTTAAGAGTTTTACAAGTCAATTAACAGGCCACACTTCATTCCAACTCTAAAAAACTTACTGCAGTTTCTTCAATACCTGCAAACTCATCTTCATTGCAATTCAGTGATCTGTCTTATGCGTGGAAATTCAGATAAAAGACTATAGTGGATAAATACATGATAAATGTATTATAGGCATGTAGGACAAAATTCTTTTAAACTTATAGCTCAATTTCTCAATTTTTTTCCATGACTAGTTTATAAGTCTAGCATCTGATTTCTCATGGATTTTATTTCAACGGTTATATAATCTTTAAAAATCACGTTCATTATCATACTCACTTGCAGGTGTCTCTAAAGATTGAGAATTTTTCCTAGCTCCCTTGAAAACTATGCCAACTCATTAAAACCCCAGCTGGGAATCTCATTGCCCTTGAGCTGCTGACAGAGAACCCCTAAAAAGAAATTAGAAGATATCATATAGACTGCTTCTATCCCTGCAAATCCATCAAACACTTAATATGCACCAAGCAATGTAGCACATGTTCAGAACACAAATAAGAGTCAATTGTGACCCTGCTATACAGACAAGAGTATCCTGGGGGGCAGTGGTGGGAGAGAGAAATGATTAAGTGATGATTAAGTTAATTTACTCATCAGTTAAATGCAATTTTGTCAGTTCAGCAATACAGAAATAAACAAATGCCACTATTAGCATAGAGGAGGGACTAATAAAATCCACATTGATGGGGGTATTGAGTTAGCAGAGATTATATAAGTGTAGAATGATTATGAATAGCAACAAAAATAGAGAACAGATATATTAGCATATGTAACAAATACACTTCTGAAAATCAAAAATTTGTTAGTGCTAGAACCTAAAATTTAATGCAGAGAGTTTAAATGGATGAAAACTAGAGGGAAATCAAAGTGAGAATAGGTAGTGTTTAATTGTTTTAAAAGCAATTAAAATTCCACAGAAGAGCAAAATAAATAATACATATTGAGAAGTTACTTCTTGCAAGCACTGTGTTGTTACACACTTGTTTATTCATTTCATCGCCATTCAACAAATGAAAATATTAAAGCTCAAAAAGACAAAACTTCCCCAAGGCCATACAGTCCAAAGGTAGCAGAGTTACCCCCTCAGCGGGTTTTTCAATATATTCCGGTCAAAGTCAACCATGCATCAGTATCTGATTTCAGAGCAATGGTTCTAAACAACAGTGCCAACTGAGAACATTCTAGAAACTGAATTTCTCATATCTCTCCCTTACTGAGTCAGTATCCAGAAGGATAAGACCCAATAATCTGTGTTTGTCCAAGTCCAGGTGATGTGATGTGCATCATGGTCTAAGAATATCAGAGGAAAAGTACAGGCATTTAGAGACAACCCCTCCAGTGGATTTCAGTTCACTTTTCACCTCTACTGTCATTACATGAGATAGGCTTCAATGACATCTATGTCACTAGGTCAGAAAGTAAAACAGGACCTTTCATAGAAGAGGGCTTCCCAAATTCTGATGTGCATATAAATCTCTTAAGGATCTTATTAAAATGCAGATTTCAACGCAGTAGGTTTATCAAGAGCCCAAAATCTTGCATGTCTAACAAGGTCCTAGAGGACTCCAATGCTGCAATTATGAAAATTAGGCTTTGAATATCAAGGTCACAAGTCAGAAAAATGGTGTTCTAAAGACACAAACTACTAAACTTGACAAGGTAAATACAGTATTTTGATGAGACACACTAGAAATTGTCAAAAAGCGACACCCAGAGAACTGTGATGTTACAAAAATACCCAAGCAGGACTGCCTTTAAAACGTCCCTCATTTATTGTTGTTGTTTCGAAGACTTCAAGGAAAAAAAATCCCTCCAACACCCACACATTTCTACATCTGGAAGCTTTTTCTTCCAACTTCAGTCCTCTGTCTACAATTGAATCTCCACCTCTTGCTCTAGCATCAGTGGACATGAACAGCTAACTCTAGTCTGCTTTTAGCATGTCCTCTCAAATTTGGCCCACATCACCCTTCATTCAGCCTTTGCCCCTTGACAGGTAGTTACATTTATTTGATAGCCTGATAAAACGACCAATGACTTACCTAGTATCTCACCATAAGCAGCTCAAACGGATTTAGTGAGGTCTTTTAATGGCCTCATCAGTTTCTTCCAAAATCTAAGGCAACCAAAAAAAATTTAACCAGAGTTTTGAGACCACAGAAGAACCATAGGACAACGTCTCCATCAAGCATGGCTCTGCTGTGTTACTGATTGCTTTAGCAACTTCACATACAGCTCTAGCTCAAATTTAATGGCACCACTTAGCACTTTGCTACAATATGCAATACAGCTTTCCACCAAAAAAGGTGAAAAAAGAGCTATAATAAAAATCATTCTATGGCATATATACTTAAATTCTGCAGGGTTTCACTGCAGATCCATGCCAGCCTGCAAGTGTTTTATGATCAAGAAAACAGAACGACACTTCCTTGGTGGACTTGGGCACTCTCCCAAGTTACCGGATTCTTTTTTCCTTTTCATTGTGTTTATTTAGTATTCTTTGGCTACTAGAACTGTAGATTTCAATAAATTTATTTTGTTAGATGGTTAGCAAAATAGTGTAACAAGGACTATAGGTCAAGCAAAGACAGTTGAAATATAGCCCTGCTCTTAAAAAATTATGAAGTGGGAGATGCAGCAGAGTGTCATGGTCAAAGGTAGCTTTCTGAGACATCAAGAGTCCAATCCCATCATCTGCCACTTAAACTCTCTGGGTAGTTTCCATAATCACCCTCTGTCTCAATTTCCCTATCTATTTAAAAATATGGAGACGAGGCAAAAATACAATCTTTCCATCGTGGAATGGTGAGAATTCATCAGTTTACATTCATAAAATACCTAAAGAAATTCTGGTACCTCATAAATGTCCCCTATTTTTTTTTAATATAGTTAAGACATGAAGCTGGCCTCATAAACTCAAGTGTGCCAAAAGCCCCCCCCCCAATATACTCTTGCTTATTTTGTTAAAACTTAAAAAAAAAAAAAAATTCTTCTTTCCCTCATTCCAAATAGGATGGTGCACAGATACTTTCAACAAATTATCTGGCCACAGTCAGTCTTATTTCAATTTGCATACCAGCTCTTAAGGCTTATAAAATGCACAGGCATCAAGAGCTGGAAGGACAATGATCTGGTCTCCGCTTCTCTCTCTCTCCTCTCTCTTCTATATTACCCATCATCCTATCTTCTCCTTAATCCTTCATCTAAGCAGATAGAAAACTGTGATGCCACTGTCTTTTGTCTCTTTAGGTCTATAGAGTCAACTACTTGCATTTTAAGGTTACAGAAGAAAAACTGAAAACGTGTCTTTCCTCCTGCCAACTACTTGCTCCTTACTTGAGAGCAAAAGAATGGTCCTTCTCCTTGTAGGTCGCTCTGCACCCTGAAATTTCTAGCAGCTTATCCACTCCTCGACACCCTTCCCTCTCTGACCCCAGAGACCCAAACCTAGAAGCAGGAGCCCCTGTGAGCCACCAACCTCTTAAAAAAAAAAAAAAAAAAAAATTATTTATTTATTCATGAGAGACAGAGACAGAGAGAGAGGCAGAGACACAGGCAGAAGGAGAAGCAGGCTTCCTGCAGGGAGCCGGATGTGGGACTTGATCCCAGGTCTCCAGGATCATGCCCTGGGCCAAAGGCAGGTGCTCAATTGCTGAGCCACCCAGGGATCCCTGAGCCACCAACTTCTATCATCCAATCACTTCCCCTGTTTTTTCCTTTCCTGAACACACAGGAGAATTTTTCTAGAGGTGGAGAGGATGATTCTCTCCTTCTCTAAACTCTCAAATTTTGATTAAACTCTTGAATTCATTTCATTCCCCTGAGGGCTTATAATTCTGGAAACAAAAGTCAAGAAAACCTTTTGACATGTGCCTTCCTTTTGGTCACACCTTTCCCTGGAGGCAAGGCTCAGTTGATAACCTTGCTGCTTGTTTGGGAGAAAGGAGAAGACACAATAGGAAGAAAGCAAATAGGAATTAATTGCCCAAAACACCGACAAAAATACAGGTGCACCAATAACCTTAACGCAAGGCAGCATGTTCTAGGCATTCTAAGAAAAGGATGCAGAAAAAAATACTAGATTTTTAAGGGGAGAGGTGCCCCTGTATGAAGGGTAGATCAGAAAAGGCTCTGAAAAATGTAGTATTTAGGCTTCCCTGAGGGATTTGAGAGAAATGGGTAGAAATCCCCTTCAAGGTTTGAGCAAAAACACTCAAAGCTAGTAAAATTCACTATCTTTTCATGCAAAGTAAAAAAATCATTTTTAAAATTTAAAACACTATCCTTGCCTACAAGAAGGTTCCACTTAGAATCAACCATGGTAACCTGTGAATATCCTGAACATGGATTACAAGTTATGCCCAGGTTCCAAAGAATTGCAGACTTATTTTTTTATACCAATGATTAAAAAAAGAAAGAAAGAAAGCCTCCTAGGGACCACTTAGTAAATCAGGCTACCAAGGGGAGTAATGATTTAGGGAAAGCTTTTCTGTCTGTTGGTCTAACATATATGTCCATTAATTTAAAAGAATTGGGCTCCATTTAAGATGTTTTAAGAGTTAAAAGGAGCTCTGCTATGTGAGGCCATCATGTTCGATTTCTGACTTATTTTAAGGTTACAGATAAAGAACTTAAAAACTCTTATTCCCACTAGCCCCCTACTGGCAAGTACAACATCTTCCAGACACGACATAAGGGAATTGACTCATGCATAATAAATTTTTTTCATTATGACCACTGCATCTTCCTGACCCCAACAGCTCTGCACAACATGAGGTACCGCGGCATCATGAGCAGTGCAATTTCTTTCTTTCCATAAATACTTTTAAGTATACACTTGCACAGGTCAGTTTGTCCTGTCAGTGCATGAAGATGCTAAACTTCTCTGTGCATTTGTTCCCTTCTTAGTGTTTATCCCACCATTCTTTAAAGGGTCAGAATTCAATCCTGGTTGAAGGAAAACAGGATTATTTTCGTAACAGAATAAGCAAATGCAGTTTCTAAAACAGATGAAAGGTTTCAAGGTTAAGAAAAAATTCTATGCTGAAGAAATGCATTTAAGTATTATGTCGTTAACAACCTTTCAATGTACAGTCATAGCCAGAGAAAATAATGATTAAAAAAAAAAAAAAAAAAAAAACATCAGGGATGTCTGGGTGGCTCAGCAGTTGAGTGTTTGTCTTTGGCTCAGGGGGTGATTCCGGGGTCCTGAGGTCGAGTCCCGCATCAGGCTCCCTGTGTCTCCCTCTGCCTATGTCTCTGCCTGTCTCTGTGTGTCTCTCATGAATAAATAAATATTTAAAAAAAAAATCAGCATTACCCCTGGGAGAAAAAATGAAATTTCCCCCCAATAATAGTCTTACTCGATTTTTTTTCATGTTATTGAGAACAAACTTATCATTTATCTGTCACCACTGGAACTTGTGGGATTTGCATTTTATTAGCTTTATCACTGTATCATACTTACATGTCTTGAGCCCAGCCCACTAGCAAATCTCTCTGGAGATTAAGATAAAATATATATAGATAGATAAAATCTAGGACTCTGAAGATCAACAGGAAAACTACTTTATTAGAAAATCTGTTTCTTACTGCTGAAGAAATTAGCTGATGAGCTACATTTTTGTGACAGAATTTTTGTTTGAAAATGTAACTTCAGAGGTACCTGGGTGATGCAGTCAGTTAAGTGTCTGACTCTTGGTTTCAGGTCAGGTTGTGATTTCCGGGCTGTGGGATCCAGCCCCATGCATAGGGCTCCAGGCTCAGTGCACAGTCTGATTCTCCTTCTCCTTCTCCCCTTGCCCCAACCCTCAAATAAATAAATGTTTAAACAAATAAAAACAAAATGTCACTTTAATTTCTTAATTATGTCCTCTAATCCTTCAGAGTGATAAAGCTAGACTTAGAAAATTTTTCCATGTCTTTCTCATTAGGAGTAGGATATCTATCATCTCTACAGATCACTGCAAAAGCTACAAAAATCACCAGTTGACCATAACCAAATACTGAAATCAAGTATTCCTGAGTAAGAGTTAAACAGGGGTATATAATACACATTAATAGGATCTGCCTCAACTTTAATCCTATTATTTGGTGGCAGGGCTACAGTTGTGGAAAACGTTTGTTACTGAGTGTGCCATTAGGAAGAAGCATGGTGGAAAATAGAATGCTGGCAGGCCTGGAGCTCACAAAATAAATTTAGGTTCATAGTGCAAAGAACTGCCTGTATGTAATTGGCCGATTCACGCCTATTCAACCAAAATGAGTAGTTAGTTACTGAACATATAAGGCTGTGTCTAGGATTGTGGATTTTCTATGTCTTGAGAGGAAAGGGGAATCAAATGGAATGAAGTCATGGATCTGTAATTCTGTGCCTTGGAAGCAAAGCCTTTCCTGTGTTTCTAGAGAAGACCTTGAGTACAGTGAAGAAGTGCCCTTAATGCTTAAATCTAAAGTATTTATGTAGCAGTATAGCTACTTCCTTAAATCCTGTAAGGTTACCTAGATCCTGCCATCATTAAAACCACCACAGATCTGGGACGCCTGGGTGGCTCAGTGGTTGAGGGTCTGCCTTCGGCTCACGGGGTGATCCTGGAGACCTGGGATCGAGTCCCACGTCGGGCTCCCTGCAGGGAGCCTGCTTCTCCCTCTGCCTAGGTCTCTGCCTCTGTTTGTGTGTGCATCTCATGAATAAAAAATAAAATCTTAAAAAAAGATAAAATAAACTAAAACCTACTACAATCTGAGTAACTACCACTACTATTTTTACTCACATGGGAGTAAGGTCATCATTATTTGAGTATCAATCTTCTGCTCCTTCACTCTTCTGGCTTTTCTCCTGTCTGTGTAAACTGGTGTCATTTATTCATGCCACCAGAAGCCAGAGAAAATAACTGATCAATTGCTTTTCCCAAGAAAACTAGAAATGTCAGATGTTTCTAATGTTCTGACTTAGCCAAGAGCAACCTGACATCCACTTTACCAGAAAAAAAAAAAAAAAAAAAAGGCCAAGAAAAAACACAGAACATTCCTTTTTCCCTTAGTGGCTCATTTAAAAGGCTCTTCTCCCCATATTGCTAGGACTCCTTTTAAATATCCTATCATGGAATATAAAAAATAATGAAAAATAATGAATGAAGGAAGGGGAAAGGAGAAAAAAATGAGTGGGGAAATATCAGAGAGAGAGACAAAACATGAGAGACTCCTAACTCTGGGAAACGAACAAGAGGTGGTAGAAGAGGGGGTGGGGGGGGTGACTGGTGACGGGCACTGAGGGGGGCACTTGATGGGATGGGATGAGCACTGGGTGTTATGCTATATGTTGGCAAATTGAACGCCAATAAAAAAAATAATAAATAAATAAATATCCTATCACTTAATTTCAAGTAGGATTGTATTTTAGGCCTCTACATGTATCCCATTATCCCAAAGTTCTGTGTAAAATAGTTTACACCCCTTGATCTGACTCTGCTTTATATGTCACTGAGAATGACAAAACCCCAAGTGGCTCATTTGTAATAGCAGGATTTGCTGAGCTCCCATGCTTTGGTCTCAGCAGCCCCACGTGTGCATGTGCCCACGTATGTATGGCCACACCTGGGCTTATGGGGGACACAGAGGTGCTCCAGTGCTCCCTCTACTATGTGTCTGATCAAACCGGTGCTCTTGAACTTGGATCTGTGAAGCCATTACAAAGACAGTAATGTTAATACACCTAATAACAGAATTAAAGAAAATTACGTGTTCCAATTTTTCTTAAGACTGGAGTCCCCCCCCAAAAAAAATTTTTTTTAATTTAAAAAATTAAAAAAAAAAAAAAAAAAGAGAGAGAGAGAGACTGGAGTCCCTGGTAGTTTGTTGGTTGCTTTCTTGGTGATGTAGAAATCATCCTGCCTTGTGAATGACTACATGAAGCTCACATGGTAACTGGGATAGTTTTTTCTATCTTCCTTTCAACTCTCCAAAGCAGTCTTTCATCGTCAAAGACCTGAATACTGACTACCGTCGTCAGTGTAGGGTTACAGTGAAGCCCTTCTCCATTGAACCCCATTACACCTGTTTGAACTTCTTAACTATTATTATGGCAAATGTTCATAACCTTTAAAGATTTTATGGTACTTCCCCCTCCTCCGAGCAAGCTCTGTTCCTCCCCACCCCCACTCTTTTGCTTCTTTTTCTTTCTCTTTCCCTCTGGGAAACAACCACTTCTTTTATAAAGTGGCTGCACTTTATTGCTCTCCTCTCTTTTCTTATCATCTGCCTTCTGTCACAGCCCAGCTGGGAATTGATTGAAGGAAAAAAAGTGAGAGCTGGAATTGTTTCAAGTCATTTTCTTCCAAGCCCCAGGATACCCCAGGAACTGATTCATATACTTCTCACCTCCTTGCAACCTTCTCTCATCTCTTTCAAGCCCTAGTCTAAAACCACAGAACAGCATGTGGCAGCCTGTCAAAGGAAACACGTGACCCCAAACCCCATTATCGCTATGACATTTGATGCCCTCCACAGTGAGACTAATGTATTGCCTTTGCCAATGCTTGTCTAGTCAAAAAAATTATAAAATGTAATCAAGTTATCCATCTTAGTCTGCGAGCTGTGTATTATCTGTCTCCTACTGTAATTAAGTGGGACGCACATACTGAAATAAAGGAGATGAGCCAGTTATCAATGAGCCTCATGCTCAAGTCTGCTTAGGACTCGTAAGATGAGCACGTGTCCTTTTCCATCTTCAGTAGAAGTAAATTGGTTATGATGAAGGAGGAAAACAGGGGTTACAGCGAAAAATTCTAAGCAGGAATTAGCAAAAGTGAGTCTTATCAGATGGGCTATAATCTCTCAACTGGCCTCCATTTGTAGCACAGAGAAGCTAGTGACTCCCAATGCCAAAAACCAGTACTTTTAATATAAACTAAGAGGTGTCTTTCTATTAATCACATTACTATTAACATAAAGACTCTGAAACACAGGTGGGGGGACATGCACAAGTCCATATGGTGGGAGTAAATTAGAGGAACTATTGCAGACCCTAAAGCTAAGGACCTAAAAGCATACGTAGGAAACCATGATAGAGTTGATCACGGTTCTGTAGATCTTCAAAGCTGGACAAGCTTTGGACATTTCTATTAACCACACAGCATAATCAAATAAAATGAGGTTAGCACTATGATGAAAGAAAGAAAACAAGTAAAGGTGAACGTTATTGAATTATATGGGTGTTTTTATCGATCATCTCTTTTTATTCCTGCTCTAAAGGAAAAGCTTTCAAAATTCATTATAGGCTTGAGCTGGGCTTTGTTGTAGAAAGTGATCAACTGGTTTAAATGTGGTTATTGCTTTATGGGAAATTTTTACTGTGTTTTTTTTTAAAACTTCAACCCTCAGGGTTGTCACTCTGCCTTTGTAAGGAATGAGCAAGACTACAAGGGCATTCCAGTTTTTATAATATGGTTGGATTAGAAACACAGTCACTGTCCAGCGTATTGTCAGGAGGAAGAAAAAATGAGGTTATGAATGTTAAACACTGAGAAGCCTTTCTCAAATGCAGAGGTAGGAATTTTAAAACTGTTTACTTTTTCAGTATTGTAATTTTTTCCAGAAGCCAGGGGGGAAAAAACATCAACATACTACCTGTGAACACTGTATATTATACTTCTCTAATTTACAAATAGCCTAGCAGTAAAAAGTCTAATAAATTTTATTACATTAGTAGGTGAAGTTTTACACTTTCATGGAATTCACCACTTTACCCTGACAATTTTTTATCTTCTCATTACCACAAAATTTTGAGTCCACAATTTTGAGTTACTAATTTGCCGGAGTGATTCGATCATTCCTGGGGTTTTTTGTTTTGTTTTTTTGTTTTGTTTTGTTTTGTTTTTGCTTGTTTTTTTGACTTTGGATTTTTTAAGAAACAGAACTTCATGAATTTCAGATGCACTAAAAGCCTGTATTAGCAAAGGACTCTATTTCCCCGCTCCCTGGCAGCAAGGGGCCGCCATGTGACTGAATTTAGGCCATTGGGAAATGGGCAGAAATGATGGTTGTAATTTCCAGATTATAGTCTTATTAGAAATCCCCATGTATTTTTCCTATTTCTTGAATGCAGATTTGTTCCTGGGGAGATAGCATTTCACCTGTGTAGCAGGAGGAACATCTTGAAAAATAGCACAACTATCTCAGAAAGATAGTCCTCATTTTTGGCTTTCTTGTTAGAGTAATTCAGCTTATATCCTATCTATTAAAATTGTTTTACTTTTTCTTAAAATTTTTTTTTAAGTTTTAGTATTCTAAATAAGGATTTAAACATAAAGGCCCAGTGAGTAAATTCCAAAAGTAACACACAAAAATATTGATACAACCAAAAAGCATTTAATATCAATTAACAACCACATCAGAAATTTTTCATAACTAGAAAATTCTCAACTCCCGGAAGCTTAAATTCTTTTACTTACAAAATGTCTCATAATTCTCAATTGTGCAATATATAATTTCACTCGACTGGAATACCTCAAAATTATCAAGGGAGATTTTTCCAAACACATATTCAGTAAAGTTTCTCAGATACATTGATCGGGAATCTCTAAGAGGGGACTACATTAGTGATTCTGATACATACCAGAGTAACTTTTTAAAAATCCTGTTCCTTGCCTAAGAAAATTACTCCTGCTGATCCAATTAATGGATTATGTTCATCCCTGCAAATGCCTTTCTGATAATCTTAACAAATGTTAAAACAAATGTTTTGTTAAAAACAAATGTTTTTAAATTGTCACTGAGGAGTCTGGGTGCATCTCCAAGACAGAGCAATCACTGATAGCAATACCCTGGGGAAAATCTATGCAGAAACAAGAAACAACCAGAAATATACCCTTAGAAGGTGCTTTACAGAGCTTAGGGGAATAAAATAGGCAGACCCAACTGTAAATGACCATTGAAAAGCTTTTCCTTAATATTTGAACAGCAGCCTCCCTATTATTAGTTTGTGTCTTCCCAAAGTAGCTTGTACCATTGTTAATACTCAAGTACATGTGCAGCACCAGCGTTCAACGGTGAGGTAAGAAGGGTCAAACACAGAAAACATACACAAATTTAACTATATAGCAGTGCAGTCTTTTGTATATTATAACCTAGTATCATTTTATAGAAAAGAACTGCTTGAATATTCTTTCACATTCGAGATGATAAAGACACCAAGTAAAATTCTGTCAAATACATAATAAACTTATTATTTCTTTCTTATTCCTGGGATCATAATTCTTTTAGTCTGCCAAAGAATAAGAACTCATCTACTTCTCCATAAAACATGAACATTTCAAAAGACGTAAAGTAATTTAAAGATTGCATTAAGGAGATTGAAGACTTCTCCTCTGATGATGGAGAACCCGAAAGTGTATTTATGCAAGCTTCAAATTCAAGGAAATTGCTGGTACATGAGATTACGTTTACACATAGAACATCCAAATTGGAATTCACCCTGAGTAGAATTTTTCCTACAGAATAAAATAAGTCAACCCAGAGTCAATGGGAGATAAAATACGGAACAGGAAAGAAGAGCACAAATTGTCCCAAGTCAAATAAAAGATTGAAAAATCATAGATAACCTGAAGGAAGACATTCAATTTTACAAAACTGATACATGAAAAAAAAAATTTTTTCACTGACCTACTTGTCAGAGTTTTTAATCACAGAACCTGGCACTTAAGTGCATTCTCAATGAACATTAGCTTTCTCCTAATCTCCACTCATCCTCTCTTCTATCATTCCTTACACTTTAGTTCCTAGTACTGCCTGCTTCTGCTTTTGACTTAGTGAAGACAATGAAGGCCTTTTGTGAGCTCTTCATGTAATGAGTCATCACAAGAGGGCTTTGTTACCAAGTTCCCTCAGTTTTTCCATAAAACTAGCCAAAAACAGGTCTCCTGTTTCTGCAGTTCATGCTCCCATGCATACACCAGATTCCACTTCTTTTCCTATTTCCCAGGGTGTCCCTTCCCCGATAGCGCCCTCCATCATGGATCTACAGTATTTTCTCTTCCACGTATTTCCTCCTTCCAACTACTTTTACTTTAATCTCTCCTTTTCAAGAATCCTATAGTTTCCCCCTCATCCTGTTTATATCCTTCCACTCAATGCCAGATTCATGACATATTGGTTGCCTTCAGACTGCTTCTAAATATCTTCTACTTCTTTCTCTAAAGTTTCTTTTTTTGTAAAGTTATTTGTAAAACTATTACCCCTGGGGCACCTGGGTAGCTCAGTTGATTGAGTTGATTGATGCTCTAGATGGATCTTACTTTATAAATAAGCTGGATTCTGGTTTCCAACTCTCAGCTTCAGCTCAGGTCATGATCCAATATGCAGGCTCCATGTTCAGTAGGAAGTTGGCTTAAAGATTCTCTCTCTGCTCCTACCCGTGCCCCCCACTGCTCTCTAAAATAATTTTTTTCTCTCTAAATTCTTACAAAAAATTTTAAAAAATTATCTCAACTTCAATAATGATCATTCATAATCTATTTAACTTTTTTATAACATTTAGGGAAAATCTAACACTTGAATCCTTTGATTTTTATGACTCTCTTCTGTTTATTTTAGGGTTTCAGTTTTCTTTGATGTGAATTAAATGAATACACTCAAAATACAACTTACATGAATATAAAAACTGCTCATTGTTTGTATTTCTTCAATTCTTATGTCTGAAGCATCCCATTTTCCATGTCAAGATCCAAAGTCTAGGCTACTGTCCTTCTGCCCATCTTAGCATTCAAATAGCAACTTATTCATTCTCATAGTTCTCAGTGCCTATCACTTCCAAATGCATCTCTAATCCTACCCTCTTATAGCCACAGACTGTATTTCCAATTGCCCACTTGAGGCTTCCACTTGTGTATCACATCAGGTATGTAAACACATCATATGCCAAACTAAAATCCCCTGAACCCCCAAACGAGCTGTTCTTAGACATAGAAATTTGAAGTCTTTTCTTACTTTCTTGGTATCTATACCCCTATATTGACCTAATTCTACTGACCCTTGTTTCCAAATACCCAGTTGCTCCTTTCTCTCCATTTCTATAGTTAATATCTAAATCTGACCATACCTTACCTAGAGCAATAGTCTAATTGTTCTTAACTATACTCCCTTCCCATCCAAGGCCTTCAACATGTATTACTATCAAATCGTTCTTTCTAAAGCCTATCTGCCATGGCCATTCTTCCTTAAACCATGACTCAGTCTCCACTTTGTATTTAATGTTTTCTATTTGCAAGACCCTGTACTTCTACAACATTTCCTCTTACTATCTGTACCCCACCCCACCCCCACTTGCCTTATTTCTTCTTTCCTCATCCAGTTTTATATAATGTTACACTATGTTATCCCCCTCACTTCTATTCACTTTCTCCCCTGTGTTCTACCCTTAGTTCAAGGATCATTCCCCATTTTTTCCATAAAGTTTATCCAACTCTTACTGCATTTTGATTCCTCCAATCTCCCAGCACTTGTCCAAGAAAAAAATTGGGCAATTCTGTGGTTTTTATCTTCCCTGATGCACATGATATTCCATCTTCAGCAATTCATCACTTTGTGTTAAGTACCGATCTTGCTGTGTGGACTGGTTTTAAAATACACAAACCAAAGTGAAAAATGACTAAATGATAGCAGATCACATGTGAAAGGCAACTTATTAAAAAGGAACAGGAGTTTGACACTGTTTCCTGAAATGTTCAGCTTTTAGTAACTCAACAAACTGCACATTTATGTGTGATTTCCCATTTATTTTTAAGAGGGGGAGGAGCAGAGGAAGAGAGAGAATCTTAAGCAGGTTCCACACACAGCACAGAGCCCTATGTGGGGCTTCAACTGATCACCCTGAGATCATGACCTAAGCCAAAATCTAGAATCGTTTGCTTAACCGACTGAGCCACTCCTTTTTGTATTTTGACAAATAGCTAAAAATAAGGAGGGGAGGAAAAAAAATCATGCAAAAACACATGAAGAAAATTTATCTACTTCCCAGTATTACCTAGATTCAGTCCTGGGGTAAAATTCAGAAAAATAAAAATCCACTGGAGTCAGAAGGAATGCTGGGAATAGAGTATAACAAATTTCCCAGTGTCTACCAGGAACTGACCTGGTCAGCAGAGACACTGCCTCTGAGTAGCAGGCACTGATTACTTACTCTTCAAATCTATCCTCATTGTGGAGAAGCATAATTCCTTCCGGCTCTATCTCAACTTAAAAGAGATGTCCCTTAAATCCATCTACTTTCCTTTGCTCTGGCTGGTTCTATATGTGCCAAGGCTATCTATTACTAGCAAATTGGGTTTCCCATATATATTGATGTCAAAAAGTGACATGCTGAGAAGACATTTGGTACCTGTTATAGATTGCTCTAGATGGATCTTACTTTATAAATAAGCTGGATTCTGGTTTACAAATCCATCTCTTCAAAGTCTGATTACTTGAATCCATTCATCACCATGTGAAAAATTTAACAGTGCTGTTAACTAAGAAAAGAAAAAAAAAACAGAACAAAGCAAAGGAAGGATAACATAGCAGTGCAGAAATCATTTTAATTATCTGTCTACTTCAAGTTCTTTTAGCAATACTATAATAGAAAGTAGAAATCCAGGTACCTGCATAGATATTTGTACTTAAATTTGTTTTATTATAAAATTACTAAGTTGAAATAGACACCAGCTAAGGACCAATCTTGGTCTGACATACTGTATAATCCTGGCACTAAACTTTTTAAAAACCCACTAATTTTCCCCATGCACTACACACATTATTTCCTTATCATCTTATCAGGAAATATATTTAATAGTTGATCCAATAAGGGAGGATATACTCTCATGTGAACTCTGACTCTAATGGTACTTTATTTCTAAATGTACTGCTCAACTCCTCTTTCAATTCTTACCCAACATCTATTTTCCAAACCTTTCTTTTTTTGTAATCAAATCATGAAAGACCTTGCCTATAATCTGTCTTGGAATGGTCACAAATAATTGACTAGGAAAGTATCACCTCCATTCCCTCCCCACACAGGTAATGGCTTTATCTTTCTATTCACATTATTGCCCCTATTTTTCATGTAATAGAAAAGGCAAAGCACCTGAAAAAGCAAGAAAGTAAGAGTGGGATGTATTCAAACCAGATCAAGCATAACCTTCTTAAAGACTTGGGACTTTTCATGGCAGTCAATGAGGAGCTCCTTTAAAAATGTTTAAAAATTAAAAACAAAAATAAATAAAAAGATTCTATTTACTTGACTCAAAAGGAGAGCACAAGCAGCGGGAACTGCAGGCAGAGGGAGAGGGAGCAGCAGGCTACCTGCTGAGCAGAGTCCCATGTGGGGCTCCATCCCAGGACTCCAGGACCATGACCTGAGCCTGGGATCATGACCTTAGCTGATAGTAGATGCTTAACTGACTGAGCAGTCCAGGTGCCCCAGATGAAGAGCTTCTGAAGGGTTCAAAATTAAGTAGGAGCAGTACAATACATTTAGGTTTGTGCCTTCAACATATTCAGCTATCATGTGGAAAATGGATTTGAAATGAAGATAACCACAAAGCAAAGCAGACTATAGAAGCACATGAGACCTGAAACACTAAGAAAGAATAGTAACAATTACTATGGAAGGAAAATTGGGGGAAAAAAAACATTTAAGGGTAAAAATCAGCAGTCCTGATTGACTCTAAGAAAACGGAAGGCGATTTCAAGCATGAATTCTAAGTTTTTTACTTGAGTACTTAAGTACACAGTAAAAGAGAACACTCAGGAGGAGAAGTCAATGTAGGAGGTGAATTCAGGATCGTGTGTGTGTGTGTGTGTGTGTGTGCGCGCGCGCGCACCTTTGCTTACTGGGTGTCTATCCTACCTTTTACCTGGAAGTACCACTTATAGAGACATTTTGCTTTGAGGGAGCACTGTTTCCTACCTCTCAGTCTTTTCAGTTTGGGTAGAGCTGAAACCATCCCCCACCCAACCCTCCACAATAACAGAGATCTCCTGGTTAGCACACTTAGCTAGCCAAAATAACCCATTCAGGGAGGTCACATGACCTACCTAGGAGGAGTCTATGCTATTGACAAACCTGGCCACTGCAATTCAAGACTGGAATTGCCAAGGCCCATCTTACCACTCAGGGGAAATCTGTGGAAGATCGATTCAGGGATCTGACAGAGTAACTGGGTACTTAATCATGTCTTCTAAGGTAAGACATTTTCAGGACACCTGGGTGGCTCAGTGGATGAAGTATCTGTCTTCAGCTCAGGTCATGATCCCAGAGTCCTGGGATAGAGCCCCATGTCAGGCTCCCTGCTCAGTGGGGAGTTTGCCCCCCCCCCACCCCTACCCTGCTCATGCTCTCCCTCTCTCCCTCTCTCCTTCTCAAATAAATAAAATCTTTTAAAAAAAAATAAGTAAATAAAGTAAGACACTTTCATCCAGGACAAATGCTAAACAGGCTTCCAGGAAAATTCTATAGATCTGGATTATCCCAAACAAGAACCTATATAGTCACTTAACCAAGAGATAAAATAAATATTCTACTTATCTCTATCAACTGAGCATCTGGACACACACTTTTAGGTGATATAGCAAATCAGTTACCAATTTTGATAAATCCAATTAGAGTAGAGTTTATCTCTCTTAACATTTAGATAATTTCCAGAGAAACACTTTGGGGAAAAAAAAAAATCTATTATCCAGGATACTCTCACACAAAGTGATAGTGCCTACAAGGTTAGGAACTAGAGGATGAAAAAGGAAAACCATAGATTCACAGGAATCCTTTGGTAATATCAATTTAGGGATTTCTGATCCCTAAATGTTAACATAGTTTTTCATACTTAGACAATATATGCATGACATATAATCATTACACATACTAACAAATTTTCCTAGAGTATAACCTACCAAATTCATCAAGTTATTAACAAAATTCTTGATTTGTGTCTTTGTAGGTTAAGACATTAAAGACAAAGATAACACATGGATTAAAATCATTTGAGAGCTTCTGTTAACAATATTAGTGATCAAGAGTGAGAATCACAGTACAGAACCTTGGCAACCGCTTCCACTGGTTTAAGCCATTAAATTACTTAAAGTTCCAGTCTTGGAGATCCCTGGGTGGCTCAGCAGTTTAGCGCCTAGGATGTGATCCTGGAGTCCCGGGATCAAGCCCCGTATCCGGCTCCCTGCATGGAGCCTGCTTCTCCCTCTGCCTGTGTCTCTGCCTCTCTCTGTGTCTCTCATGAATAACTAAATAAAATCTTTAAAAAATAAACAAATAAATAAAGTTCTAGTCTTTGGTTTTCCTGTTGTAGTAGGTTCTGTATATCAACCTATTATGATCACTCAGCTCTTATTTGTATTCTGATGTTAGGTTATAGCTATGAGGCGATACAGTTGAGGGCAGAATGATTGAATGACTGCCCTGGTTAGGTCTGTCTCATGGCATCTGTATGGCAGGATGATCATGGAGGTCCTGGACAGGCAGGAATGGGAACACAAACAAAGGATCTCTGGTTCCAGTGTGTGTGTGTGTGTGTGTGTGTGTGTGTGTGTGTAGCGGGGAGGCTAAGAGTCAGCAGGTCTGGTTTTAGAACCAGATACTACACGTAGAGCTAAATAATGTTGGATGGGTCACATAAAGTCTCTACGCCTCAGTTCTCCTCTTGACAATGGCAATTTTCCATAGTTCTAAACATGACACAGCTGAGATAAAATGGATTTCATGTGCAAATACTTAGAGCAGTTTCAGCGTAATCAGATGTAGGGGGAGACATGCTGTATGGTACCAAGAGTTTATTAAATATATAGTAAGGCATGGAGTCAACAGCAACTGTGAGGGTTGGCAGCGAATGAAAACAGTAGAAGCTACAGGAAACAGCAGAGGCAAGACGAGGTTTTTCAAAGATTAAGAAGAGGGCCTTCACTTTAATATGCTTGATGGCTTCCAGGGCCTTCTTCATTCTGGCTCACAGTTCTCTCTACCATCTGGTATCAGCCTGTGAGGCCATCATATGACCAATGCCTCCAGCATTAGTCCTGAACCCCCTAAACTGCAACGGTAAGTCTTCTCTCCAATAAATGGGATCCTAACATTTTTTGACAGTCCTTTTCCTATCTGGAATGCCTTTTTTTGTCCTGACATCAAGCCTTTCGATAAATTCTAGTATTTCTTCAGCATCCTCTGTAATTCAGATCTTACATGATGCTGTTTGTAAACATCATGCTATCACACGATGCTGTGTGATAACGATGATGTTGGTAAAAATTCCAAAGTACTCAACTAATCTAACCACAATAGTGTCTATGCCAATACATATACGTATACATGTGATAGTTATAAAGTAGCTAGACAAGGTAGGTTTTGTTCCATTATTGCTTTTTCCTCACTTTGCCGAAACAGATTCTCACTCCTTTGAGGTCAGGGATGGTGTCATACACTTTTTATATCCCTTCATTTTCTACTTTAATACATAAAAGAAGCCACCAATGAATAATCATTTTAATGGTGTATTTAACTTCAGATTGTTGAGATCCACATCCCCCAAATGATGATTGTTTCTATTCTGTCATAGGATTTTTTTTTCTATTTGCTTCTTTCTAGGGTAACTCATATCATATATTTCATTGAATCTAAGACTACATCAATTTTAAGATAGGCTGACATTTTATGCCATTCTAGACTGCCAATTATACCATAACATGCTATCATTTATAGAATGCATTCCAATTCCAACATATTAAAGTGGAAAAAAAAGTCATCCCTCTTAGAACAGATGCAATATAACAGTTAATCTAGGAATATTATCAAACAATGAGAATTTATTAGGAGTCAGTTATTGAGTTATTAGTGAAGACTCTATAGGGCTCTTCCCTAAGTAAAATGTGTATTTTAGGGGCAAATTATTTTAAAAGAATTCACATTATATCAGTAGTTTTAAGTTATACCAAGATAACTGTAAAAGAAATGGTATTTAAAAATCAAATTAATATGGTTGACACATGTTTACTGAATAATTTACTAAGTGTTCATTAGTTATAGTTAGAGCAAACCTCTCCATTACTTTTTAAAATTACAATTCTGTTTGTCTAGAAAAATTCTTAATTTGCTTTCTTTGTTGGAGACACTTGCTAAACTTCCACATCATTTGTCCCTAACTAAATTTCATCTATTTTCTGTCATACAAATGAAATTTAAAATCAACTGAAAATGCTAGTGAGGTATCACCTGTAGTACAAAGGCTAGACTTGTACTGCATCCATAGAGAAGCACCCATAGGACAAAACTGAGGGGGAAATATCTTGGTTTCAAAAAAATCACTGTTCATAACATTGCTCGTAGACATGGGAACTCTAAGATAAATACAACCCTGATGATGATAAGCCTCATTTCCCAGTAAGAAATGGGATTTTGACAAATTATGAAACAAACACTGGAAGATTTAGCCCAACTAATTGACTGAACTAACTGAACTCTTCCTGGAGTTATCAGCCACACGTTAAAAGCACCCATATAGCCTGATCATTATCTGTGATCCAGAAAAAACAGTTGTGCAAGGCCTCAAGAGAAGGAGTTTGTCTGATTGGATGACCTGACTGCCAATTGCTAGCCAAGGCCTTTGCCAATCTGTGGGAAGTTTCCCCACGTATTACTTAAATTGCAAATTCTTAAAAGCTTAGTATTGCCCAAAGAATCAATTGAAAGCCTCTGTAACTTCAAGACAAAATTTAATTCCTGAACTATCCTTTTACATTTTTCCTTCTCAATAAGCAGTATTTTAAATCTTCCTGAGTGATTCAACTTATTAAAGTATATCAGATTCTTCCCCAAGCATAAAATTGTAAAACATCACAAACTATCTGCAGCAAGGAGGTTTTGTCTCTAGTGGGACTTTTGACATTTCCCTAATAGTTTAAATAAATGCCATTTGATTGTTGAGGACCTGACTTTTATGTTTACCAGATGTAATTTTGTCCTCATTACTGGAGGCAAATCAACCAAATCAAAATTTTCATCTGTCTAATCAGCTCCAGTTCTTCCACAAATTCAAACAGCAGTGGACCTGTAAGCATGTTGTTGTGCCAATTTATCTGATCAACTAAGTATTTTCAATGTTTGCCTGAAATATTAAAAACAATGTAGACACAGCACAAAATGTTTGAATCTGATAAGGATGAGCACACTATGACTATAGACTAAGTCAGGCCTGCTGCCTATTTTTGTACAGCCTAAGAATGGTTTTTACATGTTGTAATGGTCATGTTTTTAATGTTTTGTTGTTGTTTTGTTTTTAATGTTATACAAACATATAGAATATCTTGTTTGCCAAATGACCCAGAAAAACTAAAATATGACCTGATCCTTGATAAAAGTTTGCTGACCCCTGCTACAAAACTTTATTATCTTTATTAAGAGTCTTCCTTAGGGGGGAAAAAAAAAAAAAAGAGTCTTCCTTAGGACTCATTACCTCATTCCTGGAGGCTGCTGCTGCTGCTGGACTTCCAGTGATATGGCCACATCTACAGATTCCAAAATATTTGCAGAATATCACTGGCCTTCTAATTGGGAAAATCTATATTATCCTGTATAGATGCCCCTAATCCCAATAAAAAGTTATAGGTTGGTCCCTGGACTCATAGCTTTCAAATTCACAAAGACTGAGTAACAACTCAGTTATTCTGCACGACTGGATTTTGTAAGGGATCTGTATAGGGCAGTCATTTTACTTGTTCAACTTGAGAAGAAGGGTTCACAGATGTTATCTATTTAGGAAATAAAGATAGAAGACAGAGGAGTACCAGGACATCCAAGCAACTCTCTCTGAGTATGGTTATCAGAACCACACTTCGCTTACTAGGAATGAGCTTTTAAAAATATACCCAAAGATATTATCCTTTTGTTTCAATGTTCCCAAGGATGTCACTACATGGAACATTTTTTTTTTTATCTAGTTCTTATAAACCTGGGAAAACTTGTCAATTTTGGTTTGCTTCCTTAATAGATGTGCTTTTACAAGGGTACAAAGCTTAAGTCTTAAATTTAGCTAAAAGCAATGGGTGCTGTAATGGACATAGCATCACAACTATCTGGGATGTGGCTGGCAGATGGTTCACAGAGATTCTGGAAACAGTAGATGTGGCCATGTGGCTGGAAGTCCAGCAGCAGCAGCCTCCAGGAATGAGGTAATGAGTCCTAGGAAAGATTCCTAATAAAAACATTGAATTTCTATAGCCATCTCTTAAAAATCACACAGCTTCCCAATGATCTTCAAACCAGGGTCAGTTTTCCAAAGGCCCTATCTAAGAGGCGAACACGGACAACTTTGTCTGGCTCTACACTGGTATCACGTAGAATGCTAAAAAATAACACCAAGTTATAGGATTCCAGTTTTAAATAACCAACAACTTCTCAACACATATATCCCAACAGTTTATATTATTTTTTTAAAGATTTTATTTATTTATTCACGAAAGAAAGAGAGAGAGAGGCAAAGACACAGGCAGAGGGAGAAGCAGGCTCCATGCAGGGAGCCCATTGTGGGACTCGATCCCGGGACTCAGGATCACACCCTGGGCTTAAGGCAGGTGCTAAACCATTGAGCCACCCAGGCGTCCCAAGCTTGCATTATTAACAGACATAGTGAGGTTCATAATTCAAATAGACTCATTTGGGGCCAGGAATATAAAAGGTAAAACATTATTTTTTAAAAATTAGGTAATAATGAAGCCTGAAATAGTATCATTTGGAAAATCTGCTGAGTCTGTTTTATATGAATCATTAAAGAGTCGACCTTCGGGAAAAGAAAAAGTATATTAATTTTCACAAACAGGTAACCTCATTTTGACAATACTTGATGAGTATCTCTGTCTTCAGGCCTTTGGAAAACAACGTACCATAAACACAAAGTAAAGCCATCAAATTGATTTTTACTGCCATCCGTGAGGTAATCTCAACTTTACTGGTGTAAACTAGCCAAGATCAGACCAAGTACGAGGAAATAAAATAAGATTTAAGTTTCACAAAGAAGTTAATGTGACAATTGGCTCAAAGGTCACAGATTACATCACTATACGCTCATTTAATCAACCCTCAGTATCTGTATATGTGAAACTGCTAATAGCAAATCTTTTCCAAGTGCTCTTATCCACCTAAATGTTTTTTTATTACCCATGTCTATAAAACAGAATGAGGAGAGAATCATTCAGGAGACGATTTGCTCATATGGGCAAGTGAACTATAAGGGACCTTGTCAAACTTTAACCACTGTTTACTGTTGAATTGTCAATGACAGTTGGTGCCTCATTTGGTATCACACTTCATTGGAATATGTCCCTGCCTTTTGATAAGTGCAAAAGTGGTCATTAACCACAAAGAAACAATCAACTAGCCAACAGAGTGCTGTTCTGAATCTTAAAAGAATTAAAATAAACACTCAAGTGGAAAATATCACAAGATAGAAGGCAGAGTGCCACCTTCTGTTCTCCACGGAAACGTTAGAACCATTTACCAAAAAAGAATATAAAGAAAAAATAACCAAGTCTTGCACTCCAGTGGGGATCATAACAGAGTTAACTAAAACATTCCAAGAAAAAAAAAAAAAAGATTGCAGCTTTAGAACAATCATTGCCAGTTTCTGAAAAAGGCTTCATTCATAATGAAAAAAAAATGAAAGCTTACTGTCTTTTATAGAAGTAACATGATTCCATGTAACCCTATTTTTCTGTAAATAAAATAGGACAAGACCTTCCTTTGAAGATCAGTGTAAGACACCATAGAAAGGGTTACTAGGCCACTATGTCATTATGTCACCACTATCTCACAGCTAAAA